>NC_091305.1:35619849-35984849 GCF_038502225.1 Cherax quadricarinatus
TACATCGTTGCTCTAGAAAACGAAATCAAAGCAACACTTGCGCGACGAGAATCCAAGATAACCAACCTCGAGAACAAGATCCAAAACCTTGAAGAGAAGATTACATCGGGAAGTGTTGACACAGAAAATACTCTGAAAGCAGCTATAGCCAGTCACACTGAACAAATAACAACAATAAATATGAAGGTTGAAGAAACAATCAAGGACTGGAATCAGAACATGCACACTCGACTAAATGAATACCTTGATTTCCAAGACGACAAAACTGAACAAGACAAGTTGTCTGATGCCGTTATAATAAACAGTCCACACATTCCTAGTGACATAACCCAAGCACAGTGCAAAAAAACTGCTATCAGGATAATACAGGACCACGTACAAGTCATCGTGCAAAACAATGAAATCAAAGAAACACGTTTGCTTGGAAAACCAGGTAGTAAACACGGTATAATGATCAGACTTCATTCATATGATAAAAGAAAGGACCTAATTAAATAGCAATTACAATGAGAAATGGAGTGTACATAAATGAGTGTCAAAACCTTCTGTTCAGGCTGAGAAAACTTAAACAGGAAAACAAAATACATCAGTGTTTCATGTGAAATGGGAAAATACTAGTTAGGAAAACATCAACAGGACAACAATATACCATCTCAAACGAACATGATTTCTCTACCTTCCTTAGAAAAGCTGACATTTCTGTAACAGATTAGATAAGTGCCCTTAATACATATATACGTGTGGTGCATATAGTGTACGTTACTATTATAATTGTGCATTATTATTTTTTATTTTTCATCACTAGCTAATGCCAACTACCTCCAGTACTTTATACTTCTTTCTTACTGCTATTAATTGCTCATAATTTTGTGTTACAAGTCAAATCTTACTCTAAATTAATATTATTCATCGTTCTTACCTGTCCAATTAATTTTGTTTACCACTACTTGTTTTAGTCACCTTTTATTGTGTGTGCAATTAGTGTATATTCCAATTACTTTTTTGCAAGTCCCAAAACTATCTTTTGCTAGCTAGTACCAACTACCTCATGTTTTTTTTTACTTTTCATTGTGCAATAAACTGCTCAACTTATTTAATATTACAAATCAGATCTTACTCCTAAACCAGTATTATTTCATAGTGACTATCTGTCCATTTAACTTGTTTACCATTACTTAATTGAACTTTGTTTACCATTACTTAATTGAACTTTGTTTACCATTACTTAATTTTAGTCCCTTATATATTTTCTCCTTTATTTTAGCTTTATATAACTACCCTAGTTCATATATTCACAATTGTTAAAATAATCAAGGTGCTATTCTCAGGTGCTAAAGTGTAATAAGTTCACAATTTTGCCATTATATTCCAAAGCTCATTTATTTGATTACCACTTTATTGTTCACCACAACTTATATTAGTCCCTTTTATATTGTTTTCCCTAATTCTAACTTTAAAGAATTACCTTTAAAGTACTACCTACTATCATATTCCCAAGCTCCATTATTTGATCATCACTTTATTTGTTCACCACAAATTATTTTAGTCCCTTTTATATTGTCTCCTTTATTTTAGCTTTAAAAAACTACCTTAGCTCATTTTTTTTTACATTTGTTAAATAATTCAGGTGCTATTTTTTAGCTTTAGAATATTTACTTTGTTTTATACTTAATTCTAACTATAGATTCACTACAAATCTTATGATTACAAGCATTGATCCTGATACCAACCTCTTATTTAATGACTTAAATGAATCAAACAGTTACTGTAATTACTACACAGCAGAACAATCAAAGGCACTCCTCAGAGCCAACAACAACATAACTGTCTTTAACTACAATATCAGATATTTAAGCAAGCATTACAATGACCTCATAGCATTATTAAATTCCTTGCATGCCAATATGTCCATCATTACACTAACTGAAACCTGGCTAAAGCCTGATACTACTGATGTCTATGCCATTCCTGGTTACACAGCCATACACAACTGTAGGACAGATCAACAAGGGGGTGGCACAGCTATATACTACTCAGACCAACTAGAATGTATCACTAATACTTGCACAAGGGATGAACATGGGGAATATATAATAGCTAAATTCAAATCCAAATACCTACAAAAGCCTCTCACATTGATAAACATCTACAGAGTTCCACAGTCAAACATTAGCCAATTTAGTCAAAACCTAGGAAGTATGATAACTGATGCACGCATGAACAAAGATCACTTACTACTCTCAGGTGACTTCAATATAAATCTCCTGCAAGACCAGGACCCACACGTTACTGAATTCACAAACACTATGAGTAACTGCATGTTGCTACCAACAGTAACAAAACCTACAAGAGTTACAGAGACTAGTGTTTCCCTACTAGACCACATCTGGCCCAACACCATATTCCCTTTAAAATCAGGCATAATCACAGATAATACCACAGACCACTACTCTACTTTCCTCATAACAACTCTTGGTAAATTACCCCAAGACACTACTAAAGTCACCTTCAGACTTCACAATGAGGCAGCCATTAATAACTTCACAACAGCAGTAACAAACATTGACTGGCACACTGAGCTAGAAATCTATGCCGAAATTGACGAATGTATTAATAACTTTCTAAAAAAGACCCAATACCTCTATAACAAGCACTGCCCTAAAAAAACTAAACAGATGACAGCTAAGAGACTGAACAGTCCCTGGCTAACACCCAGCATTCTCAAATCCATAAATACAAAACACCAATATGAAAAACAGTACAGAATGGGTCACATAACCAGAGACCAAACAAAACGTTACTCGTCAGTCCTAACCAGCCTGATAAGAAGGGCAAAAAAACTGTATTATGAGAACAGATTATCCAACTTGTGAGGTATTATAAAAAAGACCTGGAAAACCCTATCAGAAATTCTAGGAACAAAAAAGATATCACGAAATAGCGAAATTAAATTAGCAAAATCAGATGAACCCCAACTCCCACCAACAGAAACAGCAAACAGACTCAATGATTTCTTCTCCACTATAGGAAAAAACCTTGCCAATAAAATCCCAAGCTCAGATACCCCACCAAATGACTACCTCACTGGCAACTACCCGAACACACTGTTCCTAGCTCCGACTAACCCATACGAAGTCTCCCTTATTATCAACACACTAAAAAACAAGGCAGGAGATTTAAATACCTTACCACCCTTTATATACAAAAAAGTGTCACAAGTGCTATCACCAATCATTGCAACACTCTTTAACAAATCCATTGAATCCTCTACCTTCCCTACAGTTCTCAAAATAGCAAGGGTCACCCCGATCCATAAAGGAGGAGACCAAACAGAGTTGAATAACTATAGGCCAATATCCAACTTACACCCTCTCTCAAAAATCTTCGAAAAATTAATTCATAAATGAATCTACTCCTACCTCATCTCCCAAAACATACTCAACCCCTGCCAATTTGGATTCAGGCCTAATAAAAATACTAATGATGCTATTATACACATGCTAGAACATATATACACTGCAATAGAGAAAAAGGAAGTCCCACTGGGGATCTTCATTGACTTACGTAAAGCTTTTGATACAGTTGACCATGACTTGCTCCACATAAAATTGTCACACTATGGTATAAGAGGGCACTCCCTCAACTACCTCAAGTCATACCTCAGCAACAGAAGCCAATATGTGCACGCAAATGGGGCAAACTCTTCCGCACAACCAATTACAGTTGGTGTCCCACAGGGAAGTGTCCTTTGCCTTCTTCTCTTTCTCCTATACATAAATGACCTACCAAATGCTTCGCAATTACTCAAACCCACACTATTTGCAGATGACACTACATACGTCTTCTCTCACCCGAGCCCAGTCATGCTAGCCAATACTGTAAATACCGAATTACAGAAAATATCTACCTGGATGAGGACTAACAAACTTACACAAAACATTGACAAAACCTACTTCATTCATTTTGGTAACAGAGCTACAGATGTCCCCTCTTAACATAGTGATAAATGGATCACCTGTCACAAAGCTAACAGAGGGAAAATTCTTAGGAATCCACCTTGATAATAGACTCAAATTTCATACACATATACAACAAATTTCTAAGAAAATTTCCAAGACCGTAGGCATACTATTCAAGATACGGTACTATGTTCCACAGTCAGCCTTCCTGGCCCTATATCACTCTCTTATTTACCCCTATCTCACCTATGGAATTTGTGCATGGGGCTCAACAACAATTAACCATCTCAGACCACTAATTACCCAACAAAAGGCTGCAGTCAGAATGATAACAAATACCCACTACAGGCAGCACACTCCGCCAATATTCAAAACACTAAACCTACTCACCATACAAAACATCCATACTTATTACTGCACCTATTACATACATAGAACACTTAACTTTGATATTAACCCTCCCCTCAAACATCTCCTTGCCAACCTCAACAGAACACATGACCATAACACAAGGCACAGATCACTCTTTGATGTTCCTCGTGTCCATCTCACGCTATGCAAAAACTCAATGCACATAAAAGGCCCTAAAATCTGGAATTCATTACCTGTAAATATAAAAGAAACACTACCTGTTTATAAATTCAAGTCTCTTCTCAAAGATCACTTACTCACCCAAAACCAAATAAATACTGAATAACTGAACCTTATAAATTGTATACAGTGGACCCCCGGTTTACGATATTAATCCGTTCCTGAGAGCTCATCGTAAACCAAAATTATCGGAAAGCGAATCAATTTTCCCCATAAGAAATAATGGAAATCAAATTAATCCGTGCAAGACACCCAAAAGTATGAAAAAAAACTTTTACCACATGATATATTAAGTATAATGCAATATAATAATTACAATAACAATAATAACAATAGAATAATTGACACTTACCTTTAATGAAGATCTGGTCATGATTGATGGGATGGGAGGAGGGGAGAGTGTCGAAGTTTTTAATGTTTAGAAGGGGAATCCCCCTTTATTAGGACTTGAGGTAGGAAGTCCTTTTCTGGGGTTACTTCCCTTCTTCTTTTAATGCCACTAGGACCAGCTTGAGAGTCACTGGACTTCTGTCGCACAACATATCTGTCCATAGAGGCCTGTACCTCTCGTTCCTTTATGACTTTCCTAAAGTGGTTCACAACATTGTCAGTGTACAGGTTGCCAACACGGCTTGCAGTAGCTGTGTCAGGGTGATTTTCATCAAAAAAGGTTTGCACTTCAAGCCACTTTGCACACATTTCCTTAATTTCAATAGTCATTAGCACCCTTGGTCTCGATGGGTTGGCACTAGAAGCTTTCTTGGGGCCCATGGTGACTTACTTTGCAGAAAAAAGCACCAAAAACAGTGATAATATGGATAATATAGAATGTACCGAATGTATCCTTAGATGCGCGCACACTGGCTGGCTTGTAAACACTGGACACGTCTCGTACGAATCATATCGCATACAGGGTTTTGTAACGGGAACTGAGGCAAATTTTCTGCGATATAATGCATCGGTTACCGGATTTATCGGATACTGATAGCATCGCGAACCGGGGGTCCACTGTATCTTAAATGCACTACCTAACAGAATACTCCATTCTACTGAATGTGCAGCAATGCATGCAACCATATGACCTGTCTTTGTAATACTCATTTGTGCTTTATTGTTATTTGTTTACAATAATGTTTTATCACTGATTACATCATTGCTTAGTTAATCTTAAGTTAATTTTAAGCCTGCCCGTAATGCTATGCATACAAGTGGCTTTAGCATGCTGCTCTTACCTGTATTTTTTGTACCTCTGTATGTTCAAATTATTAAATAAATAAATAAAAAACTCAGTAAGTCAGTCAAGTCATTCAGTAAGTCAGTCAGGTTGTTCAGTAAATCAGTCAGTCAAGTCATTCAGTCAATCAAGTCACTCAGTAAGTCAGTCAGTCAAGTCATTCATTAATTCAGTCAAGTCACTCAGTAAGTCAGTTGTCGAGGAAGAATTCATAATTCTTCACTACCTAAAGAAGCCATACATCCAATATTGATCCCCAAGAATCATTGGCTAACAAAACTGATTGTGCAAAATGCCCACAGTAATGTGTTACATGGTAGGGTAGCTGACACACTTTGTCATATACGACAATCCTACTGGATACCTCAAGGTCGACAAAGTGTGAAAAAACAAATAAGGGACTGTATTACTTGTCGTCACTATGATATGCGAGTATGTCAGTATCCAGGTCCACCTCCATATCCCTCTGAAAGAGTTTGTCATGTCACTCCATTTGAGGTGACAGGTATAGATCAATATGTTGAGAAATGGCATTACCAGCTAAGTTTAAAGAGTTTGTACGTAACTTAGAAAGACAGCTTATCGCCTGCACAGCCGCCCCTGCAGACGAGGTCTTGAGAAGCTGTCGAAGTCATCTCTCAATGGGCTGTAAAGAGTTATAATTTGTAAGATTATAAATTACCCCTTGGGGGTGTCATGTCAGCATATTTCATTCACTGATGGCTGACAAATTACATACTTGTTTGGACTCAAAAGTCTGCACCTTACTGCCGACTATAGGTTGATTACAAACTCCTTGGGACTCAAGAACTGCGCAGTCCCCCGTACTACAAGAAATTCGTAACCTACCTTGCTCTTGTAGCGTGAGCTATGGTGTTCTTTCCTCTTCAAGGGGGGCTCCTTGGCGTGGTGAAGAGGCTCTTGGTCTGAGGAATTAGACCTATCGGTCTTCTTCCTCAGACCGAACCTAATTACCCCCCAATCTCCCCTCCCCTATCCCATCCTCCCCTTTTTCCTTTCCTCCTCCTCCTCCCCACTCCTCCCTTTTGCCCTTCCTCTTTTTGTCCTTTGGGATTTCTCCCACAGGCGCGCTAGTTCCTAGGTAGGAGAAAGGATACCGGGGTCCATCCCATTCCGTTGAGGTTCTTAGCGGTGGCATAGTTTGCCGTGGAATCTGGATCGCCTGGGGATGTCCCGATCCCTCTCTGGTATCCCGGAGTAGCTTTGGGTGTCTTTCGGGCGACGAGTGTATCTCTGGAAGCCACCTTTCGGATTCCGGGGGTGGTGGCCGAAGGAGGTATGCTTTGTGGCGGATATCCGGCCGCCCTCTCTTTTGTCCACCGAGGTAGCTCGGCAGATGTGAGGTTGCTATCCCGGATTGTTAGTTTACTAGCATGATGGGTAGGGTATGGCACGGGTTCCATGCTGCATCTGCGCTACTTGCGGTGCTGAGGTCCTCTTGGGCGCGGAGGGAGATTTCTGGCCCTTTCATTCCTCCTAGGACCTATCCCTCCCCGGTCCCCCCTTTTTTTTTCTTTTTTTTTATTTTTATTTTCTTTTCTTTCTTTTTTTTTCTTAAAAACAAAAAGAAAGAAGTAACCTAACCATGGCAGCCCTAGTCCATGAACCTGGTACCCCCGGGCCCCTTCTTGATACCGCACCCTGTTCTGACCCCGCCTCGTCTTTGGACCACTCTTCAGACATTCCTCATGCCTCTGTACCTATTGCCGGTGCTGTTTCCTCACCCGCCTCAGGTACTGAGGCCTCGACTGACTCCTTCGATTTATCGGACCTTCGCTCTCCTCTGACTATGCTTCCGGCCTCTCCCTCTACGGTGCGGCAATTTTCAAATCGCCGACCCGTTCCACGTCGGACCAACTCTGGTCCCACGCCTAAACGTCAACGACAATTACCTGCTGATGATACTTCTCCACCTTCTCGTTCTTCTCAGAAACGATCGACACGTCCTTCACTACCTTTCCACGCTCAGTTTCAGACTGAACAGTGGACTAAATTCTTCACTTTGCGACCAACTTCCTCTACTGCCTATCTTTCTGACCATAGTATTGGCAAGGCACTCCTACGCCATGTTGGTAAAGATATTTCTTTTCATGCTCTTAAGAGCGGTACGCGCATCATTACCGTACAGAATGCTACCCAGGCTCATGAGCTCTCTCGTCTTTCCCATATAGATACTGTTCCTGTCACTCTTGAAAAACATCATTCCCTCAATTCTTGTAGTGGTACCGTCATTCTGCCCCATACCATAGTTCAACAAAATTTCCAGACATGTGGCACCGACATTCTAGAACAGCTGGAACTCCAAGATCTCCCAATCCTCAAGGTAGACACTTACGTTCTTCCTGCCCGTGGGCTGAGACGATACCCTAGCAATGTGGCTCGTTTAACTTTTGACAGCCGAGAACTCCCATCCTCAGTTTATATAGCAGGACATCGGTTACAAGTTCGAAAGGTGATCCCTACACCACAACAGTGTAGAAATTGCTGGCGATTTGGCCATCCAGCGAAATATTGCAGATCTATCGCCGAATGCCCAGTCTGTGGTGCCGATGACCATTCTAATACGTCTTGCAATCGATCTCCCTCTTGCCTTAACTGTCATGAGGCTCACCCTTCGTACTCTCGCCATTGTCAGGTCTATTTAAACGAGCGGGAAATCCGTTACCTCAAAGAGACAGAAGGTCTCCCTTATGCCATGGCAGTTTCTCATCTCCGCCTCCAAGGGAGACTCCCACGTGTTTCTTATTCCCGTGTTTCAAAACGTCCCCCCACTTCTAGTATCCCATCTTCTACACCCACCTCTGTGGTTACCTCTCCCATAATCACTCCTGTATCTAATCCTTTTGCTGTCCTCGGCTCAGACGTCCCTACTTCAACGCCTCAGTCTAATCTCGCTTCTTCGAGTTCTCTCTTACAAGCCTCAGTATCGACGAGACCTCGTACGACACCTCCTCCCAATCGTCCCTCTACTTCTCAAAAGTCAAAAAAAGGTCCGGTAACACCTCCTACCCATCTTCCACCTCCTCATTTTACCCTTCCTGTCTCTGTCCCTAGTTCTTCCCCTCTCACTGGCTCAGTTACAAGTGCAGAGGTTCACCCTCCTCCTCGTAATGTACCTTCCTCCCCTGTTCCCTCCCAAGTTTCTTCCTCTTCTGCCACCTCCCAGGTTCCTGTCTCTTCTGTCCCCTGCCACGCTTCTCCAGTTCCCTCCACCCTTTCGCCCCCCCCTACCTTGGTACAGTCCAATACAGTTCCAATCTTTACTCATCCTCCCCCTACCATTCCCAATATTGTCTCCCATACGACATCTCTGAATTCCGAAACACTTGAAGCAATCTCTGAATATATTGCAGAGACCAAACCATCAATGGACACTGATCCACCTTCCGCTCTTTCTCTCTCCTCTGCTCCATCTGCGCAACTCCTTTCTTCACAGCGCACCGTTCCTTCGCTGCTTGAACATTTTCCACTGCCTCCGCATGTGGACTTTTCTAACCCTTCTAGTCCGTAGGAACCCTTACCTGCGGATTTCAAGTATCTTTATCATTGCCAATCATGGCCTATTTACAGTGGAATATACGCGGCCTCAGCAGTAATCGGGGTGAGCTTCAGATGTTACTCTCCCAGTTTGCCCCTGTTGGTGTTTGCTTACAGGAACCAAAATTACACTCTGCTGTTATTTCTCACATCTCAGGCTATAATTTATTGTATTCTTCAGATCCTTTTCCTGATGGGACCTTTAATGAAAGTGCCCTTCTTCTCCGCACTGATATTCCGTACCATCAGCTATTTGTTCATACTTCGCTGCATTACACAGCAGCCCGTATCCACTTACATAGGTGGTATACGCTCTGTTCTTTATATCTCTCTCCTTCTCGGGCATTATCTATTCCGGATTTTGCCTTCCTTGTTTCGTCATTACCGCCACCGATTCTGTTACTTGGTGATTTTAATGCCCACCATTTCCTCTGGGGGGGGTCTCACTGTGATTCCCGTGGAATTCAGTTAGAGGCTTTTCTTGCCACCCACCCCCTCCATGTTTTAAATACAGGTACTCACACCCATTTTGATCCTCGGACTCATACTCTCTCTTGCATCGATCTCTCAGTTTGCTCTTCCTCCGCCGCATTAGACTTCACTTGGTCTGTTCTCCCGGACTTACATGACAGTGATCATTTCCCAATCATTCTTACTTCCCCTTCATATTCACCACCTCTTCGCACCCCACGCTGGCAATTTAATCGGGCAAATTGGAACCTTTACTCACACCTAACTGTTTTTAAAGAGGTTCCTTCTTCGTCCTCCATCGATGAGCTTTTACACCTCTTCTCGTCCTCCGTTTTCACCGCAGCTTCTCATTCTATACCCCAAACTTCGGGCAGGCATTCTCAGAAATGCGTGCCTTGGTGGTCTCCTGCTTGTGCTCATGCAGTACGTTTGAAACGCGCTGCATGGGGCAGGTACCGGTACAATAGAACCACAGAGCGACTCCTTGATTTTAAACAGAAGCGTGCGATCGCTCGCTGTGTCATCCGTGACGCTAAACGCACTTGCTGGCGAGATTATGTCTCCACCATCACCTCTGCTTCCTCTATGAGTGCAGTCTGGAAAAAAGTACGAAAACTGAGTGGTAAATATTCTCCTGACCCGGCTCCTGTTCTGCGGGTTGCCGGTGTTGATATAGCAAACCCACTAGATGTTGCCAATGAAATTGGCAATCATCTGGTCCGTATTTCTCAGGGACTTCATCTATGCCCCTCATTTCTTTCCTCAAAGTCTGCCAGAGAGTTAGCACCCTTGGACTTTTCTTCTCTCAGAGAAGAACAGTATAATGTGCCTTTTACACTTCAAGAACTGGAGGCAACACTCTCAGCTTGTCGATCATCGGCAGCTGGGCCCGACGACATTCATATTCGTATGCTACAACATTTACATCAGTCAGCCCTTGCAGTCCTATTACGCCTTTACAATCTTATTTGGTCACAAGGAGTTCTTCCACAGCTGTGGAAATCCGCCATTGTTCTCCCTTTCCGCAAACCAGGCACTACGGGACATGAAACCTCCCACTATCGTCCCATTGCTCTTACCAGTGCAGTTTGCAAAGTAATGGAACGCCTAGTAAATAGACGTTTAGTGTGGTATTTAGAGACACACAACAGTCTCTCCACTCGTCAATATGGCTTTCGTAAGGGACGTTCTACCATAGACCCCTTACTACGCTTGGATACATATGTTCGTAATGCCTTTGCGAATAACCACTCAGTTATTGCCATATTTTTTGACCTTGAGAAGGCATATGACACAACTTGGAGGTATAATATTTTAGCCCAAGCCCACTCCTTAGGCCTTCGAGGCAATCTACCATCCTTCCTTAAGAACTTTTTAACTGACAGGCATTTCCGTGTTCGGGTTAATAATGTGCTCTCCCTGGACTTTATCCAAGCTGAAGGTGTCCCCCAGGGATGTGTTCTGAGCACAACACTTTTTCTCCTTGCTATTAATGATTTGGCCTCTAGTCTTCCATCAAATATTTGGTCATCACTCTATGTTGATGACTTTGCTATTGCCTGTGCAGGCGCTGACTGTCACCTCCTTACAGTTTCTCTCCAACATGCAGTCGACTGTGTTTCCAATTGGGCCACCACACGTGGGTTTAAATTTTCCAGCACTAAAACCCACCAAATCACTTTCACTAGACGCTCTGTCATCTCCGATCATCCTTTGTACCTCTATGGCTCCCGTATCCCTGAACGTGATACAGTCAAGTTTCTGGGCCTCCTCTTTGATCGTAGGTTATCCTGGAAACCTCACATTACCTCTCTGAAGGCAACTTGTCACAGCCGGCTGAACCTTCTTAAAACCCTTGCTCATCTTTCGTGGGGAGCTGATCGTCGAACCCTCCTTCGCCTACATTCCACCCTTATTTTATCGAAACTTGATTATGGTGACCAGATCTATTCAGCGGCATCTCCTGCTACTCTCTCTAGCCTTAACCCCATTCATCACCAAGGATTACGTTTATGCCTTGGTGCTTTCCGCTCTTCCCCTGTCGAGAGCCTCTATGCAGAAGCGAACGTTCCATCCTTATCCGATCGCCGTGATGCCCATTGCCTGCGCTACTATGTACGCTCTCATGATCTCCGCAATCCTTCCATTTATAGAATGGTCACTGATATTAGTAGACATTCTTTATTTGTTCGACGCCCCTGTTTACTCCGTCCCTTCTCTCTTCGCCTTCATTCGCTCTTGTCTTCTCTTCAACTACCACCTTTCTATGTACATGTAGCATCTCACTTTTCCCTACCCCCCTGGGAAGTTCCAGCTGTTCGAGTCTGTTCTTTCTCCCTCCCTTGCTCGAAAGCCCAACTGTCTACGGTCGCTTCCCGCTCTCTTTTTCTTGACCACTTTCACTCTCATTCTCATGCCATTGCTGTGTACACAGATGGCTCTAAGTCTTCTGACGGCGTAGGATTCGCAGCAGTGTTTCCGGACAGCGTCGTACAAGGGCATTTACTATCTTCGGCTAGTATTTTTACTGCTGAATTATATGCCATCCTTACAGCACTTATCCGTATTGCATCTATGCCTGTGTCATCTTTTGTGGTTGTCTCAGACTCCCTTAGTGCTTTACAGGCTATACAAAAATTTGATACACCTCACCCCTTAGTCCTCCGTATCCAACTTTGGCTAGGCCGCATCTTTACCAAGCATAAAGATATTGTTTTTTGTTGGGTCCCTGGTCATGTTGACATACAGGGCAATGAACAGGCAGACACTGCTGCGCGGTCAGCAGTACATGACCTACCAGTTTCTTATAGAGGTATTCCATTTACGGACTATTTTGCTGCAATATCTTCCCACCTTCACACCCGTTGGCAACAACGTTGGTCTACTATGCTCGGCAACAAACTTCAGTCTATTAAACCGAGTATAGGTCACTGGCCGTCTTCTTATCACCAGTGTCGAGGTTGGGAGACTACTCTCTCCCGTCTTCGCATTGGCCATACTCGTCTTACTCATGGATATCTCATGGAGAGGCTTCTTGCTCCTCTCTGTGAGAATTGCCAAGCTCCATTATCAGTCAGCCACATTCTGTTGGACTGCCCACTTTATCAACGAGCACGCAGAATTTACCTCTGTCGTCGTCTTCGCTCCGCTGCTCTCTCTTTACCATCCCTTCTCGCTGATGGACCCACCTTTCATCCGGACTCTCTTGTTGACTTTTTGACGACTGACTTACTTCACAAATTCTGATACCTTCAGCCCTTTATACTTCAATCTCTTGCTACCTTCTACCCCTGTACTATCCCATGCCCCGCTGTTTTCTGTAACCTGCTGATCATCCCCCCTCCCTTCTGCCATCCAATTCCCTTGCTTCCTTCCCTACCCTGCAGCGCTGTATAGCCCTTGTGGCTTAGCGCTTCTTTTTGATTATAATAATAATAATATGGTGTTCTTCACACCTTCGACAGATATCGGTGACTTGATAGAAGCTGAAGTGTCCTTGGATGTCCACGTCTTCCATAGTCTAGGAATACGCACACTGGTACACTATGTTCCACAAGATTTGTCTTTATTGTTCACAATCTTATCGTTAAAGAAGCTGATCACACTTCTCTTAAGTGTTTATTGTGTTTTATGAGACACTTTGTTCACACTAATGCACAGATCAGTGTTCTTTGCTGTTTATCCTGGCATCAGTGTCACTCTCAGTAGAGTCAAAAGTAATCTCAAGACGCCACAGTGCCCCATGCCGTTACTCCCCTAGCACAAAGGAAAAGCTGACCTAGTACTTTTGCTTCCTTGCCACTTCCTCAATGAAGCAAAACAGAATGTTTAAATCTTGCTGTCTTAAGCATAGACAACAATGTCCACTATCTTTACTATGGTAATAAAGTGGGAGCAGGATTTTCCTTAATTGTCCTGCTAAAGTAAGAGATGTACTGTCTCTTATTAAAATACACTCTGCAACACTGGACTGCAAGGAGCAGCAGTCGCTTGACCACGTCGCATACTCGTACGGCATCTGCGATCAATTACTCACTGTAGCAGTAAACAAGACGCTTGCCCCTTCTGAGAGGGCTGGGCCCCTCAGGGCTGAAAGGGCTGAAAGGGGCTGAAGGGGCTGATACCCCCCTCCTGGAGAAATTTTCTCCACACTGGGGGGCGGCGGAGGTTCGCTGCAGGTGAACTATTCATCACTTAACATTAATTTAATTTTCTCACTCGCCACCACTGCTGCTTGTCTTTTCTGAACAGCTTTAGTCTGTGTGGTTTCTAGAGAATCACTAATTTTGTTTTCAACACTGTGTAATTCTAACGGCACTAGTTTATTTATTGTCCGCTTATTCACTACCCCTTTGCTCAAAACATCAACTGTCCTGATCATTCCATTTGCATCAGGATATATGGTCACAATTTTTCCAAGTGGCCATTGGGACCTCGGACCATCATTGTCGATAATCACTATGTCACCAGGTCTTAAGGACTTACAATTTTCTGGAACACCAGCTCCATAGAAGTGTTCTCTCAATGAGGTGAGATAGTCTTCTCGCCAAATTTTCTCCCAACGTTCAATCACTTTATTAAGGTGTTTGAATTTACGTCTTAGTTGCTCAGGTTCGAAATAAGAAGGATCCTCTATGATTTCTTTATCATTCATGGGAGGAACAGGTTCGAGCCTTCTGCCATGGAGTAAATGAGATGGACTTAACACTTCTAAATTGTCCAGATCATCGGTAACATAAGTTAGAGGTCTGTTGTTGACTCTATTTTCTATTTGAGTCACAACTGTATGGAATTCTTCTAAGTCAATTCTTTGACGATGAAGAGTCTTCCTTAAACAACGTTTTACAATGCCGATCATTCTTTCATAAAATCCGCCGTGCCATGGAGATTTAGGAGGAATGTATCTCCAACGACAACTGCGTTGATTCAGCATCTGTTGTACTTCTGGTTGATCAAAGATCTTGCTTATATAAGCAGCACCACCAACAAAGTTAGTTGCATTATCTGAAATCATCAGTCTGGGACATGCCCTTCTGGCTGCAAACCTTCTGAATAATTTGATAAAGGTTTCAGCAGACATGTCAGTGGCTACTTCTAGATGTACTGCTCTAGTTGTAGCACAAGTGAACAAACAGATGTACACCTTGATGGGAACTTTGTCAACTGTTTTGGTTAAAATTATTGGTCCATTGTAATCTACACCTGTCACCTCAAATGGAGTTACATGACAAACTCTTTCAGAGGGATATGGAGGTGGACCTGGATACTGACATACTCACATATCATAGTGACGACAAGTAATACAGTCCCTTATTTGTTTTTTCACACTTTGTCGACCTTGAGGTATCCAGTAGGATTGTCGTATATGACAAAGTATGTCAGCTACCCCACCATGTAACACGTTACTGTGGGCGTTTTGCACAATCAGTTTTGTTAGCCAATGATTCTTGGGGATTAATATTGGATGTATGGCTTCTTTAGGTAGTGAAGAATTATGAATTCTTCCTCGACATCTTATAATCTTTTCTGAGTCGAGATAAAGTCCTAAAGAATTAATCATGACAGGTTTCTTTGGGGATTTATCTGGTGTTTCTAGAAATTTATATTCTGTAGAGAAAACATCTTTCTGTATTATTTTCATCCAGTATTTAATGGGTTCGAGATATTCATAATCAGGTTTTATTCCTTTAATGAATTTATGGACAAGAGCTGTAACTCTTAAGAGTTTACCCAAAGATGAGTATTTAGATCCATCAATGATTATTTCTGTTGTGTCTGCAGTATTTACACAACTTATTTCTGCTGTGTTCAAGCAGACTGTTTCTTCTGGCATAATGTGAGCTTTTTGTTGAGGCCAGTTATTTTCATTAGAGGGCCAGTGCGGTCCGTGGAGCCATAATTTATTATCCACAAATTTCTTGAGTGGGACACCACGTGACAACATGTCAGCTGGATTCTCTTGGGTAAAGACGTGGAGAAAGAGATAATCTCTCTGCATCTCTTTTGTTTCTGCTACTCTGTTCTGTACATAGACCAGCTTACTCTTATTATTTCTTAACCACTGGAGAACTGCTTCATTATCACTCCAGATCACGGTTTTTTCAATAGTGAGATGATCAAGTACTTTGTTGAGATAGACAGCTAATTTTGTGCCTACGTAGAGTGCTGTCAGTTCCAATTGTGGTACTGTTCTGACCTTCAAGGGTGTGACCCTGGCCTTTGAAGTAATTAGTGTACTTCCTTCAGCATTACTCATGTAAGCTACAGCGCCATAACCTCTGGTTGACGCATCACAGAACACATGTAATGTGTAATTGTTTCCCTCTTGACTTATTTGTGTGGGAAATGTAATTTGATGAAGTTGCTTAAACTCCCTGGATATTTCATCCCATGCTTGACTCATTTCTAGAGGCAAGTTCTCATCCCATCCAATTTTGAGCTTCCATGCATCTTGCATAAGCATTTTACCCTTTATGGTAATTGGTGAGACGAGTCCTAGAGGATCAAAACATTGTGATACCTCTGACAGTAAACTACGTTTAGTGTACTGCATGATTTATTATTTATCTTTTTGAGACTCAAAGTTTCTTCCTGTGTGTTCCAATTAAGTCCCAGCATATTGTTGCAATCAGGAATTTCAGTTTCAGGGAAATCTTCTTTGATAAGCTCCCTTGATTGCTTTGAATTAGTATTCCACATCCTTAGAGGCATATTTGCTTCTTTCATCTCCTTGTTAGCTTCTCTGTATAAGGATTTCAAATCCTCCTCTTTATTTACAGCACCTTGAAGATTGTCCACATAGAAACTTTTCTTTAAGATTTCTTTGAAGGGACTTTCAGATTTCTTCAAATGTGTATTTAGAGTAGCTTCTAGTAAGAATGGAGAGGATGTTGCACCAAATAATACTGATTTGAAACGATAAGTTTTCACAGGACTTTGAGGATCATGTGGATTTTCAGGCCACAAGAATCGAGTATAATCTCTATCTATTTCTTGTAGTCCTACTCTTAAGAAAGCTTTGGAAATATCAGCCATGTAGGCATATGGGTTTGTGCGAAATTTCATAAGCACGTCTCCAAGCTTCTCAGTTAGTGAGGGTCCGGTCATCAGACAGTCATTAAGACTTGCTACATCTTTATTTGTACGTGCGCTGCAATTATATACAACACGTAGTGTTGAGATAATGAGCTTCTGTCTTCAACTTATCTTCGACTATTTCCTCAATGAATTTATTGTCCAACTGTTCTTGTATGATATTATCATAGACAGTCAGTAGCTCTGGATTCTTCCTGAGCTCATGTATTTGTGCTTTCATTTGTCCGAAAGCCATGCGATAATTGCTAGGCAGATATGGTGGATTTAATTTCCATGGTAACCTAACCCAATACTGTCCATCTTCATATTTGACAGTGTCCAAATATTGGTTATAAGTCTGAGACTCTTGTGGGCTTGGTTTATTTACATCAATACCTATCGCATCTAAATCCCACAACTTATCAACTGGTTCATTCATTTCTTCCAGTAATGACAATTTTTGTTGTGGTACATGATCAGCCGTTATTCTTGTAACTAGTACATTTTCCACTGAATCAATATCAGTTTCTTTCCCACTTTGAGAGGGAATGGGACCACATATCATGTGGCCTCCTGCTGTTTTCAGCAAGTGAACATCATGTTTACTTACTATATTTTGCACAAAACAGTGATAATAATCACTTCCAATGATTAAATCAATTGGACTAATAGTGTCCGTCTGTATGTCAGGACAGGCTAGCTTGACCTTAGCTGCTTTCAGTGCTGCAACTGTTTCTTTTAATCCCTGGATTTGCACAGACTTAGGCAAATCATCTACTACCACAGCTTCTACTGTCTTTTTCCTGTTTCCTAGACCAACAGTGATTCTGGCTAGGTCATATGTCTGTTTACCAGAATTGTGGAAAAAACCAGCTATATCTAACTGTATTTTGGCATAGGGTTGTTTATTCAGTTTCTGCAACACTGATCTTCTTATGAAGGACCTTTGTGAGCCTTGATCAAATAATGTTAGCACATTGGTTTTGTATAATTTATTAGATAACTCAACTTGAGCTATCGGGAGAGCAGTTGCTTTATACTTATCTCTCACATTTAATGCTGTTGCTTGTTGACTTCCTGATTCTGTGGAAGTCTGCTGCTGTTCAGCGAAAGTATTTGGGCATAATGCTGTATGATGCATACCCTTGCATTTAAAACACTTCTTCAGTGAGCATTTTCCTCCCATGTGTTCACCTAAGCACTTGATGCACCTTTTCAGCTGATGAACACGTTGTTTACGTGCCTCCATTGTTGTGTATTGAATACAATACTGTGCCCAATGTGTTCCATCACAAAGTACACATTTTGGAGTACGTTTATGTATGACAGTCTGTTTACTGTCTGTTGTATTCACAGCTTGATAAATGCCTATATGGTTTGTTATCCACTGGATTTGTGGATTCTTCTTCTTGTCTCGTTGCTTGCATGCATGAAACTATTGTTTGTAAACCATTGCTAATTTCCTCACAAGTGAAATAGCGTTTATTGAACATAATATTTAATCGTTCAATAGTTTGTGGTGACAACTTATCTTGTACAATATCACTGATAAACCAATCACATTGCCTTAGGTCATATTTAGCACCTAGAGATCTGAGACTATTGTCTAATGTGATTCTAAATGCCTGTAAGTCTGAAAAACAATGTTTGGATGGCTTCAAACTTGATATTAAGACTGCATGTCTAACTCTGGCCTTGTCAGCATCGAAGTAATTGTCTGCTAAGACACGTAAGGCTATTTGATAATTACCTTTAACCACCGGAAATGACTTAATCAGTTCATAGGGTTCTCCCTTCACAAGACATTTAAGGTAATTGAACTTAGCAATCTCATCTATGTCAGTTCGTGAATTTACTATGGATTGAAAACCACTAATGAATTTTTCATAATTATGACATTGGAAAATAGGTAATGACAATGTAGGTAAGCTTGGTAATGGGACACTTGTTGTTACAGGTGTAACAGGTGTTTGACCACTAGTTACAGTAGGTCTCTGTGACAGAGTTTTGCGGCAGATAGCCTGTACTCCTGTCCACCTTAATTGTTGATTACTAAAAGTATCCAAAACATTTTTAATTTCATCCTCAGATGGATCTGATTGAAGAAATTTATTTTCATAATGTGTATAGTCTGAATTAATTATTTTCAGACGTTGTGTAAGTAATTCAAATTTGACCTCAAGATCATCAGAATCTATGTTTGTATCTTGAGTTAATCCTATACAGACTGAAATTAGATTTTCTAATTGTGTAATCTCAGTCTGTAAAGAATGAAACTGAGTTTTCAAACAAGCCATTTTAATGGTATATCGAAAATTCTAGCACCACACTTAGAATGTTTAAGAAACACTGTACTGCTATAAACAGCTGAGTTTTGTTATGCTTAAGTCAGCAATAATCGAGTCAGACATTACTGACCTACTAAGCTTAACCTCAGGGTCAATGACCATGAAGGGTACAGAGTACATATGGCTGGTGTTTATGGCTTGAGTTTGCTGTGTCAGCCTGACCACGATGATTAATCATAAATAACGTTATACACTTCATTCACTATACACTATAAATGTCACTGTATAACTGTAAATCACACATGAATATTACTTACACATATATAAATGTCACTGTTAATATATATTTGAAAGCTTACACTTTATATATAAGTTCCTTTAATATAACAGGTAGATCTATAAGAAACAAACTTTAACACAATCTTGTCTCTTAACCCTTTGACTGTCGCGGTCGTATATGTACGTCATGGGAGATACCGTGTTTGACGTATCTATACGCATAAATTCTAGCGGCTTCAAATCAAGTGGGAGAGGGCTGGTAGGCCTACACGAGAGAGAATGGGTCTCAGTGGTCGGTGTGCACCCTGTGAAAAAAATCTGGGACTCAGCGGTGCATTGTGGGAACGCCATCTTGGTAGTCCATTTTCACCATGCCTCGCGGTAAGAAGTTCCTCACTCCTCGGCGGATTGGAGGTCTTTTGTTCCCAAGTGATAGCTCAAACAGTGATGATAGTGTCAGTGAAAGTGAATTCCCTGGTTTTGAAGCGGGTGTGACCGAGAAAATTACCCAGGATAACATAATTAGTGATGAAAACCCAGATGACCCACAACCATCCACCTCTGGTGCTAGGCCGGCTCGTTCATATTCACCTGTACCAGGACGAAAGAGGAAACTATTTGCCCGTGTACAAGACTCAGATGTGAGCAGTGCAAGTGATAGTGATAGTGATTTCAAGGTTATTGAAAGCACTTCTAGTTGTGACAGTGAGGGTGAATATTCCCCAGTGAAACGGCAGTATATACGACGTCGCATGCGGTCTGGTAGTGTGCCATATGCTCTTCCAAGAGGAAGGAGTACATCTCGGAGCACATCCCGTGGCCCTACACCACGTCCTGATAGTGAAGATGACGATATTGTTACGATGGGTATAAATGATGTGAGTGAGGCAGCAGGCGGTGGTGGTGATAGTGACGGTGCCATGAGTCATGTGACACCAGCAGCGGGCCACGCTAGTGCCTGCGCTGCTGACTCTGCACAACTACAACCTGCTTCGGCCGACCCCACACTCTCACAACCACAACCACAACCACAACCACAACCTGCACAACCACAACGACATTACAATATCCAGAACGCACCAGCTGACCGCATCTGGGATTGGCATCAAGATGACGAGTTTGTTCCCAATCCCCATGACTTTGATGGAGGACAAAGTGGAATACGGCCATCATGTACACTTGGGAACAATCCCACTGAACTGGAATGCTTTCAGTTGTTCTTCAATGAACCCCTGATGGACATTATTGTCAGGGAAAGCAATACATTCTGTGAGTACACCATGGCAAACACTACGCTTTCACCAAGATCACGCCTACACCAGTGGAAGGACACAACTGTGGCAGAGATGTATCTGTTCTTTGCCACAATAATACTTATGCCACATGTGTATAAGCATAGTGTCAGCACATACTGGGCGACAGACCGCCTGATTTCAACCCCTGCTTTCAGTGACATTATACCAGTGAATAGATTTGTGTTACTGTTACGTATGTTACACTTTTCAGACAAAACCAGGCCTGACAGAAGCGACAGGTTATGTAAGATCAGACGTGTGTTTATGTACCTGAAACAAAAGTGCTGTATGTATTTTTATCCCTTCAGGAAGCTTGTTATTGACGAGTCTTTGATTTTGTTCAAAGGAAGACTCTCATTCAAGCAGTATATACCAAGCAAGAGGAAACGCTTTGGTATAAAGTTATTTGTTCTGTGTGATTGCAAAACTGGTCTGGTTTTGGATATAATTGTGTACACTGGCGGTAAAACAATGGAAGATACCAGGAAGTTACTGGGTATCTCTGGTGATGTGGTTAGAACAATGATGGAGCCATATCTTGGTAAGGGGCATATTTTATATACTGACAACTGGTACACAAGCCCTACACTCAGTGATTTGTTGCGAGTGAACATGACAGATGTGTGTGGCACAGTGCGTAGAAATCGTAAACATATGCCTAGGTTCGAAGCTGGCAGTCGTAGAGGTGAAGTGCAGGTGTTTGCTGCCAATGACATCATGGCATTTCGGTGGCATGACAAACGTGATGTCACACTGCTGACATCAGTTCACCGACACGAAATGGTAGAGACTGGCAAGCAGAATAGAGAGACCAATGAACCTATTGTAAAACCTGCATCTGTGATGGATTACTTAACCTGACTTAACCTGAATCCTCATTTTTTTCTTCTTCTTCTTTTTCTTCTTCCTCTTCCCCTTTCCTCTCTCCTTTTCTCCTCTGGGTTGTCTTTCTCTCTCCTGTCTCTTGTTTCTGTTCCTTCTTTATTTTATTTCACCACTTCCCCTTTCACGCACCTCGGTGCGCTTGCTCTCCCTCTGTGGGTTTCTAGCTCTCTTGCAGTGCTCCCCTTCCTTTGTATTTGACTGGCTCGTCTTCCTTATTTCCCACTTCTACCACTACCACTACTACTACCTCTTCTTCTTCTACTACATCTACTGATGAAATTAGACACATGTGCGGCGTCTGGTTGTCTTTGTTGTGGACGTTTCGCCATCCAGTGGCTGGCTGGATGGCGAAACGTCTACGGTGGGGATGCCCGGGTGTTGTGCATGTGTCATTTCATCCTGTCGGTATTATATACAATTCTTGTACTACTACTACTACTACTACTACCACTACTACTACCTCCACCTCTTCCTGCCTATATATAGCCATCCTGCTCCTCCTCTGTTAGTGTGACTTTGTCAATGGTCCAAGTCGGACCGAAACGTCGTCGTAAGCTTCTGTCTTTTATGTGCGGGTTATTTGTGTATGGATTACAACCTCAATATGCGCTTAGTGGACAAATGTGACATGCAGATTGGGTTTGCTGACTGTGTTCGCAAGAGTTATAAGTGGTACATAAAACTGTTTTTCCATCTTCTTGACATTTCCATGCTGAATGCTTATAATATGTATAAGTTGAAGACCAAGAACAAACCCAAATATGGTGAATTTTGTTTGTCAGTCATCAGACAAATAATATTCAAGTACCAAGAAACAACACTTGCAATAGACCAGCGCCCACGAAATTATCAACACATGTCCTCTCGTCTGAGGCCTGGTGATCACTACCCCATACCACTGCCTGCTACTACTGCCAAGAAAAATGCTCAGAAGAGGTGTTTTGTCTGTGGACATACCACAAAACGCACACAAAAACGCAGAGACACTCGTTTTATGTGTGAGGAGTGTAAGACACCATTGTGCTTATACCCATGTTTCAAAGAATTCCACAAGCTGCAGCACTTCTAATAAAGTGTCCAGTGATTGTACATATGTATATATATTATAAAGCAATCGTAATAAACATTTGTTTACATTGTTTGTTTGTGTAAACAAGTTTTAGAAACATTATAATGATACGAGTGTTTTTGCTATAATTGTGTTACATTCAACGAGTGTATATTTGAACATTGCACAATAATTTGGTCTCACAGGCCACAAAAGTTATCTGAAAAAATAAAATAGTGAAAAAAACAAGAAACCATCGAATACAAGTAAATAAAAGTTTACCGGGTGAGCGGCAGTCGCCGCTGTTGCCGCCAGCAGATCAATTTCAGCAAACTTCAGGACTCTATATCTCGGTAAGTACTGATGGGAAAAAAAATTTTTGGGGACTAAAACAATCAGAAAAATAATCTTAACATTTTCATAAGAAAAAATAATATTTTTTTTTTCGAATATTTTGCGACACCAGGAGCAACTTCAGGATTGGGCCCTTCGACAGTCAAAGGGTTAATTTCTGTATATAAACATTATAAACACTATGTGTATATACACTCAGACAAACCGAACATCACTTGGGTTGTTGTTGTCTTAGTCAGCACTTCTTCGAGTTTGGAGCAGTGGATGCAGGGTGCCATTCCCCGTTTTCATGTTGGGTGAGTCACTCAGCTCCTGTTTTCTTTGGGTGAATGCTGGGTGAGTGCCCGTTTTCTTTTGGCTGCCCATTCTCTGTGATTGAGTCTGGAGGGACTCATTTATACTGATTTATATTGTAAAACACTAGTTTTACAGCTTTTTTCGAAGGACCTTGGCTCGTAGGTTATTTGTACACTGTAGTACAACGTATTTGGACCACAGTGTGGCCTTTATCCGGTTCGAGCACGACCAATATGTTGAGAAATGGCATTACCAGCTAAGTTTAAAGAGTTTGTACGTAACTTAGAAAGACAGCTCATCGCCTGCACAGCCGCCCCTGCAGACGAGGTCTTGAGAAGCTGTCTAAGTCATCTCTCAACGGGCTGTAAAGAGTTATAATTTGTAAGATTATAAATTACCCCTAGGGGGTGTTATGTCAGCATATTTCATTCACTGATGGCTGAAAAATTACATACAGGAGGGCCCCACTTATACGGCGGGTTAGGTTCCAGGCTACCGCCGTAAAGTGGAACACCCTTTTTTTCCACTTACAAATGCATACAAACACTAGATAACAAGTTTACACTAACATATATTATGTTAGCAATAGAACCAGGCATCAAAAAAACAATAAAAAAGTACAATACACACATAGTGCACTCATTACTTACCTTAAAATATTTATAGTCTTAATCTAGGGTGAGACAAGTAGTATTTATTGTAAGAAATCAAGTGTGGTATGTATGGTAATCAGCCAGGCTACCTTACCAGGCCACCCCACCCACACATACTATTCTATGATATTTAAGCATCCCAGAGCGATAAAATGTATATACAGTTCACTCATTACTTACCTTAAAATATAGGGTGAGATGAGTAGTATTTATTGTAAAAAATCAAGTGTGGTATGTATGGTAGTCAGCCAGGCTACCATACCAGAGAGAAAGAATGAGTGCATGAGAGAGGACAGGCGCAGAGTTATGTAAACAAACCAGGCGAAGGTAAGTTTTGTAAACGAAGTATACACGTCTGGTTTGTGTACAAGTTACATTGTGTACAGGTTGTCTCTACATTGATACGGTAGAATAAATAAAGAAGAACACTCCCATTCTCATGTAACATCATTTTGAGAAGAAATGATGCTCTGAGTGAAGGCAATGGAAGTAAGTCACTCTGACTTTTTTGGGTTATCCTAGGTTCTCTACACATATGTTGTTATGTATTTATGTTATGTATCGTGTTTATTATATAATTTTGAAAAAAATATCACGGATGGATTAATGAAAATGTGTATATTAACGTAATATACAACATTTAATGATACACCGAGCTCAGACAGCGTATACAAACAAACTGAACAGGTTGTGGACGATCACTCAGTCAGGCGAAATAGACGGTATTAATACGTGTCCAGTTTTAGTTCATTCATGTACATTTGTAAGAGTTTGTGAAACTTTTACCTTATAATATTTTTATTATTATTATAATAATTAAATCACGAAACAAATACAGTGTACCCCCGCATAGCGAACGCCTTGCATAGCGAACAATCCGCATAGCGGACGCTTTGTTCGCTAAAATTTTGCCCCGCATAGTGGACAAAAACCCGCTCAGCGGCCTTCGTCCGAGACGCGTCCAATGTGCGCCCTCAGCCAGCCTCACATGTGCCGCCCATGCCATTGTTTACCAGCCAGCCTCCGCGGTAACATTCAAGCATACACTCGGAATATTTCGTATTATTACAGTGTTTTCGGTGCTGTTTCTGGAAAATAAGTGACCATGGGCCCCAAGAAAGCTTCTAGTGCCAACCCTACACCTCAAAGGGTAAGAATACCCATTGAAATGAAGAAAGAGATCATTGATAAGTATGAAAGTGGAGTACGTATCACCGACCTGGTCAGGTTGTACAAGAAACCAAAATCAACCATCTCTTCTATTGTGGGCAAGAAAACGGCAATCAAGGAAGCTGTTGTTGCCAAAGGTTTAACTGTGTTTTCGAAACAAAGATCGCAAGTGATGGAAGATGTTGAGAGACTCTTATTGGTGTGGATAAATGAAAAACAGCTAGCAGGAGATAGCGTCTCTCAAGCGATCATATGTGAAAAGGCTAGGAAGTTGCATGACGATTTAATTAAAAAAATGCCTGCAACTAGTGATGATGTGAGTGAATTTAAGGCCAGCAAAGGTTGGTTTGAGAGATTTAAGAAGCGTAGTGGCATCCATAGTGTGATACGGCATGGTGAGGCTGCCAGTTCGGACCACAAAGCGGCTGAAAAATATGTGCATGAATTCAAGGAGTATTTATGGATTTATGAAGGATGAGGTTAATCATAGAATTGATGAGGGAAAAAAGGTGAGTGGTGCATTGAGGTATATGTGGAGTCAAAAAACATTATCTATGGAGGCAAAGAAGGGAATGTATGAAAGTATAGTAGTACCAACACTCTTATATGGGTGTGAAGCTTGGGTGGTAAATGCAGCAGCGAGTAGACGGTTGGAGGCAGTGGAGATGTCCTGTTTAAGGGCAATGTGTGGTGTAAATATTATGCAGAAAATTCGGAGTGTGGAAATTAGGAAAAGGTGTGGAGTTAATAAAAGTATTAGTCAGAGGGCAGAAGAGGGGTTGTTGAGGTGGTTTGGTCATTTAGAGAGAATGGATCAAAGTAGATTGACATGGAAAGCATATAAATCTATAGGGGAAGGAAGGCGGGATAGAGTTCGTCCTCAAAAGGGTTGGAGAGAGGGGGTAAAGGAGGTTTTGTGGGCAAGGGGCTTGGACTTCCAGCAAGCGTGCGTGAGTGTGTTAGATAGGAGTGAATGGAGACAAATGGTACTTGGGACCTGACGATCTGTTGGAGTGTGAGCAGGGTAATATTTAGTGAAGGGATTCAGGGAAACCAGTTATTTTCATATAGTCGGACTTGAGTCCTGGAAATGGGAAGTACAATGCCCGCACTTTAAAGGAGGGGTTTGGGATATTGGTAGTTTGGAGGGATATGTTGTGTATCTTTATATGTGTATGCTTCTAAACTGTTGTATTCTGAGCACCTCTGCAAAAACAGTGATAATGTGCGAGTGTGGTGAAAGTGTTGAATGATGATGAAAGTATTTTCTTTTTGGGGATTTTCTTTCTTTTTTGGGTCACCCTGCCTCGGTGGGAGACGGCCCACTTGTTGAAAAAAAAAAAAATCTGCTTAATCTATCGACTACCGAACAGAGACAAATGCCCAATGACACAGACTTTGTTTTCTTGTATTGATTGACTACCAGAAATAGTAAGAAACTAGAGTATAATACAGTATTACCTGTACTCGAAAAGAAAATGAGTTAAAAGTACATCATAACACAATACAGAAGAGTACAGTATAGTAATTTTTCATATCTTACCTGGTGGCTAGATGAGCTTACAGATGTGGTCTAGTGGTAACCCAGAATAACTAATTCTGAGTCGAAGGAGCTGTAAAGCTCCAGCAGTAACAATGCAGATGATGTGGGAGACATAGGAAGATGACCAGCATCTATCTACTATGTACTTCATAGTACAGGAGTGTGCAAATTAATTGGGACAAGAATAAATTTTGTGATTATCTCTTATTATATCTTAGTAGCCAGCTGAATAAATGTAGTTTGGGTTAATGTAGTTTGAGTAAGAATGTAGTTCTGTGTTCTTACTGCTAACTCTCCAAATGTAAATCGGTTTTATTTTTCCTGCCTTCAAATTTGGCGCGATAGGCCTGAGAGGCACAGACATGAGAGAATAGGTCTGTGCACTTGGAGTGCATATTAAAAAAATAGGAGGCCCCACAGTACCACATGGGAGCACCAGTCAGTTTCAGTACCAGATTGGATCAACATTATGGCAAACTCCTGGGATTCACTCACGCCCCGTCGTATCAACACTTTCTTATTCGAGGAAAGTGATATAGAACCTGAGTTTATTGGATCTGAGGCAGATGTGGACACAAATGATCAAGGGTGACCCTCAGCCCATTACATCTGGGGTGGCCAGCATGGGTAGTGTGGCCACACCAGACCCTCAGCCAAGCACCTCTGGTGTGGTCAGTGTGGCCACACCAGACCCTCAGTCCAGCATCTTTGAGGTGGGCAGTGTGACTACATCAGACCATGAGCCAAGCACCTCTGGGATGGC
Source organism: Cherax quadricarinatus (assembly GCF_038502225.1). Taxonomy (NCBI): domain Eukaryota; kingdom Metazoa; phylum Arthropoda; class Malacostraca; order Decapoda; family Parastacidae; genus Cherax; species Cherax quadricarinatus. Next base: position 35,647,312 of record NC_091305.1, read on the forward strand.
CAGTGTTGCTACTCGGAGGCTACAATGTAAGTGAAAATTTACATTTTCCCGCAGTTTTGGTAATGATAATAGTGAAAGTGATATCAGTGATGACAAGATTGATTTTATGCCCCTAGAGGATTCTTCAAGTGACAGCGATGTACATTATTTCCCAGTAAAGTGTACCTTTAGGTGTTATTGCCTATGCTCAGGCAGTGTGCCATATGCAGTCCTCAAGGGTAGTGGGAGGTTATGATCTAAAACCCCAGCCACTGATAGTAATACTGCTCATGAAGGGAAATATGCTGAGATGGAGGAGGAGGAGGGGGGAGGGATGGCATGGTGCTTGGGCCACATGGCATGCTGGGTGGGCAGACAAAGGACCGCCGGCACTCACTCCACCATATGCCGCCTTATCTCATGTCCCTCCTCCACCATGCCTCATGCCACAGGTCCACCATTCACCATCAGACTGCGAGTGCAATGGGAAAGAAGGAACAGTAGGGTCCTGCCTTATGAAATATAAAAATAAGCACTTTACTTTAAGGTGATGCACTAATATGGACATTTCAAATTACGACCAAAATTTGTTTATATGACTCCCTCCCCAGGTTCATTTACGTATATGGCGCCCGCACGCCAGTCTGTTTGTTTACGTCCTCCATTAAGCTCTGCATCACTCTGTTATGTCTGGAAACTTTTCAAAATTTCATGTGTTTTAAATCTGTGTCCACTACCACTTTGGTAGAACAACATAAAACCTTGAAGTTGGTGAAGGGCTCTTGATTCAAGGAAATGTAGCTAATGTCCCTTGGATCAAACCTGATAAGTGACTGGCTATCATCATAGTACTGTAGGTAACAACCACATGGGGAGCTGAGTGATAGCTCCAGGCCTTTCATTATACAATCATCACATCAGAAGCTTGCAGTATTGCAGAAATCGAGTAGGAAATCCAAGGAAATTTGTTCAGGGGAATGACCCTCTCCAGAGAGAGACAGATAGACAGACAGAGACAGACAGACAGAGAGAGAGAGAGAAAGAGAGAGAGAGAGTGAGAGTAAGTGAGTCATTCCCTGAATGAATCTGGCTGTATTTCCTACTGTTTCTGCAACACTGCAATTTCTGCAGTGTTGCAGAAACAACATGAAAAGCAATACGAAAAGCCTAGGGAAATCATTCAACTCCCTCGTTTGTTTTGCATCTTTTATTGCTTGCTCATGATTATTGTGTAATAGCACTGCATATGTTAAAAAAACAAAACATAAAGAGCATAAATTATTTCTTTCCAGGAGAGACAGTTACAGACTAGAGGCTTGGAAGCACTGCACAGGGCCTGGGAGACCCTCCACTCATCGGGCTGGACCCTAGAGAAGGAGAGCTCTCATGGTGACACAGTCTACTCCAAACTCGGGTCCAAAGGATCCAAAATATATAAACTCATGGTAAGTGTTAGTCTTAACCTTTAAATCTGTTGGTATTTTGTTATTTAACATTGTAAAGGTCCTGGCCATCTATCAAGGGACCTGGCATAGGTCACTCCTTGTCTTGGTTACACTTGGCCTAGGTCACAACTGTTACAGGTTATACTAGGTCACATGAAGAGCAGGAATGCAGAGGAACAAGAAGACTTAAGGAAGGGTACGGGGTATGTAGACCAAGTGTTCACAGTGAAATATATAGGTGAACAGCATTTAAATAAAGTGCAGAAGTTTTTGTGGTATTTATGGATTTGGAAAGGGCATATGATAGGGTGGATAGGGAGCCAATGTGGCAGATGTTGCAGATGTATAGAATAGGAGGTAGGCTACTGAAAGCAGTGAAGAGTTTGTATGAGGATAATGAGGCTCAGGTTAGTTTGTAGGAGAGAGTAAGATTATTTTTTAGTAAAAGTAGGCCTTAGACAGGGATGTGTGCTGTCACCATGGTTGTTCGATATATTTATAGATGGGGTTGTAAGAGAAGCAAATGCTCAGGTGTTGGCAAGAAGTGTGGGGTTAAAAGATAAAGAATCTGACACAAAGTTGGAGTTGTCACAGTTGCTCTTTGCTGATGACACTGTGCTTTTGGGAGATTCTGAAGAGAAGTTGCATAGTGGATGAGTTTGGAAGGGTATGTAAAAGAAGGAAATTGAAAGTGAACATAGGAAAGAGTAAGGTGATGAAGATAACAAATAATTTAGATAATGAAAAATTGGATACCAGATTGGAGGGAAGGTGTGTGGAGGAAGTGAATGTATTCAGATATTCGGGAGTGGACTTGTAAGCAGATGGGTCTATAAAAGACGAAGTGATGCATAGAATTGATGATGGGGAAAAAGGTAAATGGTGCACTGAGGAGTCTGTGGAAAGAAAGAACGTTATCCATGGAAGCAAAAAGGGGAATGTATAAGAGTATAGTCATACCAATGCTCTTATATGGGTGTGAAGCATGGGTGGTGAATGATACAACAAGGAGAAGGCTGGAGGCAGTGGAAATGTGTTTGAGGGAAATGTGTGGAGTGAATATAATGCAGAGAATCTGTAATTTGGAAATTAGGAGGAGGTGCGGGGTTACTAAAATATTATCCAGAGAGCTGAAGAGGGGTTGTTGAGGTGGTTCAGACATTTAGAGAGGATGGAACAGAATAGAATTGACCTGGAGAGCTTATAAATCTGTAGTGGAAGGAAGGTGGAGTAGGGGTCGGCCTAGGAAAGGTTGGAGGGAGGGGGAAAAGGATATTTTGTGTGCGAGGGGCTTGGACTTCCAGCAAGCATGCATGAGCATGTAAGATAGCAAGTGGAGACAAATGGTTTTTAGGACTTGACATATTGTTGGAGTGTGAGCAAGATAAAATTTATGAAGGGATTCAGGGAAACTGGCAGGCCAGACTTGAGTCCTGGAGGTGGGAAGTACAGTGCCTGTACTCTGAAGGAGGGGTGTTGATAAGTTGCAGTTTTATAACTGTAGTGTAGGCATGCCTCTAATAAGATAGTGATGGAGTGAATGAGGATGAAAGTGTTTCTTCTTTTCCAGGTCACCCTACCTTGGCGGAAAATGGCTGATGTGTTAATAAAAAAAAAGGTCACACTTGGCATAGCTCACACTTGGCATAGCTCATCACACCTGGCATAGCTCACACTTGGCATAGCTCACACTTGGCATAGCTCACACCTGACCTAGCTCACACCTGGTATAGCTCATACTTGGCATAGCTCACACTTGGCATAGCTCACACCTGGCTTAGCTCACACCTGGCTTACCTCACACCTGGCCTAGCTCACACCTGATATAGCTCACACTTAGCATAGCTTGTACTTGGCATAGCTCACACCTGTCATGGGCCATACTATGCATATGTCATACCAGACAAAAGCCACACCTGACATAAATCATACCAGAAGAGGTCACACCTCACATAGTTTGTGAGGGAAATTAAGCCACATTTTTTTTTATCTTGTAAGGTGATACAGAGTGTGAGTGAGAAGCAAATTAATGTTGTGTCATGCCCATTTCCCAGACTATGAGATACCTTTAGAGTCTTAACCCTTTCAGGGTCCAAGGCCAAAATCTGAAGTCACGCACCAGTGTCCAAGAAATTTTGAAAAAAAAAAAAATTATTTTTTCTTACAGAATTAAAGAGCATATTTTTGTGAAGGTAATAAAACAAAAAAAATTAGAATCTGATCAGTACTTACCGAGATACAGTGCCAAGAAGTTTGTAGAAAATGATGTGGTGGCGGCAACATCGACGAATTCCACATACGCGTATTATATTATTTTGTTGTTTTAGTTGTTTTTTCTTTTCTTTAACAATTTTTTTCTATTCCTACTAACATTTGGGGCCTGAGAGACCAATACTGTATATAATTGATATATATATACTCACTGTATTGAACACAATAACCGCACTAAAGTTATTATCATATTATTGTTTACCACTGTTGTTTATTACAATAAACATGCACAAATATTGTATAATACTAATGTTCTATTATATATTTACATATTTACAATCACTGGACATGGTTTTAGAACTGCTGGAGCTTGTGGAACTCCTTGAAACAAGGCACCGTGCACAGAGGCACCTTACATTCCTCACACATAAACCGAGTGTCTTTGCGTCTTTGTTGCCGTCGTTTTGTTTGTGCACAGACAATGCATCTCTTCTGAGCAAATTTCTTTTGAGTTGAAGGAAGCTGTATTATGAAATGATCACCTTCTCTCCTCAAACGCTTGGGTATATTGTGATGAATTCGAGGACCATGTTGTATTGCAGGTGTTGTTACCTGGTACTTCATTATGAGTTGTCTGACAACAGACAAACAAAATTCACCATACGGTGGTCTGTTACCAGTCTTTATTTGGTACATATTATATGCATTCAGCATTGAAATGTCCATGAGATGGAAGAAAAGTTTCATGTACCACTTGTAACTCTTACGAACACAGTCAACAAAACCAATCTGCATGTCACACTTGTCAACCAAGCGCATGTTTTGTGTATAATCAATCACTGTCACTGGTTTTCGAATACGTTCATTAGTCACTCGATCAACTTTGCCACTGTCTTGCATTTCATTACGGTGAATGGTTGTCAACAATGTGACATCTCGTTTGTCATGCCACCGTAATGCCATGATGTCATTGGCAGTAAACACCTGCACGTCATCACCACGAACACCTGCGTTGAGCCTGGGCATATGTTTACGATTAGAACGCACTGTGCCACACACATCTGTCTTGTTCACTCGCATGAAATCACTGAGTAATGGGCTTGTGTACCAGTTATCGGTATATAATGTATGGCCCTTACCAAGATAAGGTGCCATCATGTTTCTCACTACGTCACCTGATATACCCAATAACATCTTGGTATCTTTCAATGTTTTACTACCCGTGTATACAACAATATCCAACACCAGGCCACTGTCACAATCACAGAGTACAAACAATTTTATACCAAAGCGGTTCCTCTTGCTCGGTATATACTGCTTGAATGACAGTCTACCTTTGAACAAAATCAAAGACTCGTCAATTACAAGATTCTTGAATGGATAAAAGTATATCCTGAACTTTTGTTTGAGATACATGAAAACATTTCTAATCTTGTATAACCTGTCACTTCTGTCAGGCCTGGTTTTGTCAGAGAAGTGCAACATACGTAACAGTAAGATAAACCTGTTCACTGGTATTATTTTACTGAAGGATGGGGTACAAATTAGCCGATCTGTGGACCAGTACGCTTTTATATTATGCTTATAGACGTGAGGCATAAGCATTATTGTTGCAAAAAGCAAATACATTTCTGCAACAGTCGTCTCTTTCCACCTGTGTAGTCTTGACTGTGGTGATAAGATCGTATTTGCCATGGTGTACTGAAAATACTTATTACTTTCCCTGACAATAATTTCCATCAATGGCTGGTCAAAGAATAATTCAAAGAATTCCAGTTCATTGGCCGTGGTTCCAAGGGAACAGGTAGGTAGAATTCCACTTTGAGAGTCATCAAAGTGGTGAGGGCTGGGAACAAAATTGGGATTTTGCTGCCAATCCCAGATACGGTTTGCTGGTGGATACTGGACATCATAGGCTGGTTGTACGGGTGGTTGTGGCGGGCTGGTGGGTGACGCTCCGCTTTGTCCTTGAACTGACGAGTCAGCAGCGTGGGTCCCCGCATGGCACAGTGAGTCACACATGGCGGTGCCACTACCACCACCAGCCCCACTAACACCATCCACTGATGCCTGTGGCCCATCCATGCCAAGTGTAGCCACATCATCCTCACTATCACTACCTAAAACGGGTGTAGGGCCACGGGATGTACTCCGGGATGTACTCTGGGATGTACTCCGTCCCCTGGGCACAGCATAGGGTACACTACCCAAGCGCATGCGGTGGCGAACATACCGACGCTTCACTGGTGAATATGTTTCCTCACTATCACTACTCGAATGATCGTCGAACACAATAAAATCACAATCCACGTCAGAATCATCGTCATTACTGAAGTCAGAGGCCAGGCCACGGGAAAATATTAGTTTTCTCTTACGTTTAGGAACACCCGACCGTGAGTCACGAGTGCCCACACCAGAGGTAGAAGGTCGAGGATCGTTGGGGTTTTCTGCACCATTATCGATATCCTGGTCATTATTTTCGGTCACTAACTTATCAAAGCCGTAGAATTCGTCTTCATTTCCACTTCCATCAGTGTCAGAACTATCAGACAGGAAGAGGAGAGTCCCAATTTTCCGGGGAGTGAGAGCTGACTTGCGACGAGGCATGGTGAACAAGGGTGACTGAGCCGGCGTTCCCACAATGCTATGCAGGCGCCTAGATTTTTTGTTTATGGCGCACACCCACGGCGCAGACCCATTCTCTCACATGTAGGCCTATGAGCGCTTTTGCGCTAAATTTGACGGCGCTAGAATTTTGGCATAGATCTACGGTTTGGACACTCACCGACCAGCCGTAGATCTACGGGACGGACCCTGAAAGGGTTAAGTAATGGGTGGCAGCAGAGCCATCTGGACACTGTTGTCTTCAGAGGTCCTCACTGTAACAAGGCACAAGAAACCCAGTGAGTTAGCCAGTAAGTACTATGGATATAACAATGGTATATAATACAGTGGACCCTCAGTTATTGATATTAATCCGTTCCAGAGAGCTTGTCCTTAACTGATTTTATCGTTATCCAAATTAATTTTCCCCATAAGAAATAATGGAAATCCAATTAATCCGTTCCAGACACCCGAAAGTATTAAAAAAAATCATTTTTTTACATGAAATATACATTTTCCTACACAGAAAACAATGAGACGTGCAGAGTAAATACATAAATAAATACTAAAATGACACCTTTATTGAAGAGTATTGATGAGTGATGAGACACTGTTTTTCTTGAACACTCCGGGATTTTCAGAGTGATACACGAGTAAAGGCTTCACTCTGCAATCCCCACTAGCATTACAACAAAACATGAGAGTTAGCCTGTCTTTCATAGGCTTGTGTCCTGGGAGTGCCTTTTCCTCCTGAATAATGTAGGTCCTGTTTGGCATTTTCTTCAAGAACAGGCCTGTTTCATCACAATTGAACACTTGTTGGGGTTGGAATTTTTCAGCTTCGTCATGCCTTATCAGAAAGTGTATGCCACTAAGATTCTTAACCCGTAAACGGTCCAAATGTATATATACGTTCACTACCTCAGTGCCCCGAATATTTTGAAAAATAAAAAAAATCATTTTTTTTTTTTTTAGTGAAAATAAAGAGCACATTTTTCTAAGTGTTATAGGATAAAAAAAAATTAGGGTCAGTACTTACAGAGATATGAGGCCGAGAAGTTGGCACTGGATGCTCACATAACAGCAACATCGAGTCCTGCTGCTTACAAAAGTGTTGCCGATATACCTTTTTTTTTCTATTTTTCATATTATTTACATAATTTTTATGTTCTGATAATTACAATTTATAGTAGTTCTTGTCATTTCATAACCAGTCTTTGTTCTGACACTAATATCAGGTACTGAAATTGTACTCAAATTGTCACAAACATACTGACAGGTGGACATTTACACCTGCCTTGGCCATTTACTATTGTCTTGGAATATATGCAAAGTATTTATAGGTCCTAGCAATGTTTTGGATATGTGGAAGTATAGAAGAAGAAAAAAAGAAGAAGAAGAAAAGAAGAAGAAAATCTCCAGTCCACCCCTGACAATGATAAGATGAGATAACATTAGATAAGAGTTGGCATTTGATGAGAACACATGAGGGTGCGGTGATAAGACTTGATAAGAAAAGATTAGAGGTGACATTTGATGAGCATCAGCCCTCGCTTTGTTTTTACTGGTACACAAACATGTTTGTCTGTCTATTTGTCTGTCAAGCTCCCTGTCTATCTGTCTATCCATCTAACTCTTTGTCTCAAGAGAGAGCCACAAGACTGCGTCATCATATTTACTCATATCTTCAAACAGAGTATAGCATTTTGTCTAGATTTGAGTTATCCTAGGTAATTTACACTATGTGTAATTGTATTTGTATGTACCTGTGAGACAGAGATAGAGATGGATTGAAAGAGATAGAGACAGACAGATAGACAGAGACAAAGACAGAGACAGACAGAGATAGAGACACGCAGAACTACAAAGGGATCTGGACAGGCTGCAGACCTGGTCCAGCAATTGGCTCCTGGAGTCGAGTCCTGGAGTTCAACCCCACCAAGTGCAAAGTCATGAAGATTGGGGAAGGGCAAAGAAGACCACAGACAGAGTACAGTCTAGGGGACCAGAGGCTACAAACCTCACTCAAGGAAAAAGATCTTGGGGTGAGTATAACACCAGGCACATCTGAAGCACACATCAACCAAATAACTGCTGCAGCATATAGGCGCCTATCAAACCTCAGAACAGCATTCCGACATCTTAATAAGGAATCGTTCAGGACCCTGTACACCGTGTACGTTAGGACCATATTGGAGTATGCGGCACCAGTTTGGAACCCACACCTAGCCAAGCACATAAAGAAACTAGAGACAGTGCAAAGGTTTGCAACAAGACTAGTCCCAGAGCTAAGAGGTGTGTCCTACGAGATGTTAAGGGAAATCAACCTGATGACACTGGAGGACAGGAGAGGTAGGGGGGACATGATAACGACATACAAAATACTGAGAGGAATTGACAAGGTGGACAAAGACAGGATGTTCCAGAGATGGGACACAGCAACAAGGGGACACAGTTGGGAGTTGAAGACACAGATGAATCACAGGGATGTTAGGAAGTATTTCTTCAGCCACAGAGTGGTCAGGAAGTGGAATAGTTTGGGAAGCGATGTAATGGAGGCAGGATCCATACATAGCTAAACTTTAAGCATAGGTATGATAAAGCTCACGGTTCAGGGAGAGTGACCTAGTAGCGACCAGTGAAGAGGCAGGGCCAGGAGCTTGGACTCGACCCCTGCAACCTCAGCTAGGTGAGTACAACTAGGTGAGTACAGAGATAGACAGAAACAGAGATAGAGACAGACAGAGATAGACATAGACACAGACAAACAAACGGAGTCAAGCTGCCAGCAGCCAGTCAGCCAGCCAGCTAGCCTGCTGAACAAGTACAGTGGACCCCCGCATACCGATTTTAATCCGTGCAAGAGGGCTCATTGGTATGCGAAATAATCGGTATGCGAATGAATTTTCCCCATAAGAAATAATGGAAATCAAATTAATCCGTGCAAGACACCCAAAAGTATGAAAAAAAAAATTTTACCACGTGAAATATACATTTTCCTACACACAAAGAGAAGGATACATGCACAATAGTAGAGTAGTACATGCACAGTATATATTGTGCATGTACTAGTCTACTAAATGAAGAATAAATGACACTTACCTTTATTGAAGATGCAGTAATGACTGATGAGACACTGTGTCCTGGGAGTGCCTTTTCCTCCTGAGTACTGTAGGTCCTGTTTGGTATTTTCTTCCAGAACATGCCTTATCACACTGTGTATGTCACTACGATTCTTAAATCTCTCAAACCAACTTTTGCTGGCTTTAAATTCACCAATATGAGCACTAGTTCCAGGCATTTTTCCCTGTTCACCTGGGTGTTAGTCGACTGGTGTGGGTTGCATCCTGGGAGACAAGATTAAGGACCCCAATGGAAATAAGTTAGACAGTCTTCGATGACACTGACTTTTTTGGGTTATCCTGGGTGGCAAATCCTCTGGGGTTAATTGTTTCTTGGTATATTCTCAATAAGCCACACCAACAACAGTGCTACAGCAGCAGCAGACGATGCTACAGCAGCAGCAGCAGCTGACAGTGCAGCAGCAGCAGCTGTACCACCAATAGTAGCGATGGTTGATTGGGGTTTATTATACAACCTGGCCAGCTCGGAAACACCCACTCCACTTTCATACTTATCAATGATCTTTTTCTTCATATCCATAGTAATTCTCACCCTTATTGCTGTAGGGTTGGCACTAGAAGCTTTCTTGGGGCCCATGGTCACTTATTTTCCAGATAAAATCACCAAAAACACTGTAATAATACGAAATGTTACGATTGTATGCTTGGATGCTACCGCGGAGGCTGGCTGGTAAACAATGCCACCGGCGGAACATGTGAGGCTGGCTAAGGCGCACATTGGACGCGTCTCGGACGAACAGCGGTGAGCGGGTTTTTAAGCGGTATGCGAGGCAAAATTTTAGCGATAAAATGTATCGGTATGCGGATTAAACGTTATGTGATGCCAACGGTATGCGGGGGTCCACTGTATTATGTTCCAGAATTGTTTCTCTATACTTAGGGCATAGGTTGTAAGACATTCTGAAGGGGTGTTGCACATGGGTTATTATCGAGATTTTTTATATTTCCTCGACCACTTATGGCCACATCCACCTCAAAGCCACTAAACTCAGGGTCAACATCACTTTCCTTTTCAAATGGGAGAGTTAATACTACATGAAATCGGTGAATCCCAGGTGTTTGCCCCGCTGTTTGCTCAAGCTGGCACTCATTTGAACTGGTGCTCCCACAAAGTAGTAAGTGGTCCCAGATTTTTTTAATATGGTGCACACTGAGTGTTATGGCCCATTCTATGGTGACAAGGCATCTCAGGCCAATTGTGCCATATTTGAAGGCAGGAAAAATAAAATGTTTATATACGTTTGGGGCACTAGCGGTAAGAACGTATATATACGTTTGGACCATTTACGGGTTAAATCTCTCAAACCAGCCTTTGCTGGCCTTAAATTCACCATTACGAGCACTAGTTCCAGGCATTTTTTCTTGTTCACCTGGGTGTTAGTCGACTTGTGTGGGTCGCATCCTGAGGGACAAGATTAAGGACCCCAATGGAAATAAGTTAGACAGTCCTCAATGATGCACTGACTTTCTTGGGTCATCCTGGGTGGCTAACGTGGGGTTGATTGTTTCTCGTTGAGCCACACCAACAACAGCCTCTCCACATCTTCGTGTAGTATTTGCAATCTCTGTTCTGTAAGCATATTTGCACCATTTGCAACAACAGCTTCCTTGATTGCCTTTTCCTTGGCCAAGATAGTAGCAATAGTTGAATGGGGTTTGTTATGTAACCTGGCCAGCTCGGAGACACACACTCCACTTTTGTATTTTGCGATGATCTCTTTCTTCAGTTCAATAGTATTTCTTACTCTCTTTACCACAGGACTGGCACTAGATGCTTTCTTTGGGCCCATGGTGGCTTATTTAGCAGTTACAAGCACTAAAAACAATGGAATAATACAAAATGTATTGCATGTATGTGTGGAATTATCCGCACTGGCTTGTAAACAATGACACACTTGAGTGGCCGGGTGGCCCAGGTGGCTCAGGTCGTGCGGACACGTTCTGGACGAATGTCCTTAACTGAGTTTCTTATCGTTAGCCGAGCTGATATTTTGACGCAAAACATATCGGTATCCGATTTTATTGCTGTCCGATGGCATCGTTAACTGAGGGTCCATTGTACTGGCTTGTTGATAAGCGAGACATGCAGTAGTTATGTATCTTTATTCCAAAACATGTCTCAATTCTTGCTTCTACTACTGGGCACCCCCCTCTTCTGTTGTCTTCAAGATTCTCTGCATCTCGCCTGTGCCAGTATACAAGTCTCCAGTTTGGTACTTCAGCTTCACGTGGTTCCAGGCTGTGGAGCAAAACTCTTCTTTAGGCTGAGAGAATGATCACCTCAAAATTACTACTTTTAAGGTGATGGACTGATTACATCATCTCTACATCTCCACTCTTCTGCTGCCTCCTCTGTATTTGACTGAAGAATCCCACTGTGTAGGTGAAACATTTTAGGATAAAGATACCTGAATGCTGCACATGTGTCTTACTCATTTTGCTTATCAAGACTGTATGGGTAAAAGCCCCACCTTTGGAGGAGCCAAGTCTAGAAATTGGTGAACTAAGAGTTAGAGAACTTGTGGGGAAAGTTCTCGTGGGAATGGTTAAGATATACTGTAGATACATGTAGCTGTGAGCCTATGGGCCAAGTGTTAGATGTAAGAGGTAACGGTAGGCCTCTTATAAGCAGAGGTCAGAATCAACACAGAAATATTTGGAATATACCCTCACTCATAAGAATCTGCTAGAATTTGTTTGGAAGATAAGGAGAGAGGCACCATTATTTATGTGGACCTCAAGTATCTGGTAACAGAGGGCTGCTGAATTACGAGTAACTAAGTACAGTGGACACCCGCATAACGATATTAATCCGTTCCTGAGAGCTCATTGTTATGCGAAATTATCGTTATGCGAATGAATTTTCCCCATAAGAAATAATGGAAATCAAATTAATCCATGCAAGACACCCCAAAGTATGAAAAAAAAAATTTTACCACATGAAATATTAATTTTAATACACACAAACTGAAAAATGCATGCACAGTTACATGACACTTACCTTTATTGAAGATCTGGTGATGATTGATGGGATGGGAGGAGAGAGTCTTAGTGTTTAGAAAGGGAATCCCCTTCCATTAAGACTTGAGGTGTCAAGTCCTTTTCTGGGGTTACTTCTCTTCTTTTAATGCCACTAGGACCAGCTTCAGAGTCACTGGACTTCTGTCGCACAACATATCTGTCCATAGTGGCCTGTACCTCTCGTTCCTTTATGACTTTCCTAAAGTGTTTCACAACAGTGTCAGTGTAATAGTCACCAGCACGGCTTGCAATAGCTGTGTTAGGGTGATTGTCATCAAAAAAGGTTTGCACTTTAAGCCACATTCCACACATTTCCTTAATCTTTGAAGTAGGCAACTTCTTCAATTTCTCTCTCCCCTCCTCCGAAGCAGTTTCTTCAGGTCTGGCCTCTTGCTGTTGAAGTTGATCTATCAGTTCATCAGTGGTTAGTTCTTCATTGTCCTCCTCCACCAACTCTTCCACATCATCCCCACTAACCTCCAACCCCAAAGACTTTCCCAATGCCACAATGGATTCCTCAACTGACATAGGATTCCCAGGGTTAGCCTCAAACCCTTCAAAATCCCTTTTGTCTACACATTCTGGCCACAGTTTCTTCCCAGCAGAGTTCAAGGTCCTCTTAGTCACTCCCTCCCAAGCCTTACCTATAAGGTTTACACAATTGAGGATATTAAAGTGCTCTCTCCAAAACTCTCTTAGAGTCAATTGAGTTTCTCAGGTCACTACAAAGCACCTTTCAAACAGAGCTTTTGTGTACAGTTTTTTGAAGTTTGCAATAACCTGCTGGTCCATGGGCTGCAGGAGAGGAGTGGTATTAGGAGGCAAAAACTTCACCTTAATGAAGCTCATGTCCCCATAAAGTCGCTCTGCCACGTCTGTAGGATGACCAGGGGCATTGTCTAACACCAGGAGGCACTTAAGGTCTAATTTCTTTTCAGTTAGGTAATCTTTCACATTGGGGGCAAATGCTTGGTGTAACCAGTCATAGAAAAAGTCCCTAGTGACCCATGCCTTACTGTTTGCCCTCCACAGCACACACAAATTAGCCTTGAGGATATTCTTTTTGCCTGAACGGTCTGGGAGTTTCAGAGTGATACACCAATAAAGGCTTCACTTTGCAATCACCACTAGCATTGGAACACATCAACAGAGTAAGCCTGTCTTTCATAGGCTTATGTCCTGGGAGTGCCTTTTCCTCCTGAGTAATGTAGGTCCTGCTTGGCATTTTCTTCCAAAACAGGCCTGTTTCATCACAATTAAACACTTGTTCAGGTTTCAGTCCTTCACTGTCTATGTACTCCTTGAATTCCTGCACATATTTTTCAGCTGCTTTGTGGTCCGAACTGGCAGCCTCCCCATGCCTTATCACACTATGTATTCCACTACGCTTCTTAAATCTCTCAAACCAACCTTTGCTGGCCTTAAATTCACTCACATCATCACTAGTTGCAGGCATTTTTTTAATTAAATCCTCATGCAACTTCCTAGCCTTTTCACTTATGATCACTTGAGAGATGCTATCTCCTGCTATCTGTTTTTCATTTATCCATACCAATAAGAGTCTCTCAACAGCTTCCATCACTTGCGATCTCTGTTTCGAAAACACAGTTGAACCTTTGGCAAGAACAGCTTCCTTGATTGCCGTTTTGTTTGACACAATAGTAGTGATGGTTGATTGGGGTTTACTATACAACCTGGCCAGCTCGGAGACACGCACTCCACTTTCATACTTAGCAATGATCTCTTCCTTCATCTCTATAGTAATTCTCACCCTTATTCCTGTAGGGTTGGCCCATGGTCATTTATTTTGCAGATAAAATCACCAAAAGCACTGTAATAATACGAAATGTTCCGATTGTATGCTTGGATGTTACCGCGGAGGCTGGCTGGTAAACAATGCCACCAGCGGAACATATGAGGCTGGCTCAGGCCGCACATTAGACGCATCTCGGACGAATAGCGTTGAGCGGGTTTTTTAGCGATATGCGAGGCAAAATTTTAGCGATAAAATGTATCGCTATGCGGATTTAACGTTATGTGATGCCAGCGGTATGCAGGGGTCCACTGTAATTGCTGCCGAGCTTTTCTGTATGCACTAATATTTTCATAGTTTTGTAATAAATCATTGTAAATTCTCCATATAGTGCTTAATTATTCCCTTTTTGGTAATTTGTATATATAGTATTAAGGAAAATATTATGACCAGGTGAGTAATATCTTATGAGTAGGAGAGAATAGTACTGAACTGAGCTTAATATATGTTTGAGAGTAATTGCTCTGTTAAGTACTCCAGAGAATTATCATGGGTGAAAAAGAAACTGGATATCCCTCAGTATGATATGGTCACAAATGGCATAGGTCACACCATGACATAGTACAGACCAGGCATTGGACAGTTAAACTGGTATTTAGCAGGATATATTCTTGAAGTCTTCATAAATAGTCACCAAATATGCCTGACCACTGTGGTACCCAGGTGATGTTTTTGTTAATGTAATGGCAAATACAGTTGTTCAGTATTGTATATACAAGTGGCATGAGGTTAAATACAACACAAGTGATGTAGGATCATTACTAATACCCTAAAAAAAAAAAAAAAGCAGACGGTCTCCTTCCTATCTTCCTTGTTACGAGTTTCACAACTGATCTACAATTTAGAGAGGAAACTTTAAATTTTTTGGTCCATCCATTACCAAGAAAATGTATTGATCCAGAATGGACCAAAATGTTGTCTAAGGCTTTCATTTCAGTTGTGGATTACTTGTGAATTGTTCAAGTCATGATAAAATGACTTTTATTCAATATTGGTTTATAATTGTAATAAGAGAGTGTCATCATTATATGCTCATTGTTAGAACTAACTCTGCCATCTCTAACTTGATAGCTTGCATATACCATTGTAAGGATCCTCATAGATTCATCCTCCTATCTCCAGCACTTCAGTTCAATTTTACAAGTTTGATCTTTTCTCTTTTTCAGGGTGTGGTTGATATTGATTCAACTTGGTTGTTTAATGAAATGGTTTACAACTTTGAAAATATGTCCAACTGGAATAAAGCCATTACCTTGGGCAGAATTGTGCAGGTCAGTTAATTAACTTGGGTAGAGTTGTACAAGTCACTTAATTACCTTTTCTTTACATTTGAAGTCGAGCAAGAGTTTAAACTTGCCTTAATGTACAGTGTGTTCTCTACAGGTCGACCATCACTAATCCGGCATCATTGGGACCTGTAGGGTGCTGGATTCATGATTTTGCCAGATCACAGAGTGGTTAGATTAGAATGCACGTAAACTAACAGCTAAATTTGAAATTATGCTTGCCAAAATAAGTGCTGGATTAGTGATGGAACCGGATTATTGATTGCTAGATCAGTGATGGCTGACCTGTACTTGTACTGCATTTAGTTACCAGGCATGTACTAAGGCAATATAACCACAATAACGTACTTTCAACCCTAGGAATAGAACTATGATCATGATGTTCTGTTTTCATTAATTTGTTATGCATTAATGTACAGTGGACCCTCGGTTTTCGTGTTTAATCCATTTCAGAGCCATCGGCCAAAACCGAAACCATTTTCCCCATAAGAAATAATAGAAATGGAATTAATCTGTTGCAGACACCCAGAAGTATCAACAAAAAAAATTTTTTTTTACCTAAAGATAGTTACATGCACAAAAGAATGAACATTACATTTGACATTTACCTTTATTGAAGGCTGTTGTTGCTGGATGGAAGACAGGGAGGAGGGGAGAGGGAAGAGAGGTTATTGCTTGGAAGGGGAATCCCGCTCCATAAGGACTCTAGGTACCAAGTCCTTATCCGGGGTCACTTCCCTCCTTTGTTTTTTAATGCCACTAGGACCAGCTTGAGAGTCACTGGACCCCTGTCACACAAAATATCTGTCCAGATAGGTCTGTTTCTGGTGTCTTTCTAAGATTTGCCTAAAATGGGACATGGCATTGTCATTGTAAAAGTCACCAGCATGGATTGCAGCAGCTTTCTCAGGGTGATGTTCCTCCACAAATGAATACACTTTAGTCCACATTGCACAAATCTCCTTAATCTTTGAAGAAGGCACCTTCTTCTATCTCTCTTCCTCCTCCTCTAAAGCAATTTCCTGAGCTGTGGTCTGTGGTTAGCTCTTCATTGTGGTCCTCCACCAACTCTTCCACATCCTGGCCACTCACATCCAACCCCGTGGAATTCCCCAATGCCACAATTGATTGCACAACAGGTGTAGGGTCGACAGGGTCAGCCTGAAACCTTTCAAAATCCTTCTTTTGGACACAATCTGGCACCAGTTTTCCCCAAGCAGAGTTCATCGTCCTGGAAGTCACTCCCTGCCAAGCTTTATCTATAAGGCCTATGCAGTGGAAGATACTTAAGTGATTCTTCCAGAACTCTCCTAGGGTCAATTCAGAGTCTGAGGTTATGTCAAAGCAACTTTGAAACATTGCTTTTGGTGTACAGTTTTTTGAAGTTTGCAGTGATCTTCTGGTTCATGGGCTAGAGGAGAGGAGTGGTGTTAGGAGGCAAGAACTGTTCACTGTTACAGAACTGAATTCCTTAGACAATTGGTCTTCCAAGTCTGGAGGATGAGCGGGAGCATTGTACATTAACAGTAGGCACTGGAGTGGCAATTTATTATCCAGGTGGTATTTCTTCACAATCGAGCCAAACACTTCATTGAACCATTCCAGGAAAATTTCCCTAGTAACCCATGCCTTACTCTTAGCCTTCCACATCACACACAATTTACTCTTTGACAACACTGTTTTTCTTTAATACTCTGGCATTTTCAGAGTGATACACCAGTAAAGGCCTCGCTTTGAAATCCCCACTAGCATTGCCACATAACAAAAGAGTTAGCCTGTCTTTCATAGGATTGTGTCCTGGAAGTGCCTTTTCCTCCTGCGTAATGTAGGTTCTCTTTGGCATTTTCTTCCAAAACAGGCCTGTTTCATCACAATTGCCCTATCCACTGATGCCTACATAAGTGCCAGCCTCCTTGCCTGTGCTTCAGAATCTCTACAACCATGGTGCTCTTCACACCAACTCCAAGGCTGAGGGACTGATTACCTCATCTTTTATATATAGTTCTACTGTCTTCTAGTTATGTCCTTGAATCTGTATTGATAAAGCCACTGGATGGCAAAACGTCTACAATAAAGATAACCAGATGTTGCACATGTGTCTTAACTTTCAAGTAGGAGTTGCCTAGCATGGGACAGTAGGCCTACTGCAGTGCTTCACTATTCTCATATTCTTAAGCCTTTTGCTTTTGACATACCCACTGAAGTAGGAAACAAAGTGAGAATAATACATTAAAGTTGTTTCACAAGTGTGCTTTTCAGATGACTAATCTTTTTTTTTTTTTTTTTATGTACTGATCGTATCTCACCGAGGCAGGGTGATCTAAAAAGAAGAAAAAATTTTCTTTTTACATTTAGTAATTTATACGGGAGAAGGGGTTACTAGCCCCCTTGCTCCCATAGTCTGATATTGTAGTACAATATTTATTCTGCATGCACAGGCAATAGACAACAGCACAGATGTGGTGTACCATGTAGCAGCAAAGGGCCCTGGGGGTGCGGTTTCTGCCAGAGACTTCGTCAATGTACGCCACTGGAAGAAGATTGATGAGACCTGGGTGTGTGCTGCAATTTCTGTAGTGCATAAGAATGAGCCTCTGCAAAAGCGTTTTGTCCGGTAAGCTTAAAAGAGTAATTAACTGAATAATGTACTGTAAGTGTCATAAACATGCATGCCCATAAGTACAGTGGACCCTCGGCTAACGCCTTCAGCCCGTTCCAGAGAGCTAGTCTTTAACCCTTAAACGGTCCAAACATATATATACGTTCACTTGTGCAGCGCCCCGAATATTTTGAAAAAAAAATCTTTTTTTTTTTTATAGAAAAAAGAGCACATTTTTTAAGTGTTTTAGAATAAAAAAAAATTAGGGTCAGTACTTACAGATGTCCTGGCTTTAAGTGAAACAAAGCTGAAGGGGGTGGGAGAGTTTCAATGGAGAGGAATAAATGGGATTAGGTCAGGGGTTTCAAATAGAGTTAGAGCTAAAGAAGGAGTAGCAATAATGTTGAAGGATAAGCTATGGCAGGAAAAGAGGGACTATAAATGTATTAATTCAAGGATTATGTGGAGTAAAATAAAGATTGGATGTGAAAAGTGGGCTATAATAAGCGTGTATGCACCTGGAGAAGAGAGAAGTGTAGAGGAGAGAGAGAGATTTTGGGAAATGTTGAGTGAATGTGTGGGGAGTTTTGAATCAAGTGTGAGAGTAATGGTGGTTGGGGATTTCAATGCTAAAGTGGGTAAAAATGTTATGGAGGGAGTAGTAGGTAAATTTCGGGTGCCAGGGGTAAATATAAATGGGGAGCCTTTAATTGAGCTATGTGTAGAAAGAGATTTGGTAATAAGTAATACATATTTTATGAAAAAGGGGATAAATAAATATACAAGGTATGATGTAGCACGTAATGAAAGTAGTTTATTAGATTATGTATTGGTGGATAAAAGGTTGATGGGTAGGCTCCAGGATGTACATGTTTATGGAGGGGCAACTGATATATCGGATCATTATTTAGTTGTAGCTACAGTTAGAGTAAGAGGTAGATGGGAAAAGAGGAAGGTGGCAACAAGAAGTAAGAGGGAGGTGAAAGTGTATAAACTAAGGGAGGAGGAAGTTCGGGTGAGATATAAGTGACTATTGGCAGAAAGGTGAGCAAGTGCAAAGATGAGTAGTGGGGGGGTTGAAGAGGGTTGGAATAGCTTTTAAAATGCAGTATTAGAATGTGGGGCAGAAGTTTGTGGTTATAGGAGGGTGGGGGCAGGAGGAAAGAGGAGTGATTGGTGGAATGATGAAGTAAAGGGTGTGATAAAAGAGAAAAGGGTAGCTTATGAGAGGTTTTTACAAAGCAGAAGTGTTATAAGAAGAGCAGAGTATATGGAGAGTAAAAGAAAGGTAAAGAGAGTGGTGAGAGAGGGCAAAAGGAGAGCAGATGATAGAGTGGGAGAGGCACCGTCAAGAAATTTTAATGAAAATAAGAAAAAATTTTGGAGTGAGTTAAACAAGTTAAGAAAGCCTAGGGAAAGTATGGATTTGTCAGTTAAAAACAGAGTAGGGGAGTTAGTAGATGGGGAGATGGAGGTATTAGGTAGATGGCGAGAATATTTTGAGGAACTTTTAAATGTTAAGGAAGAAAGAGAGGCAGTAATTTCATGCACTGGTCAGGGAGGTATACCATCTTTTAGGAGTGAAGAAGAGCAGAATGTAAGTGTGGGGGAGGTACGTGAGGCATTACGTAGAATGAAAGGGGGTAAAGCAGCTGGAACTGATGGGATCATGACAGAAATGTTAAAAGCAGGGGGGGATATAGTGTTGGAGTGGTTGGTACTTTTGTTTAATAAATGTATGAAAGAGGGGAAGGTACCTAGGGATTGGCAGAGAGCGTGTATAGTCCCTTTATATAAAGGGAAAGGGGACAAAAGAGACTGTAAAAATTATAGAGGAATAAGTTTACTGAGTATACCAGGAAAAGTGTACGGTAGGGTTATAATTGAAAGAATTAGAGGTAAGACAGAATGTAGGATTGCAGATGAGCAAGGAGGTTTCAGAGTGGGTAGGGGATGTGTAGATCAAGTGTTTACATTGAAGCATATATGTGAACAGTATTTAGATAAAGGTAGGGAAGTTCTTATTGCATTTATGGATTTAGAAAAGGCATATGATAGAGTGGATAGAGGAGCAATGTGGCAGATGTTGCAAGTATATGGAATAGGTGGTAAGTTATTAAATGCTGTAAAGAGATTTTATGAGGATAGTTAGGCTCAGGTTAGGGTGTGTAGAAGAGAGGGAGAATACTTCCCGGTAAAAGTAGGTCTTAGACAGGGATGTGTAATGTCACCATGGTTGTTTAATATATTTATAGATGGGGTTGTAAAGAAAGTAAATGCTAGGGTGTTCGGGAGAGGGGTGGGATTAAATTTTGGGGAATCAAATTCAAAATGGGAATTGACACAGTTACTTTTTGCTGATGATACTGTGCTTATGGGAGATTCTAAAGAAAAATTGCAAAGGTTAGTGGATGAGTTTGGGAATGTGTGTAAAGGTAGAAAGTTGAAAGTGAACATAGAAAAGAGTAAGGTGATGAGGGTATCAAATGGTTTAGATAAAGAATTGGATATCAAATTGGGGAGGAGGAGTATGTAAGAAGTGAATGTTTTCAGATACTTGGGAGTTGACGTGTCGGCGGATGGATTTATGAAGGATGAGGTTAATCATAGAATTGATGAGGGAAAAAAGGTGAGTGGTGTGTATATGTGGAGTCAAAAAATGTTATCTATGGAGGCAAAGAAGGGAATGTATGAAAGTATAGTAGTACCAACACTCTTATATGGGTGTGAAGCTTGGGTGGTAAATGCAGCAGCGAGGAGACGGTTGGAGGCAGTGGAGATGTCCTGTTTAAGGGCAATGTGTGGTGTAAATATTATGCAGAAAATTCGGAGTGTGGAAATTAGGAAAAGGTGTGGAGTTAATAAAAGTATTAGTCAGAGGGCAGAAGAGGGGTTTTTGAAGTGGTTTGGTCATTTAGAGAGAATGGATCAAAGTAGAATGACATGGAAAGCATATAAATCTATAGGGGAAGGAAGGCGGGGTAGGGGTCGTCCTCGATAGGGTTGGAGAGAGGGGGTAAAGGAGGTTTTGTGGGCAAGGGGCTTGGACTTCCAGCAAGTGTGCGTGAGCATGTTAGATAGGAGTGAATGGAGACGAATGGTACTTGGGACCTGACGATCTGTTGGAGTGTGAGCAGGGTAATATTTAGTGAAGGGATTCAGGGAAACCGGTTATTTTCATATACGTAGTTGGACTTGAGTCCTGGAAATGGGAAGTACAATGCCTGCACTTTAAAGGAGGGGTTTGGAATATTGGCAGTTTGGAGGGATATGTTGTGTATCTTTATATGTGTATGCTTCTAAACTGTTGTATTCTGAGCACCTCTGCAAAACAGTGATAATGTGCGAGTGTGGTGAAAGTGTTGAATGATGATGAAAGTATTTTCTTTTTGGGGATTTTCTTTCTTTTTTGGGTCACCCTGCCTCGGTGGGAGACGGCCGACTTGTTGAAAAAAAAAAAAAAAACTTACAGAGATATGAGGCTGAGAAGTTGGCACTGGATGCTCACGTGACGGCAACCTGGCGTCTTGCCGCTTGCAGAAGTGTCGCCGATATACCTTTTTTTCTATTTTTCATATTGTTTTATATAATTTTTATGCTCTGATAATTACAATTGATAGTAGTTCTTGTCATTTCATAACCAATCTTTGTTCTGACACTAGTATTAAGTACTGAAATTGTACTCAAATTGTCACAAACACATTGACAGGTGGACATTTACACCTGCCTTGGTCATTTACTATTGTCTTGGGATATATACAAAGTATTTATAGGCCCCAGCAATGTTTTGGATATGTAGAAATATATAATAATAATGAGGAGGAGAAGAAGGAGAGGGAGGAAGCAGAAGAGGAGGAGGAGGAGAAGGAGGAGGAGGAGGAGAATACATAATAATAATAGGTAATAATAAGTTCCCTTGAAGCATGAAAAACAAAGTCCACCCCTGACAGTGACATGATAAGATGAGATAACATCTGATAAGAGCTGACGTTTGATAAGCATACACGAGGGTGGGGGAGGGTGCAACAGATAAGAAAAGATTAGAAGTGACATTTGATGAGCATCGCCCTCGCTTTGTTTTCACTGGTACACAAACATGTCTGTCTGTCTATTTGTCTGTCTGTCAAGCTCCCTGTCTATCTGTCTATCCGCCTAGCTCTTTGTCTCAGAGAGAGCCACATGACTGCGTCATTACCTTTACTCACATCTTCAAGCAGAGTATAGCACTTTGTCTGGATTTTTTGGGTTATCCTAGGTAATTTATACTACATATACTTGTATTTATATGTACCTGTGAGACAGAGATAAACAGAGACAGACTGAAAGAGATAGACAGAGACAGACAAAGGCAGAGACAGATAGAGACAGACACAGACAGAGACTGATAGAGACAGACAAAGACAGATAGACAGAGACAGACAGAGATAGACAGAGATCAACAGACCCTAAACTTGGGGTTAACATCACTTTCCTCTTAAAAGAGGAGTGTTAATATGACATTACATCAGTGAATCCTTGGTGTTTGCTACACTGTTTGCTCTAGCTGGGGCTCAGTTTAACTGGCGCTCCTACAAGGTACTAAGTGGTCCCAGATTTTTTTAACCCTTTGATTGTTTACGTCGTATATATACGTCTTACGCGCCACTGTTTCTGACGTATTTATACGCGTAAATTCTAGCGGCTTCAAATCAAGCGGGAGAAAGCTGGTAGGCCTACATGAGAGAGAATGGGTCTGAGTGGTGGGTGTGCACCCTGTGAAAAAATCTGGGACTCAGTGGTGCATTGTGGGAACGCCATCTTGGTAGTCCATTTTCACCATGCCTCGCAGTAAGAAGTACCTCACTCCTCGGCAGATTGGAAGTCTTTTGTTTCCAAGTGATAGCTCTAACAGTGATGGAAGTGTCAGTGAAAGTGAATTCCATGGTTTTCAAGCGGGTGTGACCGAAAAATGTGCCCAGGATAACGTAATTAGTGATGAAAACCCAGATGACCCACAACCTTCCACCTCTGGTGCTGGGCTGGCTCGTTCACATTCACCTGTACCAGGACGAAAGAGGAAACTATTTGCCCGTGTACAAGACTCAGATGTGAGCAGTGAATGTGATAGTCATAGTGATTTCAAAGTTATTGAAAGCAGTTCTAGTTGTGACGGTGAGGGTGAACATTCCCCGGTGAAGCGGCAATATATACAATGTAGCATGCGGTCTGGTAGTGTTTCATGTGCTGTTCCAAGGGGAAGGAGTAAATCTCGGAGCACATCCCGTGGCCCTACACCACTACCAAATAGTGAAGGTGACGATATTGTTACGATGGGTATGAATGATGTGAGTTAGGCAGCAGGTAGTGGTGGTGATAGTGATGGTGGCATGAGTCATGTGGCACCGGCAGCGGGCCACGCTACTACCCATGCTGCTGACTCTGCACAACCAGCCTCGCCCAACCCCACACTCCCACAACCTGCACAACCACGTTTCAATATCCAGAACCCACCAGCAGACTGCATCTGGGATTGGCAGCAAGGTGACGAGTTTGTTCCCAGTTCCCATGACTTTGATGAAACACAAAGTGGAATACGGCCATCGTGTACACTTGGGAACAATGCTGCTGAACTGGAATACTTTCAGTTACTCTTCGATGAACCCCTGATGGACATTATTGTCAGGGAAACCAACACATATTATGAGTACACCATGGCAAATACAATTCTCTCACCAAGATCATGGCTACACCAGTGGAAGGACACAACTGTGGCAGAGATGTACCTGTTTTTTACCACAATAATGCTTATGCCACATGTGTATAAGCACACTGTCACTATACTGGGCAACATAACACCTGATTTCAACCCCAGGTTTTAGTGACATTATAGGTGTGAATCGTTTCTTTATACTGTTACGTATGTTACACTTTTCAGACAAAACAAGGCCTGACAGAAGCGACAGGTTATATAAGATCAGAAATGTGTTTATGTACCTGAAACAAAAGTGTTGCATGTATTTTTATCCCTTCAGGAAGCTTTTTATTGACGAGTCTTTGATTTTATTCAAGGGAAGACTTCCATTCAAGCAATACATACCAAACAAGAGGAAACGCTTTGGTATAAAGTTATTTGTACTGTGTGATTGCAAAAGTGGTCTCGTTTTGAATATCATTGTGTACGCTGGCAGTAATACATTGAGAGATACCAGGAAGTTATTGGGTATCTCTGGTGATGTGGTTCGAACTATGATGGAGCCATATCTTGGTAAGGGGCATATATTATTTAATGATAACTGGTACACAAGCCCCATACTCAGTGATTTCTTGCGAAAGAACCTGACAGATGTGTGTGGCACAGTGCATGGTAATCGTAAACATATGCCAAGGTTCAAAGCTGACACTCGCAGAGTGCCAGCCTCAACAATGCTTCAGAGTGTCAGGGAAGGATAGAGCCCCGCACCTGGCAGTGAGAGCCCCTCATGCAGGGGATTTTCTGTTGGCTGTTCCCAACTCCAGCCTTGGCACATGCCTCAATGCACAGACCATTCGCATCGGTGTTGCCCTTCGACTTGCCGCCCCTATTCTCGCCGAACACAGGTGTATTTGTGGCAGTGAAGCAGCAGACCGATTAGGGTACCATGGTCTTGTGTGCCGTAAATCCGAGGGAAAGATTGCAAGACATTATGAGGTTAATAACATTATCAAGAGGAGCCTCACAACAGCCGGATGCCCAGCAGTAAGGGAGCCACCCCAGCTATGCAGATTTGATGGCAGCCAGAAGTGTCCAGATGGTATCACCCTTCAAGCATGGACAGATGGGAAGTAGGTGGTTTGGGACTATACATGTGCATCTACCTTGGCAGATACCTATCTCCAATACACCAGAGAGGAAGGAGAGGCAGCTGCCAGCCTCAGGGAGTCCAAAAAATCTAGAAAATATGGAGAACTTGCCCATCATTATATGTTTGTTCCCATAGGCTCAGAGACCCTTGGCTCATGGGGAAAGAATGCATCTAAATTCCTTAAGGAGCTGGGAAAAAGACTCATCAGGGTAACTAGGGATCCCAGGGCAGCTAGTTTTCTGTTCCAGCGTCTCAGTGCGGCTGTTCAAAGGGGTAATGCCCGCTGTATTTTGGGCACACACCCCAGCTCTGAGGAGCTGGATGAGATTTTGACCTTATAATCGGTGATACACACGTAACAACATGTACTGTATATGCCACCTTTATATCAACAATGTATCTCTTAAATCTTTTGTACCATATTATGTAATAAAATATTCTTATAAAAAAAATAATTATATATTTGCCATTATTTTATGCCTAGGGTTATTATTGTTATTACAGCCTCTCCTTACTTAGCGACGTACTCATTTACAGACGACTCAGACTTACAACAGGCTCTCTGACCAGTATGCTTACCTAAAAATACAGTGGACCCTCGGGTAATGGCAGCATTGGCTAACGCCAAAATCGGATAGCGACACGCTTTTACGTCAAAATATTGGCTTGGCTAACGCTCAAGAACTCGGTTAAGGACATTCGTCCTGAACGTGTCTGTGCAGCCTGAGCCCATGTAAAGCCAGTGTGCCATTGTTTACAAGCCGGAGAAGACGATTCCATGCGTACATGTGATATATTTTGTATTATTCCATTGTTTTTAGTGCTTGTAACTGCTAAATAAGCCACCATGGGCCCAAAGACAGCTTCTCATGCCAGCCCTGTGGTAAAGAAGGAAAGAAGCACAATAGAATTCAAGAAAAAACTCGTAGCAAAGTGCCAAAGTGGAGGAGGAAGAGAGAGGGGTGAATGTGCCTTCTGCATTGATTCTATGATATGTACGATACTAAAGCAGCAGGAATCAATAAAGGCTACAGTGAAAGCCAGTGACCAAGTGTAGAATTAACAGTGTAGCAAGTAAGTTGAGTGAGTAAGCGATAGAAAAATGACACGAAAGTAACTCTCCAATGTTGTTGGATGTGCATTGGGCCACTGAACATACGCCGCCCTGCTACGTATCTTCCACCACCCAAAAACTCTGCCAGCATCTCCTCCATCAAACTAGTTAACCCTTTGAGGGTCCGTACCATAAATCTACGGCTTTACGTTGAGGGTCCAAACCATAGATCTACGCCATGAGCTCAGCTCACTCTGATAAGCTGTGAGTGGAAAATTTTGGCCTAGATATGAGAGAATACATCTATGTGGTATGTGTGCACCACATAAAACAAATCCTGAAGCACACAGTTCATAATGAGAGGAAAAAAAACTGAGACTGTAATTTTCGATTAAAAGAGCAACTTTACAGTGTTTTTTCGTATGTTTTTTATAGTTGTATTTACGATTTCTTGGTCTCATTTGATAGAATGGAAGATATATTACCGAAATATAGATGATTTTGATTAGTGTTAGTACTGTAAATGGCTTGAAACTGAGCTCAAAGTAGCAGAAATGTTAAATTTTTGCTGATGATCAAGAGTAAACAAATGACCTCACACGTCTAATACACACCTGCTGGTGGGTCTAATATACATTTACAAATGTGGTGATATTATTTATACAATTATTACAGTATTGCATAACAGTAAATCTTCTATTTTTTTATTTGAATAAAAATTCATTATGTGAATAAAAAATCAAAATGGAATTCATTAGTAAAGCCTGAAAACATAACTAATGAACAGAAGAAATGTTAGTTTAGTGCCAGGAATGCCTGCACTGTTTATTCTGGACCCTATTTTGAAATTGGAGTATTTTGAACTTTGCCTTAAATTGGCCAAATTACCATTTTCCGATCACTTCATTTTGTGCTTGAAACAGTTAACTTGGCGAATTCTTGTGCTCAATCGATAGAATGGAAGTAATACTAGTGAAATAGCCAAGAATTTGGTTGAGTGAAATAATGTAATTGGCCTAAAATGGGAGTCAAAGTCGGCAAAATCGCCGATGCGTAAATATCGCTGACACATCAAAATTCGCGAGAGCATAATTTCATCAATTTTCCATCAAATTTTGTACTTTTTGTTTTATTACCTTCAGAAAAAGATTCTCTACCATTTCACAAGAAAAAATAAAACTATTTTTTGAAAATTCTTGGACACTGGTGCACAATTTGAAATTTGGCCTCTGGACCCTGAAAGGGTTAAACTAACATCTCCTCCAAGGTAAGTATAAATATAAAAGTGTAAGTACAGTAGGGCCCCACTTATATGGCAGGTTAAGTTCCAGGCTACTGCCGTAAAGCGGAAATCGCCGTAAAGTGGAACACCCTTTTTTTTCCCTTATAAATGCATACAAATACTAGATAACAAATTTACACTACCATATACAGTGGACCCCCGCCTTACGATCAGCTCCCAACTCAACCAATTATGTAAGTGTATTTTTGTACGTGCTTTTGTACGTGTATTTTTGGGAGTCTGAAACGGACTAATCTAATTCACAATATTCCTTATGGGAACAAATTCGGTCGGTAACGGCACCCGAACAGACTTCTTGAATGAAATAATATCGTAAGGCGGGGGTTCACTGTATTAAGTTAGCAATAAAACTAGGCATCAGAAAACAATAAAAAAGTACAATACACACATAGTGCACTCATTACTTACCTTAAAATATTTATAGTCTTAATCTAGGGTGAGGCAAGTAGTATTTATTGTAAGAAATCAAGTGTGGTATGTATGGTAGTCAGCCAGGCTACCATACCAGGCCAACCCACCCACATAATATTCTATTACATTTAAGCATCCCAGAGCGATAAAATGCATATACAGTTCACTCATTACTTACCTTAAAATATTTATAGTCTTAATCTAGGGTGAGATGAGTAGTATTTTTTGTAAGAAATCAAGTGTGGTATGTATGGTAGTCAGCCGGGCTACCATACCAGGCCATTCAACCCACACATACTATTCTATGATATTTAAGCATCCCAGAGCGATAAAATGCATATACAATTCACTCATTACTTACCTTAAAATATTTGTAGTCTTAATGTAGGGTCAGGGGTGAGTAAATGAGATAAAACGAATAAATGAGAGAGAGAGAGAATGAGTATATGAGAGAGGACAGGCGTAGAGTTATGTAAACAAACCAGGTGAACGTAAGTTTTGTAAACAAACCAGGTGTACACGTCTGGTTTATGTACAAGTTACATTGTGTACAAGTCATCTCTACATTGATACGGTAGAATAAATAAAGAAGAACATTCCCATTCTCATGTAACACCATTTTTAGAAGAAATGACTCTGAGTGAAGGCAATGGAAATAAGTCACTCTGTCTGACTTTTTTGGGTTATCCCAGGTTCTCTAAACATATGCTGTTATGTATGATAATCTTTGTAACTGTATTTGTGTATTTTTTTTTTTTTCAACAAGTCGGCTGTCTCCCACCGAGGCAGGGTGACCCAAAAAAGAAAGAAAATCCCCAAAAAGAAAATACTTTCATCATCATTCAACACTTTCACCACACTCACACATTATCACTGTTTTTGCAGAGGTGCTCAGAATACAACAGTTTAGAAGCATACACATATAAAGATACACAACATAAGAACATAAGAACGATGGAACACTGCAGAAGGCCTACTGGCCCATGCGAGGCAGGTCCAAGTCTCCTACCGGCTTAAGCCAATGCACCCAACCTAGTCAGGTCAGGTCACATTGACTTAAGGGAGGAACACGGCAACCGACCTGGTAGCACAAGCTATCAGGTCCAACTCACACCCACCCACATCTACTCATGTATTTATCCAACCTATTTTTAAAGCTACACAATGTTCTGGCCTCTATAACGGTACTTGGGAGTTTGTTCCACTCATCCACAACTCTATTACCAAACCAGTACTTTCCTATATCCTTCCTGAATCTGAATTTTTCCAACTTAAAACCATTGCTGCGAGTCCTGTCTAGGCTAGATATTTTCAGCACACTATTTACATCCCCTTTATTTATTCCTGTCTTCCATTTATACACCTCAATCATATCCCCCCTAATTCTACGTCTTTCTAGAGAGTGCAGTTTCAGGGCCCTTAGTCTATCCTCATAGGGAAGGTTTCTGATACATGGGATCAACTTTGTCATCCTCCTTTGTACATTTTCCAGAGAATTTATATCCATTCTGTAATACGGTGACCAAACTGTGCAGCATAATCTAAATGAGGCCTAACCAAGGATGTATAGAGTTGAAGAACAACCTGAGGACTCCTATTATTTATGCTTCTTGATATGAAGCCAAGGATTCTATTAGCTTTATTGCGAACACTTATGCACTGTTGTCTTGGTTTCAGATTACTGCTAACCAGAACTCCTAAATCTTTTTCGCAATCCGTAATATTAAGATCTACATTATTTAGTTTATATGTGGCATGGTTATTGTCCTGTCCAACATTTAGAACTTTGCATTTGTCTATATTAAACTGCATCTGCCACTTCTCCGACCACTGCATCAGACTATTCAAATCTTCCTGGAGTGCTCGAATGTCCTCGTCAGAATGAATTCGACGGCCTATTTTGGTGTCATCGGCAAACTTGCCGATGTCGCTCTTTATGCCCTCATCTATGTCGTTTATGTAGATTGTGAACAGCAGGGGGCCCAACACTGACCCCTGTGGAACACCGCTCATGACGCTTCCCCACTCTGATTTCTCCCCATTTATGCAAACTCTCTGCTGCCTATTTGTCAACCATGCCTCTATCCAGGAAAAAATTTCTCCTCCTATTCCATGTGCTTTAATTTTCCTCAATAGTCTCTGATGTGGGACCCTGTCAAAAGCCTTACTGAAGTCCATATACACAATATCATATTCATTACCATGATCTACCTCCTCAAATACCTTAGTGAAAAAAGTTAATAAATTCGTAAGGCAGGAACGCCCCTTTGTAAAACCATGCTGAGATTCGTTGATTAATTTATGCTTTTCAAGGTGGCTACGAACTGCCTCGGCAATTATTGATTCCATAAATTTTCCCACTATGGAGGTTAGGCTTATTGGTCTATAGTTCGAAGCTAAGGACCTGTCACCTGTTTTGAAAATAGGTATCACATTTGCCATTTTCCACTTATCTGGCACCATGCCAGTTTGTAGTGATATGTTGAAAAGATTAGCCAAAGGTGTGCTAAGCTCCTCTTTACATTCCTTTAGAACCCTTGCATACAGTTCATCAGGGCCTGGGGATTTGTTAGGTTTTAATTTATCTATTTGCCTAAGGACCATGTCACTTGTGACCCTAATCGTGCACAGTTTATTATCGTCCTGTTCTACATAATTTATCATTACTGGAATATTGCTGGTATCCTCCTGTGTAAAAACTGAGAGGAAGTATGTGTTAAAAATTCTACACATTTCCTTATCACTGTCAGTGAGCTGACCCGAGGAACTTTTGAGTGGGCCTATCTTGTCCCTGATCTTACTTCTGTATACCTGAAAGAATCCTTTTGGGTTAGTCTTCGATTCTCTTGCAACTTTAACCTCATAATCTCTTTTTGCTTTTCTAATTCCCTTTTTTATTTCTCTCTTTAACTGAATATATCGATTTCTCAATTGCCCCTCTCCTCTTTTGATTTGCCTATATATGCCTCTCTTTTGACCAATCAGATATTTTAATCTATTGTTCATCCATTTAGGATCATGTTTGTTTGATCTGATTTCCCTATTTGGAACATAATTTGACTGAGCAGCTAGAACTATGCCCTGGAAAGCATCATATCGGCAACCATCACCACCTACCTGACCCTTAGTCAGGTCATTCCAGTTCAGCCCACCTAAGTAATTTTTCAGTCCTATGAAATCAGCCAAGCGAAAGTCAGGGACGGAGACTTGATTGCCATTATTAGGGGAATTCCATGATATATTAAAACTGAGTGATTTGTGATCACTTTCCCCAAGCTCATCATTAACCTCAAGATTATTAATTAGTGTTTCCCTACTGGCAAGAACCAAGTCAAGGAGGTTATTTCCCCTAGTTGGCTCTGTCACAAACTGTTTTAAAAAACAATCCTGGATCGTATCAAGAAAGTCACCTGACTCTAAATTTCCTGTCAAATTGCTCCAGTCAATCTGTCTATAGTTGAAATCTCCCATTAGCACAACATTTTCGTATGTAGATGCCTTACGAATTTCGTCCCATAGAAGTTTACTGCACTCCCTATCAAGATTTGGGGCCCTGTAAATCACACCCAAAATTAGTTTTTCTCGGCCCTCGAGAAGCTGTAACCAAACAGATTCAGTGGCTGACGCTTCTAATTTAATATCTTGTCTAACACAACAATTTAAATTGTCTCTGACATACATCGCTACTCCACCACCTTTCCTGTTGACCCTGTCAGTGTGGAATAATTTATAGCCTTGTATGTGACATTCAGAGGGCATCTCTCTATCTTTCAGATTGAGCCAGGTCTCTGTTATAGCAATAATATCTATGTTTCCTGCACTTGCAATTAATCTTAGCTCATCTATCTTATTTCTTACACTCCTGCTATTAGTATAGTAAACCTTAAGGGAGCTAGTCCCTTGCTGCCCTCTGCTGTCCCCCTTTGTTTGCTGACCTGATCTATTGTCTTTATTTATAACTTCATGCTGAATGCCTTTTATACATTTACTGTTTCCAACCCAAGTGTTGCAACCTGCTTGTTTCCCACACACACCCATACCTCTATCTTCCATCAGTTTAAAATCATAGGCATTTCACCAATGGCCTTCTCAATTGAGTCTGCAAGTGCTACCACCCCAGCCCCAGAGAGATGTACCCCATCCCTTGCATACATATCATGTCTGCCATAAAAGTTGTTCCAGTTGTCAATGAATGGGATTGCAAACTGCCAATATCCCAAACCCCTACTTTAAAGTGCAGGCATTGTACTTCCCTGAATAAATAAACTTACATACATACGAAATGAATAATTTTCAACAGTTACCCCCAGTAACACATTTTCTCTTATGTTACACTAGAGAAAATGTTATTCACTTGTAGAAGTTATCTGGCTACCACATCTCATATTTACGTTTATTTATTTTACTGTGGGGTGTATTTCTTCTTCTTTCAACAAACCGGCCGTATCCCACCAAGGCAGGGTGGCCCAAAAAGAAAAACGAAAGTTTCTCTTTTTAAATTTAGTAATTTATACAGGGGAAAGGGTTACTAGGCCCTTGCTCCTGGCATTTTAGTCGCCTCTTACAACACGCATAGCTTACGGAGGAAGAATTCTGTTCCACTTCCCCATGGAGATAAGAGGAAATAAACAAGAACAAGAACTAGTAAGAAAATAGAAGAAAACTCAGAGGGGTGTGTATATATATGCTTGTACATGTATCTGTAGTGTGACCTAAGTGTAAGCAGAAGTAGCAAGACCTACCTGAAACCTTGCATATTTATGAGACAGAAAAATGGACACCAGCAATCCTACCATCATGTAAAACAATTACAGGTTTTCGTTTTACACTCACTTGGCAGGACGGTAGTACCTCCCTGGGCGGTTGCTGTCTACCAACCTACTACCATTTTAGGCCAATTACATTATTCCAGTCGACCAAATTCTTGGCTATTTCACTAGCATTACTTGTATTCTATTGATTGAGCACAAGAATTCGCCAAGTCAACTGTTTCAAGTACAAAATAAAGTGATTAGAAATTGGTAATTTGGCCAATTTAAAGCAAAGTTCAAAATACAGTGGACCCCCGCTTTACAATCACCTCCCAATGCGACCAATTATGTAAGTGTATTTATGTAAGTGCGTTTGTACGTCTATGTTTGGGGGTCTGAAATGGACTAATCTAATTCACAATATTCTTTATGGGAACAAATTCGTTCAGTACTGGCACCTGAACATACTTCTGGAATGAAATAATATCGTAAACCGGGGGTCCACTGTACTCCAATTTCAAAATAGGATCCAGAATAAACAGTGCAGACATTCCTGGCACTAAACTAACATTTCCTCGGTTCATTAGTTATGTTTTCAGGCTTTACTATTGAATTCCATTTTGATTTTTTATTCACATAATGAATTTTTATTCAAATAAAAAAATAGATGATTTACTGTTATGTAATATTGTAATAAGTGTATAAATAATATCACCACATTTGTGAATGTATATTAGACCCACCAGCAGGCGTGTATTAGATGTGTGAGGTCATTTGTTTACTCTTGATCATCAGCAAAAATTTAACATTTCCATTACTTTGAGCTCAGTTTCAAGCCATTTCCAGTATTAAAACTAATCAAAATCATCTCTATTTCGGTAATATATCTTCCATTCTATCAAATGAGACCAAGAAATCACAAATACAACTATAAAAAACATACGAAAAAATACGAAAAAACACTGTAAAGTAGCTGTTTTAATCAAAAATTACAGTCTGTTTTTTTCCTCTCATTATGAACTGTGTGCTTCAGGATTTGTTTTATGTGGTGCACACATACCACATAGATGTATTCTCTCATATCTAGGCCAAAATTTTCCGCTCACAGCTTATCAGAGTGAGCTGAGCTCATGGTGTAGATCTACGGTTTGGACCCTCAACGTAAAGCCGTAGATTTACAGCACGGACCTTCAAAAGGTTAACTAGTTTGATGGAGGAGATGCTGGCAGAGTTTTTGGGTGGTGGAAGATACATAGCAGGGCGGCGTATGTTCAGTGGCCCAATGCACATCCAACAACATTGGAGAGTTACTTTCGTGTCATTTTTCTATCGCTTACTCACTCAACTTAGTTGCTACACTGTTAATTCTACACTTTGTCACTGGCTGGCACTGTAGCCTTTATTGATTCCTGCTGCTTTAGTATCGTACATATCATAGAATCACTGCAGAAGGCACATTCACCCCTCTCTCTTCCTCCTCCACTTTGGCACTTTGCTACGAGTTTTTTCTTGAATTCTATTGTGCTTCTTTCCTTCTTTACCACAGGGCTGGCATGAGAAGCTTTCTTTGGGCCCATGGTGGCTTATTTAGCAGTTACAAGCACTAAAAACAATGGAATAATTCAAAATATATCACATGTACGCATGGAATCGCCTTCTCTGGCTTGTAAACAATGGCACACTGGCTTTACATGGTCTCAGGTCGCACAGACACGTTCAAGACGAATGTCCTTAACCGAGTTCTTGAGCATTAGCCAAGCCAACATTTTAACACAAAAGCGTGTCGCTATCCGATTTTGGCGTTAGCCAATGCTGCCATTACCCGAGGGTCCACTTTATTATTTAGGTACGCATACTGGTCAGAGAGCCTGTTGTAAGTCTGAGTCATCTGTAAATGAGTAAATCGCTAAGTAAGGAGAGGCTGTAATAATAATAATAACCCTAGGCATAAAATAATGGCAAATATATAAGTATTTTTTTTATAGAAATATTTTATTACATAATATTCAAATTCAAATTCAAATTCAAATTCAGA
The DNA here is from genome assembly GCF_038502225.1 of Cherax quadricarinatus. NCBI lineage: Eukaryota > Metazoa > Arthropoda > Malacostraca > Decapoda > Parastacidae > Cherax > Cherax quadricarinatus. Next base: position 35,681,788 of record NC_091305.1, read on the forward strand.
GTTTATTCTCTATAAGGATTACAATGCTGAGTTTACAGAATTTGGTTATTGTGTGGTTTACATGTAGTAAAATAATAATTACAGAGCGTACCACTAGAACACCTAGCATGGCTAGGCATTTCGGGCAGACTTAGATTAAATCTTAAGTTTAAAATATTACAAAATTATGAGGTAATTTGGTATTATGGCTAAGTGACTAAATACTAGTTCGTGAGTTTAGCAATGTGAATGCTTTTGTTTTGGCACTCTACATAGTTTCAGTATTGGAGTATCACAGGCCAACTTATGACTAGTTAAGATTCATTATTTTGAGATTGAGATTGATATTTCTGTTTATGGTCAAATGGGTGAGTGAGTGTAAGTGTTAACCACCAGGTGGTATTCGTGTTATTAGTTGACAGGGTGTATCAGGGAGATAAGATGTTTTCTGATGGTAGTTTTGAAGGTGATGAATGTGTCTGCAGTTTTAGAATTTTCAGGTAGGGTGTTCCAGATTTTAGGGCCTATGACATACATTGAATTTTTGTAAAGGTTTAGTCGGACACGGGGAATGTCATAGAGATGTTTGTGTCTGGTGTTGTGCCTGTGGGTTTTGTCACAACTGTCAAGAAAGCATTTTATGTCAAGGTTAATATTGGAATTTAAGGTCCTGTTGATGTAGATTGCACAGTAGTAAGTGTGGATGTACTGAACAGGGAGTAAGTTTAGAGCTATGAAGAGTGGAGGGGGGGTGTTGCCAGGGATGGGGTTTAGTGATTATTCTTACTGCGGCTTTTTGTTGGGTTATTATTGGCTTTAGGTGTGTTGCTGCAGTTGAACCCCAAGCACAGATAGCATAGGTGAGGTATGGATATATAAGTGAATGGTATAGTGTGAGAAGGGCAGTTTGCAGCACGTAGTATCGTATCTTGGAGAGGATCCCAACCGTTTTGGATACTTTTTTTGTTATGTGTTGGATATGGGTGCTGAAGTTCAGGTTGTTGTCGAGGTATAGGCCTAGGAATTTGCCCTCATTATGCCTGGCAATTAGAGTGTTGTCGATCTTAATGTTAATTTGCGCATCTCCTGCTCTGCTACCAAACATAATGTAGTAGGTTTTGTCAGTGTTAAGCATAAGTTTATTGGCTGTCATCCAAGTCGATATTTTGATCAGCTCCTCATTAACAATGGTGTTGAGGGTGGCAAGGTTAGGGTGAGAGATGACATAAGTCGTGTCGTCAGCAAAGAGAATGGGGTTCAGGTGTTGAGATACATTTGAAAGATCATTGATGTATATGAGGAAGAGCAGGGGACCAAGGACACTTCCCTGCGGAACTCCAGTATCAAGTGGCTGTGTTGTTGATGCTGTGTCTTTAATGGGGACATACTGATACCTATTAGTAAGGTAAGATTTGAAATATGCAAGCGCATGGCCTCGTATACCATAATGGTCAAGTTTGTGGGGTAGGATGCCATGGTCTACTGTGTCAAAAGCTTTTCTTAGGTCAATAAAAATTCCTAGTGGATATTCCTTATTTTCCAATGCTGTGTAAAGCAGATCTAGCATTTTTATGATTGCATTGCTAGTGCTTTTATTTTTCCTGAATCCAAATTGGCAGGGGTTGAGTATGTTTTGTGCCGTTATAAATGAATATAGTCTCCTGTGCACGAGTTTCTCAAAGATTTTGGATAGCAATGGTAAGTTTGATATTGGCCTATAGTTGTTTAAATCTGTAGGGTCACCACCTTTATGTATTGGTGTAACCCTTGCCGTCTTGAGTAGTTTCGGGAAGGTGCTAGTTTCTAGTGACTTGTTAAAAAGTAATGAGATAGCATGCGAGAGGACATGGGCCACTCTCTTGTACAATAATGGTGGGACATGAGACAGATTCCCTGAGTTATTTTTAAGTGACTTTATAATCTCGGTGACTTCCGTGGGCTCAGTTGGAGCAAGATAGAAGGAATTTGGGAAATTCCCATCTAGGTAGTCCCCGGCATGGGCATTGGTACATGGGATTTTATTGGCGAGATTAGAACCTATGGTTGAGAAGAAGTCGTTTATCTTGTTAGCTGTGTCATTGGGATGCAGTGGTGTTTCATTAGGTTTAGTTAGGACAATATTCTTGGTTTTTTCAGTTTGTGGGTCCCTAGAATCTGAGAGTGTGTTTTCCAGGTCTTTTTTATATCTCCTCTTGTGTCAGTGAGTCTACTGGAGTAGTATAGTTGTTTGGCTTTCTTTATTACTTTGGTGAGGACTGATGAATAGTGTTTAACCCTTTGAGGGTTTTCGTCGTACTAGTACGTCTTACGCGTAGGGGTTTTTGACGTACTAGTACTCATAAATTCTAGCGGCCTCAAATCTAGTGGGAGAAAGCTGGTAGGCCTTCATATGAAAGAATGGGTCTATGTGGTCAGTGTGCACAGTCTAAAAAAAATCCTGCAGCACACAGTGCATAATGAGAAAAAAAAAACTTTGACCATTTTTTTTTAATAAATCAGCGACTTTGCAGTGTATTTTCGTATTGTATTTATTGTTGTATTCTAGTTTTCTTGGTCTCATTTTATAGAATGGAAGACATATTACAGAAATAGAGATGATTTTGACTGGTTTTACAAAGAAAGGTGCCTTGAAATTGAGCTCAAAGTAGCAGAAATGTTCGATTTTTACCAAACTTCAAAAGTAAACAAATCGTGCCAAGCGTGCAATACACGTCAACTGGTGAGTCTAATATTCTTTCACAAGTGCACCAATAATATTTATACCATTTTTTACACTAATGCAGTAGTCTGCATAACAGTAAATCTTATATTTTTTGTGAAAATAAAAATTCAAAGTGGAAAGCAAAAGAATATAAGAGGGGCCTTGAGACGTGAATAATGACTAGAGGAAATGTCATTTTAGTGCCAGGAATGTCTTTCTTGTTTATTCTGGACCCTATTCGGAAATTGGCATCTTTTGAAATTTGTGTGAAATTGGCAAAATTGCTAAATTCTGACCAATGTACTGGATAGTTGAATTTCATAAATGAGTGGTTTCTTGCACCCATTCGATAGAAAAAATGGAGTTCTAGCGAAATATTTATGTTTTTTGTCGACTAGGACAGTGAAATTGGCCGAAAATGGGGCTCAAAGTGGGCAAAATCGCCGATGCGTAAACATCGCCAAGACCGCTAACTTTGCGAGAGCATAATTCCGTAAGTTTTCTATCAAATTTCAAACTTTTGGTGTCTTTATGATCGGGAAAAGATTCTCTATCTTTTCATAAGAAAAAATCATTTTTTTTTTTTTTTTAAATTTGGCCGACCCTGAGAACGAGTTTCGGAGAGGGCCTGTCGACCCTCAAAGGGTTAAGAATATCTTTGTGTATTAAGCCCTGTCTATATTGCTTTTCATATTGGTGTTTCTTATCAATAGATTTCAGAATGGTGCTGGTTAGCCATGGGCAACCAAGCTGTTTGTTTGTGATCTGTTTCGTTTTTATAGGACAATGTTTGTTGTATAATTTGTTAAGAAAAATGTCTGTCCAGTCATCAATACCATTGGCCCTGGAGAATTCTGTAGGCCAGTCAACAGTCTCTAGGTCAGCTGTGAACTTCCTTATTGAGGCCTCATCATGGAGTCTAAATGAAACTTTGTTGTATTCAAGTGGTGGTTTACTAATGTTTGTCAAGAGGAAGGTAGGGTAGTGGTCTGTAGTGCTATCTGTGATTATCCCTGATTTAAGGGGGGCTAGTATATTGGTCCATATGTGGTCTATTATGGTTGCACTTGTTTCCGTGAGCCTGGTTGGTTTAGTTATTGTTGGTATGAGAAGTGTGTTGTTCATATTGTTGATGAAATCAGTTACAGACTGATCATCTAGTAGGCCAAGGTTGATGTTGAAGTCTCCAGCTAAGAGAAGGTGGTGCTTATTCAAGAGATACATTGTTGATATAAAGGTGACATATACAGTACATGTTGTTACGTGTGTATCACCGATTATAAGGCGAAAATCTCATCCAGCTCCTCAGCTGCGGCGTGTGCCCAAAATACAGCAGGCATTACCCCTTTGAACAGCCGCACTGAGCTGCTGGAACAGAAAACTAGCTGCCTTGGGATTCCTAGTTGCCCTGATGAGTCTTTTTCCCAGCTCCTTAAGAAATTTAGATGCATTCTTTCCCCATGAGCCAAGGGTCTCTGAGCCTATGGGAACAAACATATAATGATGGGCAAGTGCTCCATATTTTCTAGACTTTTGGGACTCCCTGAGGCTGGCAGCTGCCCCTCCTTCCTCCCTGGTGTATTGGAGATAGGTATCAGCCAAGGTAGATGCACATGTATAGTCCCAAACCACCTGCTTCCCATCTGTCCAGGCTTGAAGGATGATAGCATCTGGACACTTCTGGCTGCCATCAAATCTGCATAGCTGGGGTGGCTCCCTTACTGCTGGGCATCCGGCTATTGTGAGACTCCTCTTGATAATGTTATTGATCTCCTCATGTCTTGCAATCTTTCCCTCGGATTTATGGCACACAAGACCATGGTACCTGAATCGGTCTGCTGCTTCACTGCCACAAATACACCTGTGTTCGGCGAGAACAGGGGCAGCAAGTCGAAGGGCAACACCAATACAAATGGTCTGTGGGTCGAGGCGTGTGCCAAGGCGGGAGTTGGGAACAGCCAACAGAAAATCCCCTGCATGAGGGGCTCTCACTGCCAGGAGGTGGGCTCTATCCTTCCCTGACACACACTGAAGCATTGTTGAGGCTATATTTTCCACTATTGGACCATCCCAGTGCAATTTTAGAGCCCGTTAGATTATCCCAGATCATGGCTCCGTCAGTGAACTTTTTTTATTAACACACTGGCTGTTTCCCATTGAGGTAGGGTGACTCACCCAAAAAAAGAAGAAACACTTTCACTATCACTCACTCCATCACCATCTTCTTAAAGGCATGACAACATTTTGGCTCAGCTCAGTAACATATAATTGGTGAACCTTAGGAGTTCAGAAGGGGTGGTTATGCCCCCCCCCCCCTTGCACATTTTAATGGACCTAAAAAGTCAGTTTGGGCTAAAGGAGCTTAACATGAAAGCCCATGAGTCTATGAATGAACCAAAAATGAATGAACCAAAAATATAACAATGACTAACTGCTGCTGGACACTGGTGCATGAGAGACATATTGAACACAAGTAAAAAAAAAGCCTGAAAACTTTCATATAATTGTTTATATGGCTGTATGGAAAATTTACTAGTTTTGGTATGCATATATGTAATGACTTTTTTAAGAAAAATTGGTGTTTGACTTGATATGCTGTTGGGGTGTGAGTATGGTAACATGAAAGGATTCAGAGAAACTGGTTAACAGGACCTGAGTCCTGGAGGTGGGAAGTACAGTGCCTGCACTCTGAAGGAAGGGGTGGGGAAATCTGCAGTTTTGAACAAACTGTAGTATTGGCATGCCTCTGGCAAGACAATGATGGAGTGAGTGATGGTGAAATGTTTCTTCTTTTGTGGGTCATCCTGCCTCAGTGGAAGATGTCCCATGTTTAAAAAAACTATGATTGTTAGGTAACATATATCATTGGTTCTTCAACCTTAAATAGCCAAAATATTGTTCATGAAATTTTAACCCTTTCAGGGTCCAAGGCCAAAATCTGAAGTGGTGCTCCAATGTCCAAGAAATTTTGAAAAAAAAAAAAAAAAAATTACAGAATTAAAGAGTATATTTTTGTGAAGGTAATAAGACAAAAAAAAAATTCTGATCAGTACTTACCGAGATACAGTGCCGGGAAGTTTACCCAAAATGGCCGGGTGGCGGCAACATCGACGATTTCCACATACGCGCATTACTTTATTTAACGTTTTTTGTAGTTTTTTCTTTTCTTTTCCTACTAACATTTGGGGCCTGAGAGACCAATACTGTATATAATGTATATATATATAAACTCACTTTATTGAACACAGTAACTGCACTAAAGTTATTATCATAATATTGTTTACCACTTTTGTTTATTACAGTAAACATACACAAATCTTGTATAATACTAATGTTTTATCATATATTTACATATTTACAATCACTGGACATGGTTTTAGAACTGCTGGAGCTTGTGGAACTCCTTGAAACAAGGCACCATGCACAGAGGTACCTTACATTCCTTGCACATAAACCGAGTGTCTTTGCTCCTTTGTTGCCGTCGTTTTGTTTGTTCACAGACAATGCATCTCTTCTGAGCAAATTTCTTCTGAATTGAAGGAAGCTGTATTATGAAATGATCACCTTCCCTCCTCAAACGCTTGGGTATATACTGAGGAATTCGAGGACCTTGTTGTATAGCAGGTGTTGTTACCTGGTACTTCATTATGAGTTGTCTGACAACAGACAAACAAAATTCACCATATGGTTGTCTGTTGCCAGTCTTTATTTGGTACATAATATATGCATTGAGCATTGAAATGTCCATGAGATGGAAGAAAAGTTTCATGTACCACTTGTAACTCTTACGAACACAATCAACAAAGCCAATCTGCATGTCACATTTGTCAACCAAGCGCATGTTTTGTGTATAATCAATCACTGTCACTGGTTTTCGAACATGTTCATTAGTCACTCGATCAACTTTGCCACTGTCTTGCATTTCGTTAGAGTGAATGGTTGTCAACAATGTGACATCTCGTTTGTCATGCCACCGTAATGCCATGATGTCATTGGCAGTAAACACCTGCACGTCATCACCATGAGCACCTGCGTTGAACCTGGGCATATGTTTACGATTAGAACGCACTGTGTCACACACATCTGTCTTGTTCACTCACAAGAAATCACTGAGTAAAGGGCTTGTGTACCAGTTATCAGTATATAATGTATGCCCCTTACCAAGATAAGGTGCCATCATGCTTCTCACTACGTCACCTGAGATACCCAGTAACATCTTGGTATCTTTCAATGTTTTACATCCAGTGTATACAACAATATCCATTACCAGGCCACTGTCACAGTCACAGAGTACAAACAGTTTTATACCAAAGCGTTTCCTCTTGCTCGGTATACAGTGGACCCCCGCATACCGTACGCATCGCATAACATTCAATCCGCATACCGCTCGCTTTTTTCGCAAAAATTTTGCCTCGCATACCACTCAAAAACCCGCTCACCGCTCTTCGTCCGAGACGCGTCCAATGTGCACCCTTAGCCAGCCTCACATGTGCCGCCGGTGGCATTGTTTACCAGCCAGCCTCCGCGGTAACATCCAAGCATACAATCGGAACATTTCGTATTATTACAGTGTTTTTGGTGATTTTATCTGAAAAATAAGTGACCATGGGCCCCAAGAAAGCTTCTAGTGCCAACCCTACAACAATAAGGGTGAGAATTACTATAGAGATGAAGAAAAAGATCATTGATAAGTATGAAAGTGGAGTGCGTGTCTCCGAGCTGGCCAGGTTGTATAATAAACCCCAATCAACCATCGCTACTATTGGTGGTACAGCTGCTGCTGCTGCTGTACTACCGTCAGCTGCTGCTGCTGCTGCTGCACTGTCAGCTGCTGCTGCTGCTGTACCACCATCAGCTGCTGCTGTAGTACCGTCTCCTGCTGCTGTAGCATCGTCTGCTGCTGCTGCAGCACTGTCAGCTGCTGCTGTAGCACTGTCAGCTGCTGCTGTAGTACCGTCTGCTGCTGCTGTACCACCGTCAGCTGCTGCTGCTGCTGCTGCACTGTCAGCTGCTGCTGCTGCTGTACCACCGTCAGCTGCTGCTGTAGTACCGTCTGCTGCTGCTGTAGCATCGTCTGCTGCTGCTGTACCACCGTCAGCTGCTGCTGTAGTACCGTCTGCTGCTGCTGTAGCATCGTCTGCTGCTGCTGTAGCACCGTTGTTGGTGTGGCTTATTGAGAATACCAAGAAACAATTAACCCCAGAGGATTTGCCACCCAGGATAACCCAAAAATGTCAGTGTCATCGAAGACTGTCTAACTTATTTCCATTGGGGTCCTTAATCTTGTCTCCCAGGATGCAACCCACACCAGTCGACTAACACCCAGGTGAACAGGGAAAAATGCCTGGAACTAGTGCTCATATTGGTGAATTTAAAGCCAACAAAGGTTGGTTTGAGAGATTTAAGAATCGTAGTGGCATACACAGTGTGATAAGGCCTGTTTTGGAAGAAAATGCCAAACAGAACCTACAGTACTCAGGAGGAAAAGGCACTCCCAGGACACAGTGTCTCATCAGTCATTGCTGCATCTTCAATAAAGGTAAGTGTCATTTATTCTTCATTTAGTAGAGTAGTACATGCACAATATATATTGTGCATGTACTACTCTACTATTGTGCATGTATCCTTCTCTTTGTGTGTAGGAAAATGTATATTTCATGTGGTAAAAAAAATTTTTTCATACTTTTGGGTGTCTTGCACAGATTAATTTGATTTCCATTATTTCTTATGGGGAAAATTCATTCGCATACCAATCATTTCGCATAACAATCAGCCCTCTTGCACGGATTAAAGTCGCTATGCGGGGGTCCACTGTATACTGCTTGAATGACAGCCTACCTTTGAACAAAATCAAAGACTCGTCAATTACAAGATTCTTGAATGGATGAAAGTACATGTTGAACTTTTGTTTGAGATACATAAAAACATTTCTAATCTTGTATAACCTGTCACTTCTGTCAGGCCTGGTTTTGTCAAAGAAGTGCAACATACGTAACAGTAAGATAAACCTGTTCACTGGGATGATTTCACTGAAGACCGGGATAGAAATTAGCCGATCTGTGGATCAGTATGCTTTTATATTATGCTTATAGACATGAGGCATAAGCATTATTGTTGCAAAAAGCAAATACATTTCTGCAACAGTCGTCTCTTTCCACTGGTGTAGTCTTGACTGTGGTGATATCATCGTATTTGCCATGGTGTACTCAAAATACTTGTTACTTTCCCTGACAATAGTTTCCATCAAGGGTTGGTCAAAGAATATTTCAACAAATTCCAGTTCATTGGCCATGGTTCCAAGGGGACAAGTAGGTAGAATTCCACTTCGAGAGTCATCAAAGTGGTGGGGCTTGGGAACAAAATTGGGATTTTGCTGCCAATCCCAGGTACGGTTTGCTGGTGGATACTGGACATCATAGGCTGGTTGTGCGGGTAGTTGTGGTTGTGGTGGGCTGGTGGCTGATGCTCTGCTTTGTCCTTGAACTGAGGAGTCAGCAGCGTGGGTCCCAGCCTGGGCTGGTGAGACACGCATGGCCATGGCACTACCATCACCACTACCACCATCTACTGATGCCTGTGGTCTATCCATGCCAAGTGTAGCCACATCATCCTCACTTTCACTGTCTATTCCTGGTGTAGGGCCACGGGATGTACTCCGGGATGTACTCCGTCCCCTGGGAATTGCATAGGGTACACTACCCGAGCGCATGCGGCGGCGTACATACCAACGCTTCACTGGTGAATATGATTCCTCACTATCACTACTTGAATGATCGTCAAGAGCAATAAAATCACAATCCACGTCACTATCATCATCATTACTGAAGTCAGAGGCCTGGCCACGCGAAAATAATAGTTTTCTCTTGCGATGAGGAACAACTGACCGTGACTGAGGAGTGCCCACACCAGAGGTAGAAGGTTGAGGATCGTCAGGGTTTTCTGCGCTATTATCGATATCCTGGTCATTCCTTTTGGTCACTAACTGATCAAAGCCAAAGAATTCGTCTTCATTTCCGCTTCCATCAGTGTCAGAAGTATCAGATAGGAAGAGGAGAGTCCCAATTTTCCTTGGAGTGAGAGCTACCTTGCGACGAGGCATGATGAACAAAGGTAACTGAGCCGGCATTCCCACAATGCTATGCAGGCGCCTAGAATTTTTGTTTATGGCGCACACCCACCACGCAGACCCATTCTCTCACATGTAGGCCTATGAGCGTTTTCGCGCTTAATTTGATGCCGCTAGAATTTTGGCATAGATATATGGTTTGGACACTGAATGTGAAGCCGTAGATCTACGGGACGGACCCTGAAAGGGTTAAAAATTTAAAAAAAAATAGACTTAAAAAATTTATGTAATAGAGATTAAACAAGCTCAGTTTGCTGATCTTAACCCTTTCAGGGTCCGTCCCATAGATCTACGGCTGGTCGGTGAGTGTCCAAACCGTAGATCTATGCCAAAATTCTAGCGCCGTCAAATTTAGCGCGAAAGCGCTCATAGGCCTACATGTGAGAGAATGGGTCTGCGCCGTGGGTGTGCATCGCAAACAAAAAATCTAGGCGCCTGCATAGCATTGTGGGAACGCCGGCTCAGTCACCCTTGTTCACCATGCCTCGTCGCAAGTCAGCTCTCACTCCCCGGAAAATTGGGACTCTCCTCTTCCTGTCTGATAGTTCTGACACTGATGGAAGTGGAAATGAAGACGAATTCTACGGCTTTGATAAGTTAGTGACCGAAAATAATGACCAGGATATCGATAATGGTGCAGAAAACCCCGACGATCCTCGACCTTCTACCTCTGGTGTGGGCACTCGTGACTCACGGTCGGGTGTTCCTAAACGTAAAAGAAAACTAATATTTTCCCGTGGCCTGGCCTCTGACTTCAGTAATGACGATGATTCTGACGTGGATTGTGATTATATTGCGCTCGACGATCATTCGAGTAGTGATAGTGAGGAAACATATTCACCAGTGAAGCGTCGGTATGTTCGCCGCCGCATGCGCTCGGGTAGTGTACCCTATGCTGTGCCCAGGGGACGGAGTACATCCCGGAGTACATCCCGTGGCCCTACACCCGTTTTAGGTAGTGATAGTGAGGATGATGTGGCTACACTTGGCATGGATGGGCCACAGGCATCAGTGGATGGTGTTAGTGGGGCTGGTGGTGGTAGTGGCACCGCCATGCGTGACTCACTGTGCCACGCGGGGACCCACGCTGCTGACTCGTCAGTTCAAGGACAAAGCGGAGCGTCACCCACCAGCCCGCCACAACCACCCGTACAACCAGCCTATGATGTCCAGTATCCACCAGCAAACCGTATCTGGGATTGGCAGCAAAATCCCAATTTTGTTCCCAGCCCTCACCACTTTGATGACTCTCAAAGTGGAATTCTACCTACCTGTCCCCTTGGAACCACGGCCAATGAACTGGAATTCTTTGAATTATTCTTTGACCAGCCATTGATGGAAATTATTGTCAGGGAAAGTAATAAGTATTTTCAGTACACCATGGCAAATACGATCTTATCACCACAGTCAAGACTACACAGGTGGAAAGAGACGACTGTTGCAGAAATGTATTTGCTTTTTGCAACAATAATGCTTATGCCTCACGTCTATAAGCATAATATAAAAGCATACTGGTCCACAGATCGGCTAATTTGTACCCCATCCTTCAGTGAAATAATACCAGTGAACAGGTTTATCTTACTGTTACGTATGTTGCACTTCTCTGACAAAACCAGGCCTGACAGAAGTGACAGGTTATACAAGATTAGAAATGTTTTCATGTATCTCAAACAAAAGTTCAGGATATACTTTTATCCATTCAAGAATCTTGTAATTGACGAGTCTTTGATTTTGTTCAAAGGTAGACTGTCATTCAAGCAGTATATACCGAGCAAGAGGAACCGCTTTGGTATAAAATTGTTTGTACTCTGTGATTGTGACAGTGGCCTGGTGTTGGATATTGTTGTATACACGGGTAGTAAAACATTGAAAGATACCAAGATGTTATTGGGTATATCAGGTGACGTAGTGAGAAACATGATGGCACCTTATCTTGGTAAGGGCCATACATTATATACCGATAACTGGTACACAAGCCCATTACTCAGTGATTTCATGCGAGTGAACAAGACAGATGTGTGTGGCACAGTGCGTTCTAATCGTAAACATATGCCCAGGCTCAACGCAGGTGTTCGTGGTGATGACGTGCAGGTGTTTACTGCCAATGACATCATGGCATTACGGTGGCATGACAAACGAGATGTCACATTGTTGACAACCATTCACCGTAATGAAATGCAAGACAGTGGCAAAGTTGATCGAGTGACTAATGAACGTATTCGAAAACCAGTGACAGTGATTGATTATACACAAAACATGCGCTTGGTTGACAAGTGTGACATGCAGATTGGTTTTGTTGACTGTGTTCGTAAGAGTTACAAGTGGTACATGAAACTTTTCTTCCATCTCATGGACATTTCAATGCTGAATGCATATAATATGTACCAAATAAAGACTGGTAACAGACCACCGTATGGTGAATTTTGTTTGTCTGTTGTCAGACAACTCATAATGAAGTACCAGGTAACAACACCTGCAATACAACATGGTCCTCGAATTCATCACAATATACCCAAGCGTTTGAGGAGAGAAGGTGATCATTTCATAATACAGCTTCCTTCAACTCAAAAGAAATTTGCTCAGAAGAGATGCATTGTCTGTGCACAAACAAAACGACGGCAACAAAGACGCAAAGACACTCGGTTTATGTGTGAGGAATGTAAGGTGCCTCTGTGCATGGTGCCTTGTTTCAAGGAGTTCCACAAGCTCCAGCAGTTCTAAAACCATGTCCAGTGATTGTAAATATGTAAATATATGATAGAACATTAGTATTATACAATATTTGTGCATGTTTATTGTAATAAACAACAGTGGTAAACAATAATATGATAATAACTTTAGTGCAGTTATTGTGTTCAATACAGTGAGTATATATATATCAATTATATACAGTAAACACGCTAGATAACAGGGATATCTTGCTACTCCTACTTACACTTTGGTCACACTTTACAGACACGCACATGCATATATATATATATACATACATCTAGGTTTTTCTCCTTTTTCTAAATAGCTCTTGTTCTTCTTTATTTCTTCTATTGTCCATGGGGAAGTGGAAAAGAATCTTTCCTCCGTAAGCCATGCGTGTCGTATGAGGCGACTAAAATGCCGGGAGCAATGGGCTAGTAACCCCTTCTCCTGTAGACACTTACTAAAAAAGAGAAGAAGAAAAACTTTATAAAACTGGGATGCTTAAATGTGCGTGGATGTAGTGCGGATGTCAAGAAACAGATGATTGCTGATGTTATGAATGAAAAGAAGTTGGATGTCCTGGCCCTAAGCGAAACAAAGCTGAAGGGGGTAGGAGAGTTTCAGTGGGGGGAAATAAATGGGATTAAATCTGGAGTATCTGAGAGAGTTAGAGCAAAGGAAGGGGTAGCAGTAATGTTAAATGATCAGTTATGGAAGGAGAAAAGAGAATATGAATGTGTAAATTCAAGAATTATGTGGATTAAAGTAAAGGTTGGATGCGAGAAGTGGGTCATAATAAGCGTGAATGCACCTGGAGAAGAGAGGAATGCAGAGGAGAGAGAGAGATTTTGGGAGATGTTAAGTGAATGTATAGGAGCCTTTGAACCAAGTGAGAGAGTAATTGTGGTAGGGGACCTGAATGCTAAAGTAGGAGAAACTTTTAGAGAGGGTGTGGTAGGTAAGTTTGGGGTGCCAGGTGTAAATGATAATGGGAGCCCTTTGATTGAACTTTGTATAGAAAGGGGTTTAGTTATAGGTAATACATATTTTAAGAAAAAGAGGATAAATAAGTATACAAGATATGATGTAGGGCAAAATGACAGTAGTTTGTTGGATTATGTATTGGTAGATAAAAGACTGTTGAGTAGACTTCAGGATGTACATGTTTATAGAGGGGCCACAGATATATCAGATCACTTTCTAGTTGTAGCTACACTGAGAGTAAAAGGTAGATGGGATACAAGGAGAATAGAAGCATCAGGGAAGAGAGAGGTGAAGGTTTATAAACTGAAAGAGGAGGCAGTTAGGGTAAGATATAAACAGCTATTGGAGGATAGATGGGCTAATGAGAGCATAGGCAATGGGGTCAAAGAGGTATGGGGTAGGTTTAAAAATGTAGTGTTAGAGTGTTCAGCAGAAGTTTGTGGTTACAGGAAAGTGGGTGCGGGAGGGAAGAGGAGCGATTGGTGGAATGATGATGTAAAGAGAGTAGTAAGGGAGAAAAAGTTAGCATATGAGAAGTTTTTACAAAGTAGAAGTGATGCAAGGAGGGAAGAGTATATGGAGAAAAAGAGAGAGGTTAAGAGAGTGGTGAAGCAATGTAAAAAGAGAGCAAATGAGAGAGTGGGTGAGATGTTATCAACAAATTTTGTTGAAAATAAGAAAAAGTTTTGGAGTGAGATTAACAAGTTAAGAAAGCCTAGAGAACAAATGGATTTGTCAGTTAAAAATAGGAGAGGAGAGTTATTAAATGGAGAGTTAGAGGTATTGGGAAGATGGAGGGAATATTTTGAGGAATTGTTAAATGTTGATGAAGATAGGGAAGCTGTGATTTCGTGTATAGGGCAAGGAGGAATAACATCTTGTAGGAGTGAGGAAGAGCCAGTTGTGAGTGTGGGGGAAGTTCGTGAGGCAGTAGGTAAAATGAAAGGGGGTAAGGCAGCCGGGATTGATGGGATAAAGATAGAAATGTTAAAAGCAGGTGGGGATATAGTTTTGGAGTGGTTGGTGCAATTATTTAATAAATGTATGGAAGAAGGTAAGGTACCTACGGATTGGCAGAGAGCATGCATAGTTCCTTTGTATAAAGGCAAAGGGGATAAAAGAGAGTGCAAAAATTATAGGGGGATAAGTCTGCTGAGTATACCTGGTAAAGTGTATGGTAGAGTTATTATTGAAAGAATTAAGAGTAAGACGGAGAATAGGATAGCAGATGAACAAGGAGGCTTTAGGAAAGGTAGGGGGTGTGTGGACCAGGTGTTTACAGTGAAACATATAAGTGAACAGTATTTAGATAAGGCTAAAGAGGTCTTTGTGGCATTTATGGATTTGGAAAAGGCATATGACAGGGTGGATAGGGGGGCAATGTGGCAGATGTTGCAAGTGTATGGTGTAGGAGGTAGGTTACTGAAAGCAGTGAAGAGTTTTTACGAGGATAGTGAGGCTCAAGTTAGAGTATGTAGGAAAGAGGGAAATTATTTCCCAGTAAAAGTAGGCCTTAGACAAGGATGTGTGATGTCACCGTGGTTGTTTAATATATTTATAGATGGGGTTGTAAGAGAAGTAAATGCGAGGGTCTTGACAAGAGGCGTGGAGTTAAAAGATAAAGAATCACACACAAAGTGGGAGTTGTCACAGCTGCTCTTTGCTGATGACACTGTGCTCTTGGGAGATTCTGAAGAGAAGTTGCAGAGATTGGTGGATGAATTTGGTAGGGTGTGCAAAAGAAGAAAATTAAAGGTGAATACAGGAAAGAGTAAAGTTATGAGGATAACAAAAAGATTAGGTGATGAAAGATTGAATATCAGATTGGAGGGAGAGAGTATGGAGGAGGTGAATGTATTCAGATATTTGGGAGTGGACGTGTCAGCGGATGGGTCTATGAAAGATGAGGTGAATCATAGAATTGATGAGGGAAAAAGAGTGAGTGGTGCACTTAGGAGTCTGTGGAGACAAAGAACTTTGTCCTTGGAGGCAAAGAGGGGAATGTATGAGAGTATAGTTTTACCAACGCTCTTATATGGGTGTGAAGCATGGGTGATGAATGTTGCAGCGAGGAGAAGGCTGGAGGCAGTGGAGATGTCATGTCTGAGGGCAATGTGTGGTGTGAATATAATGCAGAGAATTTGTAGTTTGGAAGTTAGGAGGAAGTGCGGGATTACCAAAACTGTTGTCCAGAGGGCTGAGGAAGGGTTGTTGAGGTGGTTCGGACATGTAGAGAGAATGGAGCGAAACAGAATGACTTCAAGAGTGTATCAGTCTGTAGTGGAAGGAAGGCGGGGTAGGGGTCGGCCTAGGAAAGGTTGGAGAGAGGGGGTAAAGGAGGTTTTGTGTGCGAGGGGCTTGGACTTCCAGCAGGTATGCATGAGCGTGTTTGATAGGAGTGAATGGAGACAAATGGTTTTTAATACTTGACGTGCTGTTGGAGTGTGAGCAAAGTAACATTTATGAAGGGGTTCAGGGAAACCGGCAGGCCGGACTTGAGTCCTGGAGATGGGAAGTACAGTGCCTGCACTCTGAAGGAGGGGTGTTAATGTTGCAGTTTAAAAACTGTAGTGTAAAGCACCCTTCTGGCAAGACAGTGATGGAGTGAATGATGGTGAAAGTTTTTCTTTTTCGGGCCACCCTGCCTTGGTGGGAATCGGCCAGTGTGATAATAAAATAATAATAAATACAGTATTGGTCTCTCAGGCCCCAAATGTTAGTAGGAATAGAAAAAAATTGGAAAAGAAAAGAAAAAACAACTAAAACAACAAAATAATATAATACGCGTATGTGGAATTCGTCGATGTTGCCGCCACCACATCATTTTCTACAAACTTCTTGGCACTGTATCTCGGTAAGTACTGATCAGATTCTAATTTTTTTGTTTTATTACCTTCACAAAAATATGCTCTTTAATTCTGTAAGAAAAAATAATTTTTTTTTTTTCAAAATTTCTTGGACACTGGTGCGTGACTTCAGATTTTGGCCTTGGACCCTGAAAGGGTTAAAGCAACCAAATTGGTTTGTGAATTGGACAAAAAGTTTGCTGGGTAAGTTTTGCTGGCTTGTGGTATAGGTTTCAGCCAAGGTATAATACTACAGCCTTCGAAGGTATATACTGAGTAATGTGTATTTTTCTTTATACTGTATACACCAAGAGTGTATATCTGTGTAAATACACTGTGAGGTGTGTATCTGTGTAAATACACTGAGAGGTGTGAATATCTCAGTGTACATATACTGAGAGGTGTGAATATCTCAGTGTACATATACTGAGAGGTATGTATCTTAGTGCACATGCACCGAGAGTCTTCTTAAATCCATATTTTAGAGATTAAGTAATTCTTGATGGTAGTATATATGTGAATTGCAGCCTTGATAACCCTCTTTATAGGTTATAAACCCAATAAATTAACTAACTGGACTGTTTAATTTGTTATTATGTTAATTATATGTGGTATATTCTAGGGGAGAAAATGGTCCTGGATGTTGGGTGTTTGGACCCGCTCCTGAGGCACCTAGGAAATGCTCCTTTCAGTGGCTACTTGACACAGATCTCAAAGGTTGGATTCCCCAGTATGTCATCGATCAGGCACTAATCTATGCCATGACTGACTTCATGAGTTGTCTTCGCAGTTATCTTCCAACCCTGAAGGCAGCACAGTTGCACAAGCAAGGAGGCAGATAACTTCTGTTCTCTGAGTTTTTCATCCTCTCTTCCTAGAGACTCAGTTATGTTAAGAACTTCAAAAGTGTACAGTATACTTAGTATTTTAGTCCTTTAATTCATGTAGCTTATTTTCAGTCTTTCTTTATACCTGACATACTTGTGACCAGTTTCAAGAGTTGTACTTTTGAGTGCCTAGTCAACCAGGTTGTTGCTGCCAGTGATTTATGCATATAGTATGAACATGACAATTTATTGTGATATTTTGACTTAAAATAATGTAATCTAGCAGGTAGTAGCCTCCCACTACCACATATATTCTGTTAATAAATCATAAATATTAAGATTATAGAACATAAAAAGTGAAAATGTATTTACTTATCAGTACTGTAAAATATTTATGTTGGGTGACATTTTGTTTTTAATTTGTGCCTGTATTTATATATATGCACTGGTCATGTAATTTTATGGTTATACAGTAGGGCCCTGCTTTACGGCATTTTGCATTGCGGTGTTCCACTAATATGGACACTTCAAATTATGACCAAAACTCTCTATATGGCTCCCTCCACCCCACCTGGCTTTCTAATATGGTCACCGAGCACCACCTGGTTTGTTTACATTCTCCGTGAGCACATCTCTTCATTACGTATGGAAACTTTCCAGAATTTCAAGTGTTTTAAAGTTATTTCATATTTTATATGTACTTTGATAATTATACTTCAGTGTACCTGTACCTAAATAAACTTAAACACACTGTGCTGGCATGCAGGTACATACTAAAATCACTGAGAGTGTCCCTTTAGTCTTGATGCCATAGTAATAATACTAATACGTAATAATAATAATAATAATCACTTTTGAGCACATTAGATGTCTTATTTTACGTTAATATAAACATTTTCATTACCCCATCTATGATATTTCTTCAAAATTATAAAGAAACACATTACATAACATATAAACATGATACATATATCCATAGTACAATAAATTTCTCATAAATATGAGGTGTGGTAGCCGGGTTGAGGAAAAAAAATTACTTTTTCTTTGGTCCAGCACCAGAGAAAATGTACCATATATCAATCCACCTTTGACTCAGCGACTCCTCTTAACACACTCAGCTTAGTTTACAATTCTTAGCGTGATTTCTCATCACTTCTCCCTTCGTTTATGATGGCATCTAAAGGTAGTTGTTAGAAATGTTTAAACTAAGTGAACAAGGTATATCGATGGCAATAATATCACTCTGAACCTCTTCAAATATCGTATGTTACATTAGGTATGGGAGCCAGTGGGCTTCCTGGCTACCTACACTTACCAGCTACCTATACCTGACTTCCTACAGATAAATACTACTCACTTCTCACCCTATATTAAGACTACACATATTTTAAGGTAAGTAATGAGTGCATTGTATGTACACTTTATCACTTTGGGCCGCTTTAAATATTGTATATTACGTTTGGGAATGGGAGCCAGTGAGCTTCCTGGCTACCTACACCTGACTTCCTACAAATAAATACTACTCACTTCTCACCCTACGTTAAGACTACAAATACTTTTAGGTAAGTAATGAATGTACTGTGTATGTATTTTACTTTTTATTGTTTTTAACCCTTTCAGGGTCCAAGGCCAAAATCTGAAGTCACACACCAGTGTCCAAGAAATTTTGAAAAAAAAAAAAATTATTTTTTCTTACAGAATTAAAGAGCATACTTTTGTGAAGGTAATAAAACAAAAAAAATTAGAATCTGATCAGTACTTACCGAGATACAGTGCCAAGAAGTTTGTAGAAAATGATGTGGTGGCGGCAACATCGACGAATTCCACATACGCGTATTATATTATTTTGTTGTTTTAGTTGTTTTTTCTTTTCTTTTCCAATTTTTTTCTATTCCTACTAACATTTGGGGCCTGAGAGACCAATACTGTATATAATTGATATATATATACTCACTGTATTGAACACAATAACCGCACTAAAGTTATTATCATATTATTGTTTACCACTGTTGTTTATTACAATAAACATGCACAAATATTGTATAATACTAATGTTCTATCATATATTTACATATTTACAATCACTGGACATGGTTTTAGAACTGCTGGAGCTTGTGGAACTCCTTGAAACAAGGCACCATGCACAGAGGCACCTTACATTCCTCACACATAAACCGAGTGTCTTTGCGTCTTTGTTGCCGTCGTTTTGTTTGTGCACAGACAATGCATCTCTTCTGAGCAAATTTCTTTTGAGTTGAAGGAAGCTGTATTATGAAATGATCACCTTCTCTCCTCAAACCCTTGGGTATATTGTGATGAATTCGAGGACCATGTTGTATTGCAGGTGTTGTTACCTGGTACTTCATTATGAGTTGTCTGACAACAGACAAACAAAATTCACCATACGGTGGTCTGTTACCAGTCTTTATTTGGTACATATTATATGCATTCAGCATTGAAATGTCCATGAGATGGAAGAAAAGTTTCATGTACCACTTGTAACTCTTACGAACACAGTCAACAAAGCCAATCTGCATGTCACACTTGTCAACCAAGCGCATGTTTTGTGTATAATCAATCACTGTCACTGGTTTTCGAATACGTTCATTAGTCACTCGATCAACTTTGCCACTGTCTTGCATTTCATTACGGTGAATGGTTGTCAACAATGTGACATCTCGTTTGTCATGCCACCGTAATGCCATGATGTCATTGGCAGTAAACACCTGCACGTCATCACCACAAACACCTGCGTTGAGCCTGGGCATATGTTTACGATTAGAACGCACTGTGCCACACACATCTGTCTTGTTCACTCGCATGAAATCACTGAGTAATGGGCTTGTGTACCAGTTATCGGTATATAATGTATGGCCCTTACCAAGATAAGGTGCCATCATGTTTCTCACTACGTCACCTGATATACCCAATAACATCTTGGTATCTTTCAATGTTTTACTACCCGTGTATACAACAATATCCAACACCAGGCCACTGTCACAATCACAGAGTACAAACAATTTTATACCAAAGCGGTTCCTCTTGCTCGGTATATACTGCTTGAATGACAGTCTACCTTTGAACAAAATCAAAGACTCGTCAATTACAAGATTCTTGAATGGATAAAAGTATATCCTGAACTTTTGTTTGAGATACATGAAAACATTTCTAATCTTGTATAACCTGTCACTTCTGTCAGGCCTGGTTTTGTCAGAGAAGTGCAACATACGTAACAGTAAGATAAACCTGTTCACTGGTATTATTTCACTGAAGGATGGGGTACAAATTAGCCGATCTGTGGACCAGTATGCTTTTATATTATGCTTATAGACGTGAGGCATAAGCATTATTGTTGCAAAAAGCAAATACATTTCTGCAACAGTCGTCTCTTTCCACCTGTGTAGTCTTGACTGTGGTGATAAGATCGTATTTGCCATGGTGTACTGAAAATACTTATTACTTTCCCTGACAATAATTTCCATCAATGGCTGGTCAAAGAATAATTCAAAGAATTCCAGTTCATTGGCCGTGGTTCCAAGGGGACAGGTAGGTAGAATTCCACTTTGAGAGTCATCAAAGTGGTGAGGGCTGGGAACAAAATTGGGATTTTGCTGCCAATCCCAGATACGGTTTGCTGGTGGATACTGGACATCATAGGCTGGTTGTACGGGTGGTTGTGGCGGGCTGGTGGGTGACGCTCCGCTTTGTCCTTGAACTGACGAGTCAGCAGCGTGGGTCCCCGCGTGGCACAGTGAGTCACGCATGGCGGTGCCACTACCACCACCAGCCCCACTAACACCATCCACTGATGCCTGTGGCCCATCCATGCCAAGTGTAGCCACATCATCCTCACTATCACTACCTAAAACGGGTGTAGGGCCATGGGATGTACTCCGGGATGTACTCCGTCCCCTGGGAACAGCATAGGGTACACTACCCGAGCGCATGCGGCGGCAAACATACCGACGCTTCACTGGTGAATATGTTTCCTCACTATCACTACTCGAATGATCGTCGAGCGCAATAAAATCACAATCCACGTCAGAATCATCGTCATTACTGAAGTCAGAGGCCAGGCCACGGGAGAATATTAGTTTTCTCTTATGTTTAGGAACACCCGACCGTGAGTCACGAGTGCCCACACCAGAGGTAGAAGGTCGAGGATCGTCGGGGTTTTCTGCACCATTATCGATATCCTGGTCATTATTTTTGGTCACTAACTGATCAAAGCCGTAGAATTAGTCTTCATTTCCACTTCCATCAGTGTCAGAACTATCAGACAGGAAGAGGAGAGTCCCAATTTTCCGGGGAGTGAGAGCTGACTTGCGACGAGGCATGGTGAACAAGGGTGACTGAGCCGGCGTTCCCACAATGCTATGCAGGCGCCTAGATTTTTTGTTTATGGCGCACACCCACGGCGCAGACCCATTCTCTCACATGTAGGCCTATGAGCGCTTTCGCGCTAAATTTGACGGCGCTAGAATTTTGGCATAGATCTACGGTTTGGACACTCACCGACCAGCCGTAGATCTACGGGACGGACCCTGAAAGGGTTAATGTCTAGTTCTACTGTTAGCTTAACCCTTTGAGGGTCCAAGCCGTAAATCTGTGCATTGCCCACAGCGTCCAAACCGTAGATCTATGCCACAAGCTCAGCTCACTCAGATAAGCTGTGATGGGTAAATTTGGGCCTAGATATGAGAGAATGCATCTATGTGGTAAGTGTGCACTATATAAAGTAAATCCTGCAGCATGCAGTGCATAATGAGAAAAAAACTGTGACTGTGTTTTTGGATTAAAACAGTATTTTCATGTGATTTTTGCGGTTGTATTCACGGTTTCTTGGTCTCATTTGATAGAATGGGTGATATGTTACAGAAATAGAGATGATTTTGATTGGTTTTTTACTGGAAATAGCTTGTAAATGAACTCAAAGTAGCAGAAATGTTTGATTTTTGCTGATTTTCAAAAGTAAACAGATCACATGACGCATCCAATACACGTTAACTGGTGGGTCTAATATACATTTACAAATGCACTGATAGTGTTTATACATGTATTACAATATTGCATAAGAGTAATTTATCAATTTTTTGGTGTGAATAAAAATTCTTTATATAAACAAAAAATAAAAATGGAATTCATGTGTAAAGCCTGGAAACATAACTAATAAACAGAGGAAATATTATTTTAGTGCCAGGAATGCCTGCATTGTTTATTCTGGACCCTATTTTGAAATTGGAATATTTTGAACTTTCTGATCACTTTATTGGCTAGTTGAAATAGTTGATTGGGCAGTTTCTTCTGCTCAGTCAATAAAATAAAAAACTAACAATATAGCTAAGAATTTGGTCAACTGGAATAATGTAATTGGCCTAAAATAGGAGTGAAAGTGGGCAAAACCGCCGATGTGTAAATATCGCTGACACAGTAAAATTTGCGATGGTGCAACTTCATCAGTTTTCCACCAAATTTCGTACTTTTTGTTTTATTGCCTTCAGAAAAAAGATTCTCTACTATTTCATAAGAAAATATAAAAAAAAATTGAAAATTCTTGGACCCTGTGGATAATGCATAGATCTATGACTTGGACCCAGAAAGGGTTAATATATATTAGTGTAAACTTGTTATCTGCCATTTGTATGCATTTATTAGTGGGAAAAAAATGGGGTTCTGCTTTCCAGTGATGTCTGCTTTCCGGCAGAAGCCTGGAACCCAACCTGCCATATAAGTGGGGCCATACTGTGCCTAGAAATTAATTACAGTATTTTAATTATTTATTAGCTTATTATTATTGTTGTTATTTTTATTATATTTTTTCACATCAACTGTTTCTCACCAGAATTGGGTGATGCAGAGAAGGAAATATTTACCAGCACTCATTCAAAATTGTCTTGCATGGTTGCTGGCATTGATGCTACAGTTCAAGTGACCCCTTGAAATATTCTCACCTGTGCTTGAGAGCAGTGATTCATTTTATTATTATAATTACTGTATTATTATTTTATTTTGATTATTACTATTTATGTTGTTGTTCTTTCAACAAACTGGCTGTATCCTGCTGAGGCAGGGTGGCCCAAAAAGAAAAACAAATTTTCTCATTTTAACTTGAGTAATGTATACAGAAGAAGGAGTTACTAGCCCCTTGCTCCCACTTTTATTATTATTATTTATAAATTAAACCATCAGTTGGAGCTTGGGCTACATTCCTGAAAATCAGTGTCATAATTTAAAATAGGGCTTGCTAATCTGAAGAACCTAGAGGGGAAAAAATAGGTTGTGTTCCAGGTGCCTCTCAAAATGAAAAAAAAAGCTTTCAACATATCCTGATATGTAAAAATAATAAGTTTGATCTCACCTTAAATTCTCTTCATTGTTACTTGACATATTGAAAGAGTGTGGGGAGAGTAAATATGGTAATACTGAGCTATGTTTAAATGTAGTAAGGTTTATTGTTGGACATACATATAGAAGACAGCATCAGCTGCCTCCTCCTCTGTGTTGGGGTATATACTAGAGGTGTGTTAAAAATGTTTATTAGTATCAGTGGTATTGGCTAATTTTGATGGTTTGAGTATGTTTGAAATTGTGTTTAACCCTTAAATGGTCCAAACGTATATATACGTTCACTCGCGTAGCACCCCAAATTTTTTGAGGAAAAAAGGAATCTTTTCTTTTAAAAGGAAAAAAGAGCATATGGTACCCAGGCATCCCCAATTATTTTAATATGGAACACAGTGAGTGCACACACCCATTCTCTCACGTCTAGGTGACTCAGGCTTATTGTGGCAATGTTGAATGAATGACAAAGAAAACGTATATATACATTTTGGGCGCTACGCGCGTGAACGTATATATACGTTTAGACCGTTTAAGGGTTAAGTATCGACATCATTGTCCATTGGCTAATTTTAAAGTATCGGTGTCAAAACCTTTAGGTATCAGCTAATTTTGATGGAATCTATATCGACCTAAAACTGAGTATTGGTATTTTTATCAACAAGAATTTTGGTATTATCCCATCCCAGTTATGTAGGGCCAGGAACTGCTTATGCCTTATTGCCCATGGCTTTGGCTTCTAACAGTAGTGTGAACCCAGATCTCTACTGTATATAACTATTCAATACAAACCTGAATTGTCCATAAAACTTTTAGGTTGGATAATTTATGCATGAGGGACTGGTAATGTCATATTTGTCTAAGGTGAAGCCAGAGTCAGCATGGAAGTAGCAAGTCTTCAGTTTGTCTCATAAAATATTACTTTTATTTTGATAATATAAGAAGGGCAGCAGCTGCCAGGAGATTTTCTTGTATGCATTCCCTCATTTTATTAGATAAACAAAACTTTGCCTTGTATACCCTGCTCACACTCCAGCAGCTCATCAAAGGTTCCAAAAACCATTTGTCTCCACTCCTCTCTAAAATGCTTGCTGGATGTCCAAGCCCCTTACACACAAAACCTCCTTTATCCCCTCCCTCCATCCTCATGTGGGTGAAAAAGCACATTAATAAAGATATCCATTTGCTGTATGTACTGTATGTGTCTTTTTTAATCAGAGTAATAGTTATCAGTGACTAGTGAAACAAAATCATACGTGTATATCATATTGGACTAAATGAAAGGATTAATTACTTAAGTTTATGAAAATGATTTGCTAGGTATGTTAGTGTTGGTAGGAGGCTTCACAGTGGTGCATTAACTGTCTTAGAACAAGTTTGGCAGTTAGTGCATTTTGTGGTTGGAGTTAATATAGGAATATATAAAAGAATAATGTTTTTACCTCTATTTGTTTCCACTGGAGGTGAGATGGCCTAGCAAAGAAAGAAACACATTAATCATCTGCCTTGCCAGAGGCATGCAGACATCTTAATTCAAATGATCTCTTAAATACACAACACACCACTTATCCTTCAGAATTTATTTATGTATGGAGAATTTGTGTAATAAATTCTGGAGAGTAAATGAAGTTGTGAATATAGTTATGCAGGATGTTCCAGTGTCACTGAGTGGGTGAGCTGCAGGATATGACAACCCAGGATCTGCAGATGAGCAGAAGGAAAATTATATGAATATTTTTTAAGTTGTTTTCTCTTTAAATGTGTGCAAGTGAAATAATAATATGCAGTAAATAAAAAGCATAAATTAAGGTGTGTGAATGGAAGCAACAATGAACAGATCAAGAGTAAGGCAGAAGGAAGTGAAATATGTACAAAAGATGAAGAAGGATCAGTGCTAATATAGGTAACACTGTTGTGACTGGGCTAATTCATAACAAATAATCCGGGATGGACCGAAACTTAATATAAAGGTTTCTGTTTAAATTGTGGGTTGAATGTGAGAGATAATAAGGACTGAAGGAGACTGAGATGAGTCCCCATACTGGGTAGTGTACAATATTGTTTACTTTGAATAAGCAGATATTTAGATCTTGTACATTAACACTTAAGCGGTCCAAACAGATCGACGTTCAAATTCGTAGTGCTACAAAAGTAGATCTACTTTTTTTTTACATATTTTCATATATAACAAAAAAAAAATGTAGATAAAAGTTTTTTTTACACGTTTTCATATGTAAAACAAAAAAAAAATCTACATTTTGTTACATACTTTCAGATGTTGAAAGAACGTATATGTACGTTTGGACCATTTAAGGGTTAAAATTGTTTGGTTATATATATATATATATATTTTTTTTTTTTTTAACAAGTTGGCCATCTCCCACCAAGGTAGGGTGACCCAAAAAGAAAGAAAATCCCCAAAAGGAAAATATTTTCATCATCATTCAACACTTTCACCTCACTCATACATAATCACTCTTTTTGCAGAGGTGCCCAGAACACAACAGTTTAGAAGCATATACGTATAAAGATACACAACATATCCCTCCAAACTGCCAATATCCCAAACCCCTCCTTTAAAGTGCAGGCATTGTACTTCCCATTTCCAGGACTCAAGTCCGACTATATGAAAATAACCGGTTTCCCTGAATCCCTTCACTAAATATTACCCTGCTCACACTCCAACAGATCGTCAGGTCCCAAGTACCATTCGTCTCCATTCACTCCTATCTAACACGCTCACGCATGCTTGCTGGAAGTCCAAGCCCCTTGCCCACAAAACCTCCTTTACCCCCTATCTCCAACCCTTTCGAGGACGACCCCTACCCCGCCTTCCTTCCCCCATAGATTTATATGCTTTCCATGTCATTCTACTTTGATCCATTCTCTCTAAATGACCAAACCACCTCAACAACCCCTCTTCTGCCCTCTGACTAATACTTTTATTAACTCCACACCTTCTCCTAATTTCCACACTCCGAATTTTCTGCATAATATTTACACCACACATTGCCCTTAGACAGGACATCTCCACTGCCTCCAACCGTCTCCTCGCTGCTGCATTTACCACCCAAGCTTCACACCCATATAAGAGTGTTGGTACTACTATACTTTCATACATTCCCTTCTTTGCCTCCATAGATAACGTTTTTTGACTCCACATATACCTCAACTCACCACTCACCTTTTTTCCCTCATCAATTCTATGATTAACCTCATCCTTCATAAATCCATCCGCCGACACGTCAACTCCCAAGTATCTGAAAACATTCACTTCTTCCATACTCCTCCTCCCCAATTTGATATCCAATTTTTCTTTATCTAAATCATTTGACACCCTCATCACCTTACTCTTTTCTATGTTCACTTTCAACTTTCTACCTTTACACACATTCCCAAACTCATCCACTAACCTTTGCAATTTTTCTTTAGAATCTCCCATAAGCACAGTATCATCAGCAAAAAGTAACTGTGTCAATTCCCATTTTGAATTTGATTCCCCAAAATTTAATCCCACCCCTCTCCCGAACACCCTAGCATTTACTTCCTTTACAACCCCATCTATAAATATATTAAACAACCATGGTGACATTACACATCCCTGTCTAAGACCTACTTTTACCGGGAAGTAGTCTCCCTCTCTTCTACACACCCTAACCTGAGCCTCACTATCCTCATAAAAACTCTTTACAGCATTTAATAACTTACCACCTATTCCATATACTTGCAACATCTGCCACATTGCTCCTCTATCCACTCTATCATATGCCTTTTCTAAATCCATAAATGCAATAAAAACTTCCCTACCTTTATCTAAATACTGTTCACATATATGCTTCAATGTAAACACTTGATCTACACATCCCCTACCCACTCTGAAACCTCCTTGCTCATCCGCAATCCTACATTCTGTCTTACCTCTAATTCTTTCAATTATAACCCTACCGTACACTTTTCCTGGTATACTCAGTAAGCTTATTCCTCTATAATTTTTACAGTCTCTTTTGTCCCCTTTCCCTTTATATAAAGGGACTATACATGCTCTCCGCCAATCCCTAGGTACCTTCCCCTCTTTCGTACATTTATTAAACAAAAGTACCAACCACTCCAACACTATATTCCCCCCTGCTTTTAACATTTCTGTCATGATCCCATCAGTTCCAGCTGCTTTACCCCCTTTCATTCTACGTAATGCCTCACGTACCTCCACCACACTTACATTCTGCTCTTCTTCACTCCTATAAGATGGTATACCTCCCTGGCCAGTGCATGAAATTACCGCCTCCCTTTCTTCCTTAACATTTAAAAGTTCCTCAAAATATTCTCGCCATCTACCTAATACCTACCTCTCCCCATCTACTAACTCCCCTACTCTGTTTTTAACTGACAAATCCATACTTTCCCTAGGCTTTCTTAACTTGTTTAACTCACTCCAAAATTTTTTCTTATTTTCATTAAAATTTCTTGACAGTGCCTCTCCCACTCTTTCATCTGCTCTCCTTTTGCACTCTCTCACCACTCTCTTCACCTTTCTTTTACTCTCCATATACTCTGCTCTTCTTATAACACTTCTGCTTTGTAAAAACCTCTCGTAAGCTACCTTTTTCTCTTTTATCACACCCTTTACTTCATCATTCCACCAATCACTCCTCTTTCCTCCTGCCCCCACCCTCCTATAACCACAAACTTCTGCCCCACATTCTAATACTGCATTTTTAAAACTATATATATATATATATATATATGGTCTAGGACTTTCAGAGTGATACACTAATAAAGGCTTCACTTTGCAATCACCAGTAGCATTGGAACACATCAACAGAGTAAGCCTGTCTTTCATAGGCTTATGTCCTGGGAGTGCCTTTTTCTCCTGAGTAATGTACGTCCTGCTTGGCATTTTCTTCCAAAACAGGCCTGTTTCATCACAATTAAACACTTGTTCAGGTTTCAGTCCTTCACTGTCTATGTACTCCTTGAATTCCTGCACATATTTTTCAGCTGCTTTGTGGTCCGAACTGGCAGTCTCACCATGCCTTATCACACTATGTATGCCACTACGCTTCTTAAATCTCTCAAACCAACCTTTGCTGTCCTTAAATTCACTCACATCATCACTAGTTGCAGGCATTTTTTTAATTAAATCCTGCTGCAACTTCCTAGCCTTTTCACTTATGGTCACTTGAGAGATGCCATCTCCTGCTATCTGTTTTTCATTTATCCATACCAATAAGAGTCTCTCAACATCTTCCATCACTTGCGATCTCTGTTTCGAAAACACGGTTGAACCTTTGGCAAGAACAGCTTCCTTGATTGCCGTTTTGTTGCCCACAATAGTAGCGATGGTTGATTGGGGTTTATTATACAACCTGGCCAGCTCGGAGACACGCACTCCACTTTCATACTTATCAATGATCTCTTTCTTCATCTCTATAGTAATTCTCACCCTTATTGCTGTAGGGTTGGCACTAGAAGCTTTCTTGGGGCCCATGGTCACTTATTTTGCAGATAAAATCACCAAAAACACTGTAATAATATGAAATGTTCCAATTGTATGCTTGGATGTTACCGCGGAGGCTGGCTGGTAAACAATGCCACCGGCGGAACATGTGAGGCTGGCTCAGGCCGCACATAGACGCGTCTCGGACGAACAGCGTTGAGCGGGTTTTTTAGCGGTATGCGAGGCAAAATCTTAACAATAAAATGTATCGGTATGCGGATTTAACGTTATGTAAGGCCAACGGTATGCGGGGGTCCACTGTATATGATATTTAAAACATCCCAGAGAGGTAAAATACACATACAGTACACTCATTATTTACCTTAGAATATGTGTAGTCTTAATACAGGAAGAGAGGTGAGTAGTATTTATTTGTAGGAAGTCAGTGTAGGCAGCCGGTAGGTGTATCCCGCCTGGGCTACACCTACCGGCTACCTACACTGTGGCCCAGAGCCATATTATTAACATCGACATGCCTTGTTCACTGAACTTAATCATTTCTAGCAACTACCTTTAGATGCCATCATAAACGAAGGTAGAAGTAATGAATAATTCATGCCGAAAATTGTAAACAAAAGTGGAGTGAGGGAGTGGCTGGGCCAAATGCAGATTCATACACGTTTTCTCTGATGGCTGAGCAGAGAAAACGTAATGTTGTCCCTCCACCCGGCTACCACACAGCTCCACAAGTATTATTATCAGAGCACACATAAAATATGCAATAAATGCCAGACAACAAGTTTACACTAACTTATATTAAGTTAGCAATAGAAATATGCATTAAAAACACAGTAAAAGGTAAGATACGCACAGAGTACACTTATTACTTACCTTAAAATATTAATACTAATGTGTGAGAGGTGAGTGGCAGGGTGTTTATTGAATAAAATCAGAATGGCACACCATCATCCTCTAACTTGGCACTTAAAGCAAGAGGCTTACGACTTCTCTTTTTATTACAGCTAACCTTAGACGCCATCGTCAATGAGAGCCAACTAGTTAACGAAAGAGTAAACGAGAGAGAGAATGAGATACAGAGCTGAGACAATGTAAGAACACAAACTGAACACGTAGTAGACGATCACTCGATCAGGCGAAATAAATGCGTATTGCGTACAAGTTGTACAAGTTAGTTCAGAATAAACAAACAGCAACACACCATTTTTAGAGTGAATGAAGATAATAATAATAATAATAATAATAATAATAATAATATTTTTTATTATAAAAAGCACTAAACCCACAAGGGTCGTGAATTGCTGTATATAGAGTAAAGGCATACGAAAAGAATATTTTTCTACAGTTAGCGGATAACATGTGGAGTTCCCCAAGGTAGTATTCTGGGTCCCTTATTGTTCTTATGTTATGTCAATGATATGCCTATCAGTGTCAAGTGCAAACTCCTACTGTATGCAGATGACAGTGCTCTGTTAGTGTCAGGTAAAGACCCACAAGATATTGCTAATGTTTTAACACTGGAACTGGAGTCCTTCAGCAAATGGTTAGTAGACAACAAACTATCATTACACCTAGGGAAAACTGAAGCCATTCTCTTTGGCACGAAACATAAACTGAGAAGGGTAAATAATTTTAATGTTCAGTGTAATGGGGAGCCCATCACTTTGGTTTCAGCAGTAAAATATCTGGGAATCCCCTTTGACCCATGCATGTCAGGAGAATTGATAGGGAACAGTGTAGTAAAGAAAGCGAATGCCAGACTGAAGTTCCTGTATAGACAAGCACAGTGTCTACCTACTGAGGCTCGCAGGACCCTGTGTCTAGCCCTTATACAATGCCATATGGATTACGCTTGCTCTTCATGGTACTCTGCCTTGACAAAAAAAAACTGAAAGATAGACTGCAAATCACCCAGAACAAAATCGTAAGATTCATCCTGGGGCTGGGACCAAGAGAACATGTAGGCCAGGATGAATTACAGCAGCTGGATATGCTGAATGTTGAAGACAGAGTAAAACAACTGAAGCTAAATCATGTTTATAAAATTGCTCACAAACAGTGTCCAGAATATCTTGCTGTCAATTTTGTCAAGGTTGGGAACCAAAGCAATCATAGTACGTACTAGGGAAAGGGAGCACAACTTTGTAGTACCCACAGTCATTGGCCAGGCATCAAACACCTTTTATTGTACAGCAATAAAGGAATGGAACAGACTACCCGCACATGTCAAAGCCAGTCATAGCATGAACCAGTTCAAGAAGAGTGCCAAAAGATGTCTGATGAATGTAGCTACAGAAAGGGAGGGGAATGATTTTCTATTTTTTAGCTAACATACGTGTAAATTTTACCTTATTCCTAGTATAGTGGACCCCCGCATAGCGATATTAATCCGTGCAAGAGAGCTCATTGTTATGCGAAATTATCGTTATGCGAATGAATTTTCCCCATAAGAAATAATGGAAATCAAATTAATCCGTGCAAGACACCCCAAAGTATGAAAAAAAAAATTTTTACCACATGAAATATTAATTTTAATACACACAAACTGAAAAAGGCATGCACACTTACATGACACTTTTATTGAAGATCTGGTGGTGATTGATGGGATGGGAGGAGGAGAGTGTGTTAGTGTTTAGAAGGGGAATCCCCTTCCATTAAGACTTGAGGTGTCAAGTCCTTTTCTGAGGTTACTTCCCTTCTTCTTTTAATGCCACTAGGACCAGCTTCAGAGTCACTGGAGTTCTGTCGCACAACATATCTGTCCATAGTGGCCTGTACCTCTCGTTCCTTTATGACTTCCCTAAAGTGTTTCACAACATTGTCAGTGTAATAGTCACCAACACGGCTTGCAATAGCTGTGTGAGGGTGATTTTCATCCATGAATGTTTGCACTTCAAGCCACTTTACACAGATTTCCTTAATCTTTGTAGTAGGCAATTTCTTCAGTTTCTCTCTCCCCTCCTTCGAACCAGTTTCCTCAGGTCTGGCCTCTTGCTGTTGAAGTTGATATATCAGCTCATCAGTGGTTAGTTCTTCATTGTCCTCCTCCACCAACTCTTCCACATCATCTCCACTAACCTCCAACCCCAAGGACTTTCCCAATGCCATAATGGATTCCTCAACTGGCATAGGATTCTCAGGGTTAGCCTGAAACCCTTCAAAATCCCTTTGGTCTACACATTCTGGCCACAGTTTCTTCCAAGCAGAGTTCAAGGTCCTCTTAGTCACTCCCTCCCAAGCCTTACCTATAAGGTTTACACAATTGAGGATATTAAAGTGATCTCTTGAAAAGTCTCTTAGAGTCAGTTGAGTTTCTGAGGTCACTACAAAGCACCTTTCAAACAGAGCTTTTGTGTACAGTTTTTTGAAGTTTGCAATAACCTGCTGGTCCATGGGCTGCAGGAGAGGAGTGGTATTAGGAGGCAAAATCTTCACCTTAATGAATTTCATGTCCCCATAAAGTCGCTCTGCCACGTCTGTAGGATGACCAGGGGCATTGTCTAACACCAGGAGGCACTTAAGTTCTAATTTCTTTTCAGTTAGGTAATCTTTCACATTGGGGGCAAATGCATGGTGTAACCAGTCATAGAAAAAGTCCCTAGTGACCCATGCCTTACTGTTTGCCCTCCACAGCACACACAAATTTTCCTTGAGGACATTCTTTTGCCTGAACGGTCTAGGAGTTTCAGAGTGATACACTAATAAAGGCTTCACTTTGCAATCACCAGTAGCATTGGAACACATCAACAGAGTAAGCCTGTCTTTCATAGGCTTATGTCCTGGGAGTGCCTTTTTCTCCTGAGTAATGTAGGTCCTGCTTGGCATTTTCTTCCAAAACAGGCCTGTTTCATCACAATTAAACACTTGTTCAGGTTTCAGTCCTTCAGTTTCTATGTACTCCTTGAATTCCTGCACATATTTTTCAGCTGCTTTGTGGTCCAAACTGGCAGCCTCACCATGCCTTATCGCACTATGTATGCCACTACGCCTCTTAAATCTCTCAAACCAACCTTTGCTGGCCTTAAATTCACTCACATCATCACTAGTTGCAGGCATTTTTCTAATTAAATCGTCATGCAACTTCCTAGCCTTTTCACTTATGATCACTTCAGAGATGCTATCTCCTGCTATCTGTTTTTCATTTATCCACACCAATAAGAGTCTCTCAACATCTTCCATCACTTGTGATCTCTGTTTCGAAAACACAGTTAAACCTTTGGCAAGAACAGCTTCCTTGATTGCCTTTTTGTTGCCCACAATAGTAGCGATGGTTGATTGGGGTTTACTATACAACCTGGCCAGCTCGGAGACACTCACTCCACTTTCATACTTATCAATAATCTCTTACTTCATCTCTATAGTAATTCTCACCCTTATTGCTGTAGGGTTGGCACTAGAAGCTTTCTTGGGGCCCATGGTCACTTATTTTGTAGATAAAATCACCAGAAACACTGTAATAATACGTAATGTTCTGATTGTATGCTTGGATGTTACCGCGGAGGCTGGCTGGTAAACAATGCCACCGGCAGAACATGTGAGGCTGGCTAAGGGCGCACATTAGACGCGTCTTGGACGAACAGCGTTGAGCGGGTTTTTTAGCGGTATGCGAGGCAAAATCTTGGCGATAAAATGTAGCGGTATGCGGATTTAACGTTATGTGATGCCAACGGTATGCGGGGGTCCACTGTAATGACCCTCGTATTGTAGATAGTCTTAATGACCCTCGTGTAGTAGATAGTCTTTTTAGTATGATAATAAGATGTTATCTTCATTGTAGAATAATAAGAAAATATTATAACCTTTATATTATAATAAGGTAAAAGGACCCCAATGGAAATAAGTCACTCTGTCTTACCTTTTTTGGTTATCCTAGGTTCTCTACACATATGCTGCTATGTATGATAATTCTATGTAACTGTATTTGTGTGTACCTGAATAAACTTACTTACTTACTTAGCCCCCAGTGTTTGACTAGAGAAAACGTAATTCTTCCAACACTACCTACACAGCTGCTTTGTAAACAAGTCTCATATTTACATAAATTTTTATTCTGTGAGTGTATATATCATGTTTATATGCTATGTAACGGGTTTCGTATATAATTTTGAGGAAAATATCATAGATGGATTAATGAAAATGCCTATATTGATGTAAAATAAGACATTTAGTGTGCCCAAGAGTGATTATTATTACGTAGTATTGGTGTCATGAGTAGAGAGAGACTTAGCGATTTTAATGTGTACCTGCACACCAGTACAGTGTGTAAGTATATTTAGGTACAGGTACACATAAGTATAATTATCAGAGTACATATAAAATATGCAGTAACTTTAAAACACTTGAAATTTTGGAAAGTTTCCTGACATAATAGATGTGGTCACAGAAAATGTAAACAAACCGGGTGGGGGCACCGTATTTGAAAGACCGCTTGCCGTATAGCAAATTTTGGTCATAATTTGACATATCCATATTAGCGGAACGCCGTAAGGCAAAACGCAGTAAGGCAAAACACCGTAAAGCGGGGCCTTACTGTATATGTACACCCCTCTGGGTTTTCTTCTATTTTCTTACTAGTTTTTGTTCTTGTTTATTTCCTGTTATCTCCATGGGGAAGTGGAACAGAATTCTTCCTCCATAAGCCATGCGTGTTGTAAGAGGCGACTAAAATGCCGGGAGCATGGGGCTAGTAACCCCTTCTCCTGTATAAATTACTAAATTTAAAAAGAGAAACTTTCATTTTTCTTTTTGGGCCCCCTTGCCTTGGTGGGATATGGCCGGTTTGTTGAAAAAAAAAAAATATGTATACAGTGGACCCCCCCCCCGACTTACAAACTTAATTCGTTCCAGAAGGCTGTTTGAGTGCTGTTACCGAACAAATTTGCTCCCATAAGGAATAATGTAAATTAAATTAGTCCATTTCAGACCCCCCCAAAATACACTTACAAAAGCACTTACAAAAATGCACTTTCATAATTGTTCGAGTTGGGAGCTGTTTGTAAGTCGGGGGTTCACTGTATATATTTAGTTAGTTAGTTGTAAGTCCAAAAAAGTATGTTATTTAATAAGGTTGATATTATTAACTAGATTGCTGTACAAGGCTGTGATTCACTTAAGAGTGAAGGAGGGAATCATGTATACTCTTTATATAATGTATATGCATCCAGAAATTTAGTTGATTTTAAGGACTTTTGTTTATCCATTTTATATTAACTATTTTGGTTGTAAATTGATTACAAAATATTTTTGTCTTAAACTGTTTTAATTATCTTAAAATAAATGAATAAATGATTTAGATATTATCAGTAAAAAGAATTGGATGAGGTGACATACCAAAGTAAAGAACACTCTGCTGTATATAAAATGTAAATGAAAATAAAAGGCATTTTTACATTTTCTTAAATTTATCCTTCTAAAATATCATATACCCAACCCATCCCATTTCTGAAAAAAAGGAAGTACAGTGGTACCTCGGGATACGAAATTAATTCATTCCAGAAGGCTGTTCGAGTGCCAGTACCAAACGAATTTGTGCCCATGAGGAATAATGTAAATTAGATAAATGCATTTCAGACCCTTAAAAATACACTTACAAAAGCTCTTACATAAATACACACAAATAACTGTTCGAGGTTTGAGCTGTTCGTATCACAAAATAACACTGTAAAGGGAATCAGTAGGTTTAATATTTTGCTTTATTTATTAATGGACAATATAAGTTCAGTACTCTTTCTGAAGGACTGCATTGTGTGAATATACATGTTCAACAGCAGTGACCATCATTCCTTTTCAGTTTTTATCCCTTTCAGGGTTGACAGTCCCTCTCAGAGACTTGTTCTCAGGGTCGCCAAATTTTCAAAAAATGAAAAATTATTTTTTCTTATGAAAAGATAAAGAATCTTTTCCCGATCATAATGACACCAAAAGTATGAAATTTGATGGAAAACTTATGGAATTATGCTCACGCAAAGTTAGCGGTCTCGACAATGTTTACGCATCAGCGATTTTGCCCACTTTGAGCCCTATTTTCAGCCAATTCCAGTGTCTAGTCGACAAAAATCATAACTATTTCACTAAAACTCCATTTTTTTTATATCGAATGAGCACAAGAAACCACCCATTTACCGATTTTAACTATCCAATAAAGTGGTCAGAATTTAGTAATTTTGCCAATTTCACACAAATTTCAAAAGATGCCAATTTCCAAATAGGGTCCAGAATAAACAAGAAAGACATTCCTGGCACTAAAATAACATTTCCTCTGTCCATTAGTCACATACCCATGCCCCTCTTACATTCTTTTGCTTTTCACTTTGAATTTTTATTCTCACAAAAAATAGAAGATTTACTGTTATGCAGACTACTGCATTAGACTCACCAGTTAACGTGTATTGGACGCGTGGCATGATATGTTTACTTATGAACTGGCAATAATCAAACATTTCTGCTACTTTGAGCTCAATTTCAAGGTACTTTTCATTGTGAAACCAATCAAAATCATCTCAATTTCTGTAATATGTCTTCCATTCTATAAAATGAGACCAGGAAAACTAGAGTACAACCATAAATACTATACGAAAATACAGTGCAAAGTCGCTCTTTTAAACCAAAAACACGGGTCAAAGTTTTTTTTTTCTCATTACGCACTGTGTGCTGCAGGATTTTTTTATACTGTGCACACTGACCACATAGACCCATTCTTTCATATGTAGGCCTACCAGCTTTCTCTCACTTGATTTGAAGGCGCTAGAATTGATGCGTACAAGTACGTCAATAACCCTGGTGCGCAAGATGCACTACTACGTTGGAAACCCTGAAAGGGTTAAACTTATAATATTTTTTAATTTTGTTTTTTTTTATTTACTTTTACTATTTTTAATAATAATAATTAAGCACTAAACCCAGAAAGGTCATATAACACATTGTTTCAAAAATTTCTCTGGAATATATATTTTTTTTACACGTCGGCCATTTCCCACCAAGGCAGGATGACCCACAAAGAAAGAAAAACTTAAAATGAAAGAAAAAAAACTTTCATCATTCAACACTTGCACCATCTCTCATACATAATCACTGTCTTTGCAGAGGTGCTCAGATACAGCAGTTTAGACATCCCTCCAAACTGCCAATATCCTACACCCCTCCTTTAACCTGTAAACGGTCCAAATGTATATATACGTTCACTACCGTACTGCCCCAACTTTTTTGAGAAAAAAAACATTGTTGTTTTTTAATAGGAAAAAAAGAGCATATGGTACCCAGGCATCCCCAATTATTTTAATATGGCGCACAGTGAGTGCTCACACCCATTCTCTCATGTCTAGGCGACTCAGGCTTATCGTGGCAATGTTAAATGTATGACACATAAAACGTATATACAGTGGACCCCCGCATAGCGACCTTAATCCGTGCAAGAGGGCTGATTGTTATGCGAAATGTTCGGTATGCGAATGAATTTTCCCCATAAGAAATAATGGAAATCAAATTAATCCGTGCAAGACACCCAAAAGTATGAAAAAAAAATTTTTACCACATGAAATATACATTTTCCTACACACAAAGAGAAGGATACATGCACAATAGTAGAGTAGTACATGCACAATATATATTGTGCATGTACTACTCTACTTAATGAAGAATAAATGACACTTACCTTTATTGAAGATGCAGCAATGACTGATGAGACACTGTGTCCTGGGAGTGCCTTTTCCTCCTGAGTATAGGTCCTGTTTGGCATTTTCTTCCAGAACAGGCCTTATCACACTGTGTATGCCACTGCGATTCTTAAATCTCTCAAACCAACCTTTGCTGGCTTTAAATTCACCAATATGAGCACTAGTTCCAGGCATTTTTCCCTGTTCACCTGGGTGTTAGTTGACTGGTGTGGGTTGCATCCTGGGAGACAAGATTAAGGACCCCAATGGAAATAAGTTAGACAGTCTTCGATGACACTGACTTTTTTGGGTTATCCTGGGTGGCAAATCCTCTGGGGTTAATTGTTTCTTGGTATTCTCAATAAGCCACACCAACAACGGTGCTACAGCAGCAACAGACGATGCTACAGCAGCAACAGACGATGCTACAGCAGCAGCAGACGATGCTACAGCAGCAACAGATGATGCTACAGCAGCAGCAGACGATGCTACAGCAGCAGCAGACGATGCTACAGCAGCAGCAGACGATGCTACAGCAGCAACAGACGATGCTACAGCAGCAGCAGACGATGCTACAGCAGCAGCAGACGATGCTACAGCAGCAGCAGACGGTACTACAGCAGCAGCAGCAGCTGACGGTGGTACAACAGCAGCAGCAGCTGACAGTGCAGCAGCAGCTGACAGTGGTACAGCAGCAGCAGCAGCTGTACCACCAATAGTAGCGATGGTTGATTGGGGTTTATTATACAACCTGGCCAGCTCGGAGACACGCACTCCACTTTCATACTTATCAATGATCTTTTTCTTCATCTCTATAGTAATTCTCACCCTTATTGCTGTAGGGTTGGCACTAGAAGCTTTCTTGGGGCCCATGGTCACTTATTTTCCAGAAAAAAATCACCAAAAACACTGTAATAATACGAAATGTTCCGATTGTATGCTTGGATGTTACCGCGGAGGCTGGCTGGTAAACAATGCCACCGGCGGAACATGTGAGCGTGGCTCAGGCCGCACATTGGACGCGTCTCGGACGAAGAGCGGTGAGCAGGTTTTTGGGCGGTATGCGAGGCAAAATTTTTGCGAAAAAAGCGAGCGGTATGCGGATTGTACGGTATGCGATGCGTGCGGTATGCGGGGGTCCACTGTATACGTTTAGGGCACTAGCGGTAAAAACGTATATACAGTGGTCCCTCGCTTTTCGTAGTTCTCGGCAATCGTAAATTTCGCCAATCATAGGGGTATTTTCGTATAAACATGGACTCACTTTTCATAGGTTGACTTGCGAATAGTAGTTCGTCCTGGACGTGTACGCACGGTGTGAGCCGGGGCGGCCTCCCTACCCAGCCAGTCTGGCATTGTTTACCAGTGAGTGAAGGTCCCCTCAAGTGCTCCTACAAAATATTTCATAATATTCCACTCATTTTAGTGCTTGCAAGTACTAAATAAGCTACCATGGCTCCAAAGAAAGCTCCTAGTGCCAAGCCTGTGGTAAAGAAGGTGAGAAGTATGTACAGTGACAAAGTCTTGGGCCATTTTAGGGAAGTGTTAAAGAGACGCCAGAAACAGAACTCTCTCCACAGTTACTTTGCGAGACAGGACTAGAGTAACTCTCAAGGTGGTCCTAGTGGCATTAAGAAACAGAGAAGAGAAGAAACCCCAGAGAAGCAATTGGTACCTGAGGTGTTGCTGGAAGGGGATTCCCCTTCCAAACTGTAAACAATCCACTCTCTCTCCTCCTCCAGTCTCCCATACACTAAGAAGAATCTCCAATAAAGGTAAGTGTTATGCTGTTAATGTTTCATTCATCATTTCCCATTGTATTGTTTATGTACTACATGTATATTTCATGTAAAAAAAATTTTTGTTTTAATACTTCTGGGTGTCAGGAACGGATTAATTGTATTTACATTATTTCTTATGGGGAAAATTGATTCATAAATCGTAAATTTTGTTTATAGTAACGGCTCCAGGAACTGATTAATTACGAAAAACAAGGGACCACTGTACAGCGGAACCTTGGCTGTCGAACAAATCAGTTTTCAAACAAGGAATTTGAGAAAAAAATGTCCTGGTTTTCGTACGTTCTCTCGGTTGTTGACCAACAATGCTCGGATCATGTGATCACCAGACAAAGAGCAGCTGTTGCTGCTGGCTGCACGCAAACCAACGTACGAGCCACAGCCCGGCTGAGTCAGTTCCTGATCAGCCGGGCTGTGGCTCGTACGTTGGTTTGCATGCAGCCAGCAGCAACAGCCTGGTTGATCAGGCTCTGATCCACCAGGAGGCCTGGTCACAGACCGGGCCGCAGGGGCGTTGACCCCCGGAACTCTCTCCAGGTAAACTCCAGGTAAACAGTATGGGTCTCAGTATAGCGCCTAACTCTCGTGTTGTAAACGTCTCTTGAGCTTTTTTGTTGTGCATCTTGTGAACTTTTTTTGTTTTGCAGTTTTGGTGCAATTTTTTTTTACTGGACACAGTTGTATAACAACAGTAGGAAATGGAATCAGTCACTGAAATCATTGCTGAATAATGTCTGTGTGTGGAAGCAAGAAGGCAGAAAATACAAGGAAAAAACAGATTCTAAAAGTCTAGACTTTCCAGTTAAGTTTGAAAGAATTAATACTGTAATGTATGACACAGTTTTAGTTTTAAAAGTATATAAATATCTAATTTAGCCTTTTTGGTGTCAGTCCTGTTATATAACAGCTTTAGAGCCAGTGTCGGTCCCGTAGTATGACACCACGAGCTCAGCTCACTCAGATAAGCTGTGAGCGGTAAATTTAAGCCTAGATATGAAAGAACGGGTCTGTGTGGTAAGTGTGCCTCATATTATTAAAAACTACTGCAGCACGCAGTAAATAATGAGAAAAAACTATGACCGTGTTCTTGGATTAAAACTGCGACTTTGCGGTATATTTTTGTATGGTTTT
The DNA here is from genome assembly GCF_038502225.1 of Cherax quadricarinatus. NCBI lineage: Eukaryota > Metazoa > Arthropoda > Malacostraca > Decapoda > Parastacidae > Cherax > Cherax quadricarinatus. The sequence goes on from NC_091305.1 coordinate 35,722,320, forward strand.
TATGGTTGTATTCTCGGTTTCTTGGTCTCATTTGATAGAATAGAAGATACATTACAGAAATAGGATGATTTTTATTAGTTTTAGGACTGAAAGTAGCTTGAAACTGTGATCAAAATAGTGAAAATGTTTGATTTTGCTGATATTCCAGAGTACACAAATGATGTCATTTAATAAAAATAATAATAATAATAATATAATAATAATAATAACATCTTTATTAACTACAAGTACATGTACATGGTATACAGGCCTAGCTGACATTCAATGACATACAGTGGTATTCCAAGTTTCGTACAGCTCCCAACTCGAACAATTATGTAAGTGTATTATTGTAAGTGTTTTGTAAGTGTATTTTTGAGGGTCTGAAATGGACTAATCAAATTTACATTATTCCTTGTGGGAATAAATTCGTTCAGCAACGGCACTCGAACAGCTTTCTGGAACGAATTATGGCCAAAACTCGGGCTACCACTGTACTACTATATAGACAGCCACTTGTTATGCCGAGCATTTCGGGTATACAGTGGACCCCCGCATAACGATTACCTCCGAATGCGACCAATTATGTAAGTGTATTTATGTAAGTGCGTTTGTACGTGTATGTTTGGGGGTCTGAAATGGACTAATCTACTTCACAATATTCCTTATGGGAACAAATTCGGTCAGTACTGGCACCTGAACATACTTCTGGAGTGAAAAAATATCGTTAACCGGGGGTCCACTGTATTAGATCAGTTTTGTCCCAGGATGTGACCCACACCAGTCAGCTAACATCCAGGTACCCATTTTATACTGATGGGTGAACATGGATGGCAGGTGTCTTATGGAAACACATCCCTAATGTTTTCCAGCCGTACAGGAGGAGATTCGAACTCCAGACCTCAGTGTGTGAGCTGAGTGCGCTAGCGATCAAGCTAGTGCAGTACATGTCCAACTAGCCAATCTAATATGTGTTCACGAATGGGTTGACAGTATTTAATGAAATTACTACAATAATGCAAAACAGTAAATCTCCTATTTTTTGTGTGACTAAAAATTTGAAATTCAAAGTTTATTCTCTATAAGGATTACAATGCTGAGTTTACAGAATTTGGTTATCGTGTGGTTTACGTGTAGTAAAATACTAATTACAGAGGGTGCCACTAGAACACTTAGCATGGCTAGGCATTTCGGGCAGATTTAGATTAATTCTTAAATTTAAAATATTACAAATTGTGAGGTAAGTTGGTATTATGGCTAAGTGACTAAATACTAGTTTGTGAGTTTAGCAATGTGAATGCTTTTGTTTTGGCACAATACATAGTTTCAGTATTGGAGTATCACAGGCCAACTTATGGCTAGTTAGGATTCATTATTTTAAGATTGAGATTGAGATTTCTGTTTATCCTAGGTAGTAGGTTGGTAAACAGCAACTGCCCAAGGAGGTACTACCGTCCTGCCAAGTGAGTGTACAACGAAAACCTGTAATTGTTTTACATGATGGTAGGATTGCTGGTGTCTTTTGTCTGTCCCATAAACATGCAAGATTTCAGGTATGTCTTGCTACTTCTACTTGCACTTAGGTCACACTACACATACATGTACAAGCATATATATACACCCCTCTGGGTATTCTTCTATTTTCTTTCTAGTTCTTGTTCTTGTTTATTTCCTCTTATCTCCATGGGGAAGTGGAACAGAATTCTTCCTCCGTAAGCCATGCGTGTTGTAAGAGGCGACTAAAATGCCGGGAGCAAGGGGCTAGTAACCCCTTCTCCCGTATAAATTACTAAATTTAAAAGAGAAACTTTCGTTTTTCTTTTTGGGCCACCCTTCCTTGGTGGGATACGGCCGGTGTGTTGAAAGAAAGAAAGATTTCTGTTTATGGTCAAATGGGTGAGTGAGTGTAAGTGTGAACCACCAGGTGGAAAGCAAGCATAATGAAAGAGGGGCTTGGAGACATGACTAAGGAAGAGGAAATACTTTTTTAGTGCCAGGAATGTCTACCATGTTTATTCTGGACCCTATTTTTCAATTGGCATTTTTGAATTTTGTGTGAAATTGGCCAATTTCTGAGATAGTTGAAATAAGTAAATGGGCAGTTTCTTATACTCAATTGATAGAATAGAGGGAATATTAGGAAAAAAAGATTCAGTGAACCAGATTTAGTTAGATTTTTCCACCGAAGTGGTTAGTTTATTGTGCACCCCATATCCATCCTGTGGACAGTATCACAAGAGCATATGGATATACAAAAGGCCTAGGAACTAGGCCCCAAAAGGGTAAACAGGTGTACTTAGACACAATACCAGACACAAAAATCTCTATAACATTCCCTGTGTCTGGCTAAGCCTCTACAAAAATTCTATGTACATAAAAGGGCCTAAAATCTGGAACTCCCTTCCTGAAAACTCTAGAACTGCAGACTCACCATCATTTTTAATACTACCTTTAAAATCATCTCATCTCCCTAACACACCCCATCATCAGCTAACCAAATGAAAACCACCTAATTCTCTTTTTGTATCAGGAACACATCCCAAACATTATAGTCTTACTCTTGTTATCTGTAATTCCCCCTTAATTTACACTTACACCCACCCAAATGACTGTAAACATAAAATTCCTAATATAGCTATTGCCTAATAAATCTTAAGGTAATCCTAAGTTTGCGTAAGATAATTAGGTATGTACAGTGGAACCTCAGCTTACGAATGCTCCACCATGTGAATTTTTCAGGATACGAACTGTCGTTTGGTTGATTTTTTGCTTCTGGATACGAATGAAATTTCAGGAAGTAAACTTCCCCGTCAAGGGAGGTTCCTGTTATGGGGCTATAGGACCCAACATGTATTTATAAGTAACAGTTACTCTGGAATACCTAATTATATTGAATTGATGGGGACTTTGCTCTAAATGTCAGAAGGACTGATCAACCTTATGACTGAGAGGCAGCTGGGTCAAGCCTATTTTTCTCAATATAATAGGTTATACTATAGACACATAAACACAATTTAAATAAGTAGTTTATAAAGTTGTATTTCTTTTTGTAAAAGTAAAATTAAGGTGTGGTAGAATTGTGGTAACTGGAGAATTGTGCTTGGCAACAGTCTTTTGTTTTGGTGGGAGGAGCTTAGCTAGTCTTTCTCTCTCTCCCTCTCACTGAGGCTCTCTCTCTGTGGCTGACCTTCAACCTGGCAGGCTCTCTGGGTCCTTCTTCTATCTGTTGGGGCATTATGTGTGCTCCAGGGGTGAGTTTTTATAATTTAAGTTGTGGCCACCATATCCAGGGTGACTAAAGTGTGTCAAAACACTGGTTAGCCCAGAGTTATGTCAAGAAGAGAGGACTAAAGTTGTTGGGATACACCATGTGGGAGAACAGCTATGGAGTGTGTAGATTTTTGTTTTGAAAATGCGAGGCTGTGATTGTATATTCTGTACATATCTATTGAGAATACAGTTATATTTTTATAGTAGTAGTTTACATAACCTGTGAAGAGGGCTGGTGAAAGGATATCAGAGACACTCAGGATGATCAGCCATAATGTAAGTATTACCCCTAGACAAATAAGGCCATTAAGTAAAAGCTACCCCACACTAGAACATGTAGTGAGAACCTTACTATCAAAGTAATAAGGGACAACCAACGTAACATGGGAGCTTGACCGGGAGAGTTATTTGACTGCTAAAATAACTCAAAACATTCTTTGAACTATATGTACTGGTATGAGGTAATAACAGTTGCATGTTTCTGGTAGAAGATTTACCAAGGTGGGTCAGTGGAAGTGTTGTTTTCATATATTAGTTTACAGGTTGTTTTTCTCCTAAGGTGGGAGAAAGGTTGAGTAACACATTTTTGTTGTGGTTATGGTAAGTGCTATGTGCATAGTTTACATTCAATTTGTGTTATTTTATGTACCTGTGGGAAAACTTTGTCCACTGATACTGTAAGAGGGAAGCAAGTGTTTAAAGATAAAAACTATGTCAGAAGATGAGTTTTTAAACTTTTTAGGCTTCAGGGAAGAAGGTAATAATTCATCAGTAAACATGCCTGTTAACAGTGAAGATGAGGAATCACCTACTCCAGGTGATATGGAAATTGAGAGAATGAGACTTAAATTAGCAGTACTAGAGGCTCAGATGAACTTAATGAAAGCTAAGGAGGAAGAACGTCAAAGGTTAGGAGGTTCAGAACAAGAGCCTGAGCAGTACTTTAACATAACTAAAGCTGCAAATTTTGTTCCTAAGTTTACAGAAAGTGACCCAGATAGATATTTTTCTTTTTTTGAGAAGACTGCTTTGGAGCAAGGATGGCCCAAACAGAAGTGGGCTACCCTAGTTCACACACAACTTGTGGGTAAAGGATTCCAGAGAGTAGAGACTCTGGAGGGGCAAAATTTTTCTAATTATGATAAGATTAAAGAGGAAGTATTGCTTACCTACCAAATGATACCTGAGAAATATAGACAAAAGTTCAGAAATAAAAAATTTCGGGATGGGCAGACCTTAACTGAGTTTGGGAATGAGAAACTGTTCCTTTTTAAGAAATGGGTTTGTTCTAAAGGAGTTAATAAAGACTATAACAAATTAGTAGACCTGATGGTTCATGAGGAATTGTACAATACAATCCCTGCTGACCTCAGAGAATATTTGGAGGACAAAAACCCAGATAATCTTTCAGAAGCACTGGATCTAGGTGACCGATTCTTGGCTCGCAGGGAATTGGTAAGTAAAAATAGTCATGCTCCTTCTGAAAATTTCCCCACTCGTTCTAAACCTTATTCCAAGTCCTATGGTCATAAAGGTAAGTGGGACAAGAATTTTCAGGGACAAATGAAGGCAGAGGCACCCTCTAAAATAGAAAGAAAAGGTAAGTCAGCTGGAGCTCAAAGTTTACCTAGACAATCAGATAATTTTTCAGGTCCTCGAGTAAACAGTACCAGTCCTACACCAAATGGTAAAAATACCTTTAAGAGTTATGCCTGTTACTACTGTAACAAAACTGGACACACACAAAAGTTTTGCTGGTCAAGGCAGCGAGATCAGGAAAGGGAGGAACCACCCCAGAGGACTCTAACTGCAGACACACATCCAGTTGCCTGTATTTGGTCTTCAAAGAAAGGTGAGGAGGTACCTTTGGGTCTAGACCCCAGGATGCAGGTATTTTCTAGTAAGTCCACAGTTGCTTTGCATAAGGATGTGGGTAGGGTTGAGAACATAGTGTCCTTGAGAGATGGATGTAGCACCTACTCCTTGCTACGGGCTGGAGTGTTGCCAGTGTCTAAGGATACCTATACTGGAGTAGATATATTATTGAAGGGTATTATGGGTTCAACCATAAGGACACCAGTACACAAATTATGGGTAGAATCTGCATACCAAGTTGGCTATCTCCCTGTAGGTATCTCAGATGAAATTCCCTTCGAAGGGGTCGACCTCTTATTAGGGAATAATGTTATGGGACTGTTAGACAGTGAAAAACCACTAGTATGGGGGCAACCAGGCCCCAAAGTTTGGGAGAAGAAGGCTAGGGAGACCCTGCCAGACCTTTTTCCTGTTGGTGCCATCACACGAAGTATGTCTCGTGACCAGGATACCAAGGGTAATCCTTATATTTCTCATGAGGATGGTGAGGACTTAGGTTTGGAAACTCTATTTTCTGATGTTGAACTGCAGTCAACTAAAGAAAAGGATACCACAACCCGAGTTGAGTCTAATCGGTGCAGAGATCAAGGTAGTAGTGTGAGGGAGATTGGGCCTACTATGATGCAGTTAATTGCTGCACAGGGGTGTGATGACACACTTAAGTCGATCAGAGCCTCGGCTGTGACTGAGGAGGAATCTTTACGTTTAAATAAATGCTTCTATTTCAGGAAAGGTATACTCATGAAGAAGGCACCTTCGGTTGCAGTACCAGTAGAAGGAGAGCCAAGTTTTTGTCACCAGGTCGTGGTGCCTGAGCCTTATAGAAACCATGTTCTTAGCTTAGTGCATGACACACCTCTAGGTGGACACCTAGGTATTGCTAAAACAATATCCAGGGTTTCCAGGCACTTCTTCTGGCCTCGGCTGTGGGAGACGGTGGGAGATTATATAAAGACCTGTCATGCCTGCCAAATTATAGGGAAACCTAATCAAAGCATTAAACCTGTTCCCCTTCAGCCAATTTCAGCACCAGGTGAACCCTTCAGCAAACTGGTAGTGGATGTCGTTGGCCCACTCCCAAGGACCAGAATGGGAAATAATTATTTACTAACAATAATTTGCTCCACTACCAGGTATCCAGAAGCAATCCCTCTACGCAAGATAACAGCTCGAGTGGTCTTAAGGGCTTTGATGAAGTTCTTTTCCCATGTTGGCTTTCCTCGGGAGGTACAAACAGATCAAGGGTCTAACTTTACCTGTTAGATGTACAGCCCAAATTTTCAACTGCCTATCACCCTCAGTCTCAGGGAGTAGAGAGATTTCATCAAACTCTTAAGACAATGATGTGAGCTTATTGTATGAATAACACTAGTGATTGGGATGAGGGTATCCCTTTTCTCTTGTTTGCCGTGTGGGAAAGCACCCAAGAATCTCTCAGTTTCAGCCCTTTCGAGCTTGTCTATGGTCATCCAGTGAGGGGACCACTGACTATTCTCAAGGAGCATTGGCTGGGCGGTGAAAATGAGGCTTCCCCGCCGGAAGATGTTCTCTTTTTCAGGAAATGATTGGACCAGGCGAGAGAGATGGCAGCAGACAACCTCAAAGCTAGTCAGAGGGCCATGAAGCAGCGGTACGACCAAAGGGCAGCCCCTCGCTCCTTCAGTGTTGGAGAGGAAGTGTTAGCTTTGGAGCCGGTTCCGGGACATGCCTTGGCTGCACAATTTGATGGCCCCTTTGTCATCACAGGCAGGTCTGGCCCCAATTATGTAATTAAGATGCCTGGCTGTCGCAAATCAGAAAGGACTGTGCACATTAACAGGTTGAAAAAATACCATTCTAGGGCAGGAGTTGCCGCTATTCAAGTTGAGTGTGACGATACTGAAAAACTTCCTGTAACAACAGAAGTAAGGCTGTGCAATTCAGCCATCTTGCAAAATCCCTTGGCACACATGAAGGGACTCAGTGTACAGGGAGCCTGTGACTTGGTTCAGTTACTCCAAAAATTTCCAGATTTGTTTGGGGATGTACCCAAAGTAAGTAAATTGCCTCCCCATGATGTGGATGTCGGGGAAGCTGTTCCAATAAAGCAGGCTCCTTACCGCATGAACCCAACAAAACAACTTCACATGGAGGAAGAAGTGAAATTCCTCCTTCAAAACCAGTTTGTAGTGCCTAGCGAGAGTCAGTGGGCATCTCCATGCCTGATGGTTCCCAAACCTGATGGATCTATGCGTATGTGCACTGACTATCGCAGAGTAAATGAAGTAACGAAGGCTGACTGTTACCCTTTGCCACGTATGGATGATGTGATTGATGCTGTGGGAGGGGCAAAGTTTGTGAGCAAACTGGACTTACTTAAAGGTTATTATCAGATACCCCTCACCCAGCGAGCCAAGGAAATTTCAGCCTTCGTCACTCCAGATGGGTTATTTCAATATAATCTTCCTTTTGGGTTAAAAAATGCTCCTGCCACCTTCCAGCATCGTATAAATACTGTCATAAGGGGGTTGGATGGTGTGCGGGCCTATCTAGATGATATTGTGGTATTCAGTAACCAGTGGGAAACTCACTTGGTAAGATTACAAAAGTTGTTTGAATGTCTATCCCAAGCCAAACTAACCATCAATTTGAGCAAAAGTGAGTTTGGCCAAGCCAGTGTACAATTCTTAGGATATGTAGTTGGTCAGGGAAAAGTTGCCCCAATTCATGCTAAGGTGGAGGCCATTATAAATTTTCCTAGACCACAGAATCGGAAGGCAGTGATGAGGTTCCTGGGCATGGTGGGTTATTACAGACGATTCTGCCCTAACCTCTCCCAGGTAACGTCACCACTGACAACTTTGACCAGTCCCAAAGTTCAATTCAGCTGGGACAGCAAGTGTGACAGGGCTTTTGAAAATGTGAAAATGTTATTAGGGAATGCTCCTATCTTGAAAAGTCCTGAGTTTGAATGCCCCTTCTCTCTACAAGTGGATGCTAGTGATGTAGGGGTAGGTGCAGTGTTGTTGCAGGGTGATGAGAGAGATAGCCTTCAGCCAGTTTGTTACCATTCAGCCAAATTAAAAAAGCATCAACGTGGTTATGCAACTGTAGAGAAAGAGGCTTTGGCTTTGGTGTTGGCTGTGCAGAAATTTGAAGTTTATATCAGTGCTTCCCCACATCCTGTAATAGTGTATAGTGACCACAACCCTGTATAGTGACCACAACTCTTAAGATGGGCTTTGTTCCTACAGCCTTTTAATTTGAAAGTTAAATATATAAAAGGCTCAGAGAATGTGGTTGCTGATGCTCTCTCTAGATGTTTCATGTAGATGCATGGTGCGTACTTTGTACATAGTGTTTGTCATGTGCTGACCTTGTTGTTTTTGCAGTGGTGAACTCTCGGCGAGCCTGAGTACTCCCTACCAGCCATCTGACTGTGAAGGAGTCGAGTCGGAGCCAAAAGTGTGACGAGGGTCAGGGTGTACGTAAATGTGAGTTGAGGCAGTGGTTGACAACCTTCGGTAACATGAGACGTTCAGGAAGGTATGTGATGTTGTGTCTTGGTGTGCTCTATATACAAAACGGCCCGACGATTTGCCTTTGTGGTCCCTTGGACCCCTTCATGTTCTATGTCAGCCTCCTCTTCATAAGTTCGGAGGATCTGTGTGGAGTGGGACCTCGGAAGATGGGCTTGAGTGCCTGACCATGTTAAGGATCGTGAGTGTTGACTGGAAGTCTCACTGTTTGGTTCGGCCACCAAGTGATAGACACCGTGACATGTTTTGTGAAGTTTCCTGCCTGGTGTACACCTGACTGCTCTGGGTTTGGCTCTACTCACGTCTCCTGATCAGGAAGATGCCACCCTGGAGTACCAGTTGCTTGCTGGATTACCGTAGCAGAGGCACAGGCCTGTTGGTGCGGGCTTTCACAGTGGGCATTGTGTGCAATTTTTGCATTGTAATGTGTATTGTTTAAAAGTCACTAAAATTGTAAATAGTTACACCCTTGAGTATATGGGTATGGTTAAAATGCTTTTCTAAAAAAATCTGCAATCTGTTGTAAATAACAGTAAAGTGAAGAGTAGTTATGGTGCTGGGAAATATGTAGCATTTCTAGTAGTCTTGTTTACCGCCTTCAGACTTAAGTAATATACCTTTTACTAGCCGTATCCTGAGGGACACGGCTAGCTTTTGTGAGACTTCGTCTGGAGGTGGGGGTGTTATGGGGCTATAGGACCCAACATGTATTTATAAGTAACAGTTACTCTGGAATACCTAATTATATTGAATTGATGGGGACTTTGCTCTAAATGTCAGAAGGACTGATCAACCTTATGACTGAGAGGCAGCTGGGTCAAGCCTATTTTTCTCAATATAATAGGTTATACTATAGACACATAAACACAATTTAAATAAGTAGTTTATAAAGTTGTATTTCTTTTTGTAAAAGTAAAATTAAGGTGTGGTAGAATTGTGGTAGCTGGAGAATTGTGCTTGGCAACAGTCTTTTGTTTTGGTGGGAGGAGCTTAGCTAGTCTTTCTCTCTCTCCCTCTCACTGAGGCTCTCTCTCTGTGGCTGACCTTCAACCTGGCAGGATCTCTGGGTCCTTCTTCTATCTGTTGGGGCATTATGTGTGCTCCAGGGGTGAGTTTTTATAATTTAAGTTGTGGCCACCATATCCAGGGTGACTAAAGTGTGTCAAAACACTGGTTCAAACAACACATAGACAATATTAACCTCACCTATGACTATAACAACAAACCTATCTCTGACATCGATACTCAACTTAATCTCATCCAGGACACCATTACACAAGCAGCCAACAACGCAATACCAAAGAAAACTCACACCACTCGTTATTCCTTCAAACCGTCACTCAGAACAAGAAGACTAATTATCTGCTACCACAACCGCTTCCTCTACAACACACACAGATTTAATCAAGTTCGATTAGATCTCACTTACCTTAGAAACAACATTCTATACAGTCTAGACCAAGACCACAACAATCACTGGTCACAACTCATACAACAAGCTGACAAACAGCGTATTAAAAACACTAAAACCTTCTGGAACTTTATCAAAAAAATAAGAGGCACTACTCCCACCAACAAATTCAAACACATCACCCACAACAACACACACATCTCAGACCCGCAGGCTGCTACCAACATCTTCAAACACATCTGGGAGAACATCTTCCACCCTCACCGACCTCACCCTAACGTTATTCAACACATTCAGAACATAGAACATTGGAACACTGCACACACACAAGATACAACACCAGATAGCCACATTCATCTAGACTCTCTTACCTCCTCCCAAGAACTCGACACTCCTTTCACCAGCACAGACATTAAAACTCTCCTCAGACACCTTCCTCCCAAGGCTCCTGGCACCTCTGGCCTAAACCATATTATCCTAAAACACCTTCCTGACTCTATCATTACTGCCTACACAAACCTCCTCAATGCCTCCCTTGCCTCTGGATACTTCCCTTCCCTCTTCAAAGCTGCTACTGCTATCCTCCTTCCTAATCCCAAAAAAGACCACTCTGATCCTAGAAATTATCGCCCTATCAGCCTCCTCGAAACTTTAGGTAAACTCTTTGAAAAACTCATCAACCATCGCCTTCGCAGATACCTGGAACACAACTCTCTACTTTCTGATGGTCAGTTTGGCTTCAGAACACACAGATCCACACAAGATGCCATTAACATCATTCTCAACTACATCCGCATAAACACAGAACAAAGAAACAGGACAGCCCTGGTTGCAAAAGACGTTGAAAAAGCTTTTGACACTGTCTGGCACCAAGGGCTCAAGTACAAACTCTGCACTAACTTTAACCTGCCTCTCACTACTTGTAAACTCCTCTGCAACTTCCTAGACGGCCGTACCATGAGAATCAAATTCCAAGGCTGTTACTCTGACTACTTCACACTAAATGCTGGAGTACCCCAGGGATCTGTCCTCTCCCCTATCCTCTACATTTTATACACTAACGACATTCCAACACCTTTATACCAAAACTCCATCACACTAGCCTATGCAGACGACATTACACAACTTATCACCCATGCCAATATAGATACACTCACACACAAAATGAGGTCGACAGGATAGCCATCTGGGAACAAAAATGGAGGATCAAAACCAATGCAGCTAAATCCAGCATTACATATTTTAACTACAGAAAACGTGATCCTCCATTACCTGTCGAGCTCAGAACAGCTGACACCCGCACTTACATCCCCATGACACAATCTGTCACTGTCCTTGGCGTTAATCTTGACTACCTTCTACTCTTACACGGACACATTCACTCAAGGCATGCAATAGCTAATAAGGCCCTTGCGGGCCTCTACAAACTGAAACTTGCCTCTCAACGCACCAAACTACACCTCTAAAAATCCCTTATACGTCCTCTGATAACTTACTCTCCTCTAGCCCTCTCTCTTGCAGCAAAAACAAACATACTTAAACTGCAGCGTGTTCAGAACAAGGCGCTGCGCTGGGTGCTTGATGTCAGATGGGAGGACTTCGCCACATGCGAGTCTCTACATGCCCAGTTAGACATCCCTGCTCTGAATATGTACTGGAAGACGCTCAGTGACAGACAGATTGACAAACTCGTGACACGACATGACTACTGGACCTCTCTCCTTGACGAAGACATTCGCAGACCCACAAACCAACACAACCTTTTCTACTCCTTGCATGATCCTGCTCCTAACCATATTTACAAATAACCTTGGATTCTCCGAGAGGTACCTTCTATGACAGGTACCATTCTCTGATTCACGTTCGCCTTACCCTTTGGGTTAAGACATGGCTCAGTTCTTCACTCCTCTCTAGCTCTAAACATCGCATGTCCCTTCCTTCCCGCTCACCCCACCGGAGTCCCAACAGAAGAGCCTGAATTTCTCTTCTCAATATCTGTCCCACGATCGCCTCGCTGCTGGGTTAAACCCTGGCTCTATTTCTACGACTAAGAACACTCCTCTCCAGCACTGTTCTTCGTCTGTCCCGTCTTCCCCGCTCATCCCATTTGGGATCTTACCTGAACTTTCGTTCGTTCGTTCGTTCGCCTTTGCTCCAGATTCTCCTCCACCAGGTTGCTGTGAACACTAACTCCAAGGCCGAGGGACTGATTACCTCATCTTTTGTATATAGTTCTACTGTCTTCCTATTATGTCCTAGAATCTGTATTGATAAAGCCACTGGATGGCGAAACGTCTACAATAAAGATATCCAGATGTTGCACATGTGTCTTAACTTTCATATTGTCGGTATTTTATACCTTTCTTGCACAACTTGTCAGACACTGCAACATCATGGAATCTTGGTTCAGAGGACATCTAAAAGACCTTCTTCACGGCTGCTGCAACTAACCCATCTCTTTGGGAAGGACCTACTTCCACTGGGGAATCCCGCCTACCAGTGACTATGCCCTCGTCTGCTGCCCGTCCCTATCCACTGACGCCTATATAACCGCCAGTCTTCTTGCCTTTGCTCCAGATTCTCCTCCACCACGATGCTGTGAACACTAACTCCAAGGCCGAGGGACTGATTACCTCATCTTTTGTATATAGTTCTACTGTCTTCCTATTATGTCCTAGAATCTGTATTGATAAAGCCACTGGATGGCGAAACGTCTACAATAAAGATATCCAGATGTTGCACATGTGTCTTAACTTTCATATTGTCGATATTTTATACCTTTCTTGCACAAGCGTCACTTGGTTACGTTACGTGGACGATGTCCTCGTAATAACTCCCAAACGTTTTGATGTACGGGATCTTCAGGCAAGGCTCAACGCAGTTGAACCAGCAATCCAGTTTACACTAGAAGAAGAGTCCAATGACAAGCTACCTTTCCTCGACGTCCTCATTCACAAAGTAGACAACAACCTAAGATTTCAAGTTTATCGGAAACCCACCAATAAAAATGATCTCACACACTTCTATTCCAGTCAAGATACCAAGACCAAAAGAGGCATCATCATCGGTTGTTTCCTAAGAGCATACCGAATTTGTAGTCCTGAGTTTCTTGACGAGGAATGTACATACATTCACCAAACATTCACTGAGTTACATTTTCCTTCTTTTTTCATCAAAGACTGCAAGAAAAGAGCTCTTCTGATCATTAATTCTCAACGCATCAACACCACTCCCAACAAAGTTATAATTCTTCCCAACAGCCAAGTTCCACTGAACGCCTCAAAAGTGCTTTCACAAGCAAACACCAGAGTCACCATCGCTTCTAGCACTTCAATAAAGGATCTAACCAGGACAAAATCCAAGCACCGCGAACCAGTCAATGCAGGAGTTTACACTATACCCTGTGGAGGCTGTGACAAGATTTACGTAGGTGAAACAGCAAGAAACCTCGACACCCGCCTCAATGAACACATTTACGCATGTAGGAACGATAACTTGAACAACGCCTGTGTACAACACCGAAATTCCTCCAATCATCTCATGAAATTCAGGGACGCCCAATTAGTGATCAAAGAAACTAATTTCCTCAGACGCAAGTGCCTCGAATCAGCACTGATCGCTGTTTCGAATACAATTAAACAAAACAACGGCAGCTTCACCATCTCCGAAGTCTTAGCAAGAATCCTCCTGAAAACAGTAAACCCTGCCATCACATAGTCTCTCCTATTATACTACACAAAGCACATTGTAATAAAGTTGGTAGAATTACCGACAATATGTAAAGTAAAAGGACGCAAGTGCAACTAATGTGACATTTATTGTGGCAACGTTTTGCTCTCCAGGAGCTTTATCAAGCCATTACAAACAATACATGGACACAGGGTATATAAAGGCTCAGAGTGAGGTGCAATACTAGTGAGGTACCATTTCGATGTTCACTAGTGGTGGTAGTAGTAGTAGTAGTAGTAGTAACAAAAATAATACAATATGGAAGAGCAATTAATTACTCATGTACGAATTAATTGCTCTTCCATATTGTATTCTTTTTGTTACTACTACTACTACTACTACTACTACTACTACTACTACTTGAACATCACAACAGAGTTGTCAGCGTGCCTCGTTGTGCTCCGGGTTTTCTCGTGTTTTCACGGTCGCTCTTACGTGCTAGAACTTTAATTTGTGTCATCAATCCTATACGATACATCCCTCTAGCGCCTGGAACCAATCTTGGGCGGAAAACATTATATACTGAGTCAAAAAAGGAGAATTAGTGTGCACTACGTAGCAGAGTTTACTGCCAGAGGGGAATCATAGGCCTGTGTCCCGTGTGGAAAAAATAATAATAATTGAACTTTTCATGTCAGAGGAAAGAAAGTCTCCCTGATAACATTGAGTATACATAGTGTATAGTGTATACTACAGTGGCTCCCTAGTATATTGATGATAAAGGCTAAAGTGTCATTTGAAAACAGGTGAATTTGTAAATGAAGTGATAAGCCTATAGAGGAAGGTGCCAGAAGTCGCCAGAAACTTACCACAGGTCAGCTGTTTTTAATAATCTTACTGGCCTGCTAGTGTACTCGCATATAATCTAGTGATACCAGTGAATAGCAGAATACAGTGTTGTAGTAGCAACTAACCAGTATTATAATGGTACTTAGTGGAGTGGAGTGACTTTCATTAGTTTCTTTTTCTTGAAATACGAGACGTTACTGTGAATTTCATATAACCTGTAGTTACCAGCGGTCGCAATATACACAACGAGAAGCAATTATTACTACAGAAAAAGCGTCCTTCCTCCAAAACTTGCACCAGTCAACTATAGTGATAATATAGCATTTATTGTGGTGGAGACGGAAAAAAAAAAAAAAAAAAAAAAAATAGAAAAGCCAGATACAGCGATTGATAAACAAGGAGGTGACCGTTCGTCATTGTAGGAGCTGCCAGATATCACCGGCTCTTCAACACGCAAGTTATACTTTTGTATCAGTCAAATCACATATTACTCGGGTAGATAATTTCCAGTAGATCCTTCATGTGTTAGCTCAAATCACCGACCAGTATGTTTTAAATAAGTGACCCACTGATCAGAGCAGATCAACTGGTCCGGACCCTTGACTGGTCCGAACCCTTGACTGGTCCGAACCCGGGACTGGTTTCAAACAGTTTCGTTGGACAATAAAGCAGACTGTAAACGGATGGGGTTGTAGGCGCCCTTATAAACACAAACATTAAAAATCAGGAACGTGACGGTAAGCTGTCCAATATACAAAAAGAGTTAGAAACAGAAATACAAATAGCTAGAGCTTCATTTAAGGTAATAAAAATAATATTCAAGAGGTTGCTAGTAGAATTGCAGTAAATCAACCATTCAAATCATTATGAAGCTGTGTGTAGTCTGTGGTCAGTCAAACAATCGGGCTTCCACATGGATAAATTGTCATTTTTGTGGAAATTGGTGTCACGCCCCTTGTGCAGATATCCCAGAACTAGCTACAAGCAGTATTAAAACAGAGAAGTGTTTCTGGGTATGCCCAAATGAGGAAAATCTGTGGACTAAAATCACAAGGGTATTAAAAGAGGACAACATCAAAGCTGCTTTCATAGAAAACCTGGAAGCTTTCTACAACAGATGGGAACATAAAAAGTCTGGGCTGAATGGTACTGCCCTTGATACTGGCCATGTAGTCACAAACTGTAAGGCTGGAGGTGATGTCCTGGGAGACAGTAATAGTAAAGCTGGAGGTGCTGTCCTGGGAGACAGTAATGGTGAAGCTGGAGGTGCTGTCCTGGGAGACAGAAATGGTGAAGCTGGAGATACTGTCCTGGGAGACAGTAATGGTGAAGCTGGAGATTTTGTCCAGGTAGTCGGGAATTATACGCAGGAAGGAATACATATAAATGACCTCATAGGGGACAGGAGCCATAGTAGGGGAACAAGTGTAGTCAAAGATAAGATAAAACCAATATTGCAAACTAGAAATACCGCAGGAAATAGCAAACAAGAGGACTCCAATAGCAATAGTGAGGATAAATTACCAAAAACAACTGGTGGGAGCTCCATTGTTGGTGCTAGGGAGGATAGAAGTAAGACAGGGAAACATGCACCAACAGGGAATACAGTCACAGAAACCCAAGGCAAGCGGAAACCAAGCCTGTGCACATACTATGCACTTGGTATCTGCTGGCATGGGAAATCTGGAAAAACAGATGGGACGTGCAACTATGACCACCCTAGAAAATGCCATGCCCATATGACAACAGGAAAATGCAAACTCCCTTCCTGTAAGCTTTTTCACCCTGAAATGTGTACCTCTTCAGTACAGGAAACACTGTGCTATAACTTAAATTGCCAGGCATACCATCTAAAGGGGACAAAAAGATACAAAACATCCAGGCCATGGGAAAACCTGGGTAGCCACAGCCACTCAAGAGGGAGAGGTTTTTTAGTGCCAGGAAGGAAAAAAAACTGGCAGGAAATGGCAGAAATCGTACACCAAATCCAGTCATTCCTGGAGTGGAACCACAGTCGATGGCCTCCACTCCAAACCAACAGATACAGATACTAATTCCGGAAAAAAAATCCTCCCCCAGTACCAACAATACCACCAGTCCGATAACATTCTTCTTTGCAAATATACAGGGTCTAAAGCCAGCAACAAACAACAAAATACCTTTCATCCGTGGACTGCTTGCAGAGGCAAAGGCAATGTTCGCGGCTTTCACTGAGACCCACATAAAGGATCACTTGGACAACGAAATATGGATCCCAGGTTACAACCTATACAGATGTGACAGAGTGAACAGGCAAAAGGGGGGGGTTGGCCTGTACATTGCAGAGTCACTTGTTTGCACAGAACTGCTAAATGCCTCAAATGACGTAGTGGAAGTTTTAGCAGTAAAGGTCGAGAACCAAAACCTAGTCATTGTGGTAGTCTACAAGCCTCCGGATGCAACATCCCAGCAATTCCAGGAACAGCTGTTAAAAATTGACCACTGTCTGGAAAATCTTCCAGCTCCTGCACCCAACATCTTGCTCCTGGGGGATTTCAACTTAAGGCACCTAAAATGGAGGAATATAGCAAATAATATTGTTGCAGTAATAACACCAGGAGGCAGCTCTGATGAAAACTCACACTCACACGAGCTTTTAAATCTCTGCACAAAATTCAATTTAAACCAGCAAATAATAGAGCCTACTAGACTGGAGAATACACTAGACCTCATATTCACTAACAATGATGATCTGATAAGAAATGTCACCATATCAAAAACAATATACTCAGATCACAACATAATTGAGGTTCAGACATGTATGCGTGGAGCCCCAGACCGACAAAATGAGACTAGTCACGAGGGAGCATTCACCAAATTTAACTTCAATAACAAAAACATAAAGTGGGACCAAGTAAACCAAGTCCTAACCGATATAAGCTGGGAAGATATACTAAGCAACACAGACCCAAACTTATGCCTAGAACAGATTAACTCGGTGGCACTCGATGTATGCACAAGGCTTATTCCTCTAAGAAAAAGGAGGAGTAGATGTAAAATAGAAAGAGACAGGCGCTCCCTTTACAGGCGACGGAAAAGAATAACAGAGCAGCTAAAAGAGGTCAATATATCTGAAATGCGCAGGGAGACACTGGTCAGAGAAATAGCAAGCATCGAACTTAAGCTAAAAGAATCCTTTAGGAGTCAGGAATCGCGGGAAGAACTAAAAGCTATAAATGAAATCGAAAGAAACCCAAAGTATTTCTTCTCCTATGCCAAATCAAAATCGAGAACAATGCCCAGTATTGGGCCCCTACTTAAACAAGATGGGTCCTACACAGATGACAGCAAGGAAATGAGTGAGCTACTCAAGTCCCAATATGACTCAGTTTTTAGCAAGCCACTAACCAGACTGAGAGTCGAAGATCAAAATTAATTTTTTATGAGAGCCACAAAATTTGATTAACACAAGCCTATCCGATGTTATCCTGACGCCAAATGACTTCGAACAGGCGATAAATGACATGCCCATGCACTCTGCCCCAGGGCCAGACTCATGGAACTCTGTGTTCATCAAGAACTGCAAGAAGCCCCTATCACGAGCCTTTTCCATCCTATGGAGAGGGAGCATGGACACGGGGGTCGTCCCTCAGTTACTAAAAACAACAGACATAGCCCCACTCCACAAAGGGGGCAGTAAAGCAACAGCAAAGAACTACAGACCAATAGCACTAACATCCCATATCATAAAAATCTTTGAAAGGGTCCTAAGAAGCAAGATCACCACCCATCTAGAAACCCATCAGTTACACAACCCAGGGCAACATGGGTTTAGAACAGGTCGCTCCTGTCTGTCTCAACTACTGGATCACTACGACAAGGTCCTAAATGCACTAGAAGACAAAAAGAATGCAGATGTAATATATACAGACTTTGCAAAAGCCTTCGACAAGTGTGACCATGGCGTAATAGCGCACAAAATGCGCGCTAAAGGAATAACAGGAAAAGTCGGTCGATGGATCTATAATTTCCTCACTAACAGAACACAGAGAGTAGTCGTCAACAGAGTAAAGTCCGAGGCAGCTACGGTGAAAAGCTCTGTTCCACAAGGCACAGTACTAGCTCCCATCTTGTTCCTCATCCTCATATCCGACATAGACAAGGATGTCAGCCACAGCACCGTGTCTTCCTTTGCAGATGACACCCGAATCTGCATGACAGTGTCTTCCATTGCAGACACTGCAAGGCTCCAGGCGGACATCAACCAAATCTTTCAGTGGGCTGCAGAAAACAATATGAAGTTCAACGATGAGAAATTTCAATTACTCAGATATGGTAAACATGAGGAAATTAAATCTTCATCAGAGTACAAAACAAATTCTGGCCACAAAATAGAGCGAAACACCAACGTCAAAGACCTGGGAGTGATTATGTCGGAGGATCTCACCTTCAAGGACCATAACATTGTATCAATCGCATCTGCTAGAAAAATGACAGGATGGATAATGAGAACCTTCAAAACTAGGGAGGCCGAGCCCATGACACTCTTCAGGTCACTTGTTCTATCTAGGCTGGAATATTGCTGCACTCTAACAGCACCTTTCAAGGCAGGTGAAATTGCCGACCTAGAAAATGTACAGAGAACTTTCACGGCGCGCATAACGGAGATAAAACACCTCAATTACTGGGAGCGCTTGAGGTTTCTAAACCTGTATTCCCTGGAACGCAGGAGGGAGAGATACATGATTATATACACCTGGAAAATCCTAGAGGGACTAGTACCGAACTTGCACACGAAAATCACTCACTACGAAAGCAAAAGACTTGGCAGACAATGCACCATCCCCCCAATGAAAAGCAGGGGTGTCACTAGCACGTTAAGAGACCATACAATAAGTGTCAGGGGCCCGAGACTGTTCAACTGCCTCCCAGCACACATAAGGGGGATTACCAACAGACCCCTGGCAGTCTTCAAGCTGGCACTGGACAAGCACCTAAAGTCAGTTCCTGATCAGCCGGGCTGTGGCTCGTACGTTGGTTTGCGTGCAGCCAGCAGCAACAGCCTGGTTGATCAGGCGCTGATCCACCAGGAGGCCTGGTCACAGACCGGGCCGCGGGGGTGTTGACCCCCGAAACTCTCTCCAGGTAAACTCCAGGTAAACTACTACTACCACCACTAGTGAACATCGAAATGGTACCTCACTAGTATTGCACCTCACTCAGAGCCTTTATATACCCTCTGTGTCCATGTATTGTTTGTAATGGCTTGATAAAGCTCCTGGAGAGCGAAACGTTGCCACAATAAATGTCACATTAGTTGCACTTGTGTCCTTTTACTTTACACAAAGCACATTACAGAGAGTGAACACTGAAACAGGCTGCCTCTTTCCAGTCTTTATTTGTCCAACCTATTTTTTATGTTACCCAAGTAATAGCTTTTATATCCTTTTACTCATGTACGAATTAATTGCTCTACCATATTGTATTACTTTTGTCACTACTACTACTACTACTACTACCACTAGTGAACATGTAAAGTAAAAGGACACAAGTGCAACTAATGTGACATTTATTGTGGCAACGTTTCGCTCTCCAGGAGCTTTATCAAGCCATTACAAACAATACATGGACACAGAGGGTATATAAAGGCTCTGAGTGAGGTGAATACTAGTGAGGTACCATTTCGATGTTCACTAGTGGTAGTAGTAGTAGTAGTAGTGGTAGTGACAAAAGTAATACAATATGGTAGAGCAATTAATTCGTACATGAGTAAAAGGATATAAAAGCTATTACTTGGGTAACATAAAAATAGGTTGGACAAATATAAACTGGAATGAGGCAGGTTGTTTCAGTGTTCACTCTCTGTGCTTTGTGTAGTATAACAGGAGAGACTATGTGATGGCAGGGTTTACTGTTTTCAGGAGGATTCTTGCTAAGACTTCGGAGATGGTGAAGCTGCCGTTGTTTTGTTTAATTGTATTCGAAACAGCGATCAGTGCTGATTCAAGGCACTTGCGTGTGTGGAAATTAGTTTCTTTTATCACTAATTGGGCGTCTCTGAATTTCATAAGATGATTGGTGGAATTTCGGTGTTGTACACAGGCGTTGTTTAAGTTGTCGTTCCTACATGCATATATGTGTTCATTGAGGCGGGTGTCGAGGTTTCTTGCTGTTTCACCTACGTAGATCTTGTCACAGCCTCCACAGGGTATAGTGTAAACTCCTGCATTGACTGGTTCGTGGTGCTTGGGTTTTGTCCTGGTTAGATCCTTTATTGAAGTGGTAGAAGCGATGGCGACTCTGGTGTTAGCTTGTGAAAGTACTTTTGAGACGTTTAGTGCAACCTGGCTGTTGGGAAGAATTATAACTTTGTTGGGAGCGGTGTTGATGCATGGAGAATTGATGATCTGAAGAACCAGTCAATGCAGGAGTTTACACTATACCCTGTGGAGGCTGTGACAAGATCTACGTAGGTGAAACAGCAAGAAACCTCGACACCCGCCTCAATGAACACATATATGCATGTAGGAACGACAACTTAAACAATGCCTGTGTACAACACCGAAATTCCACCAATCATCTTATGAAATTCAGAGACGCCCAATTAGTGATAAAAGAAACTAATTTCCGCACACGCAAGTGCCTTGAATCAGCACTGATCGCTGTTTCGAATACAATTAAACAAAACAACGGCAGCTTCACCATCTCCGAAGTCTTAGCAAGAATTCTCCTGAAAACAGTAAACCCTGCCATCACATAGTCTCTCCTGTTATACTACACAAAGCACAGAGAGTGAACACTGAAACAACCTGCCTCATTCCAGTTTATATTTGTCCAACCTATTTTTATGTTACCCAAGTAATAGCTTTTATAAACTTTTACTCATGTACGAATTAATTGCTCTACCATATTGTATTACTTTTGTCACTACCACTACTACTACTACTACTACCACTAGTGAACATCGAAATGGTACCTCACTAGTATTCACCTCACTCTGAGCCTTTATATACCCTCTGTGTCCATGTATTGTTTGTAATGGCTTGATAAAGCTCCTGGAGAGCGAAACGTTGCCACAATAAATGTCACATTAGTTGCACTTGTGTCCTTTTACTTTACATATTGTCGGTAATTCTACCAACTTTATTACTAGTGAACATCGAAATGGTACCTCACTAGTATTGCACCTCACTATGAGCCTTTATATACCCTCTGTGTCCATGTATTGTTTCTAATGGCTTGATAAAGCTCCTGGAGAGCGAAACGTTGCCACAATAAAATGTCACATTAGTTGCACTTGTTTCCTTTTACTTTACAAATTCTTTATCGTGGTCAACAGCCTCAAAAGCTTTACTGAAGAAAGTTAATAAATTAGTTAGACAAGACCGGCCTCTTGTGAATCCATGCTGAGTATCATTAATCAAGCTATGCTTATCGAGATAGCTTCTTATAATCTCAGCTATAATTGACTCTAGTAATTTGCCTACAATTGAGGTCAGGCTTATTGGGCGGTAATTTGATGGTAACGACTTGTCCCCTGCTTTAAAAATAGGAATTACATTAACCATCTTCCACATATCAGACACTACACCTGTTTGAAGAGATAAATTAAAAATATTAGTTAATGGTTCACAGAGCTCCATTTTGCATTCCTTAAGAACCCTTGAAAAGACCTCCTCAGGACCCGGCGACTTATTTTGCTTTACATATTGTCGGTAATTCTACCAACTTTATTATAAAGAATTTGATATTATTTACTTAGATATTAGTAAGGCATTTGATAGAGTTCCGCACCAAAGACTGTTAAAGAAAGTAGCAGCTCATGGCATTAGGGGAAGGGTGCTCTCGTGGATCGAATCATGGCTCACAGACAGGAAGCAGAGAGTGTCCATAAATGGGGTTAAATCCGAGTGGTGATCAGTAACAAGTGGCGCTCCACAGGGATCAGTCTTGGGCCTGTTGTTTATAATATATATCAATGATCTTGATGAAGGAATTATTAGTGATATGAGCAAACTCGCCGATGACACAGAGATAGGTAGGATAATTGATTCAAACGTAGATGTTAGGGAACTTCAGGAGGATTTACACAAGTTGAATATTGAAACACTTATGCAGCATATGGGAATCTTTATTCAGGAAACGTTTCGCCACACAGTGGCGAAACATTTGTGTGGCGAAACGTTTCCTGAATAAAGATTCCCATATGCTGCATAAGTGTCTCAATATTCAACTTGTCGGTTTTTCAAACCATTCATCACAAACAGGATTTACACAAACTCTACTCTTGGTCAGAAAAGTGGCAGATGCAGTTCAATGTAGTTAAATGATTTGAGTGGGACTTTCACATCAGAGCTTATTTCTTGGGTAGCATTGAAGGTTGGGTTGGGCAAATGTTTTGTTAGTGTGATGAATTGTAAAGGACCTGCCTGGTATGGGCCAACAGGCCTGCTGCAGTGTTCCTCCTTTCTTATGTTCTTATGGTAAGCAGCAACCTTAAACCAAGACAGCAATGCCTAAGCGTACGTAATAAGGCAAATAGGTTACTTGGATTTATATCAAGAAGTGTAAGCAACAGAAGTCCAGAGGTCATACTCCAGCTTTATACATCATTAGTAAGGCCTCACCTAGATTATGCAGCTCAGTTCTGGTCTCCATATTGACGTGTACTTAGCTCAGTGGTGACGTGTACTTAGCTCAGTGGTGACGTGTACTTAGCTCAGTGAAGACCTGTTTGTGTGCTCTCTGTGAATCTGAACCAGGATGCCCTCTCTTGAGCAACTTTACCAGCAGCTGAGAGAAGAGCTCAGAGTTGCTAAGCTGGAGATACGGCGATTAACGGAGGAGAACAAGAGGATTCGTAGTAATCCTCCTGTTGTGAGTCCCTAGGTTAAGAGGGGAGCTTGGTCAGTGGCCGGGCAACATGGAACCAAGCTGAGGATCAAGAAAACGGTTGGAGAGGCAGAAACAACGAGAAACCAGAAGACTACCATGGAAAATTCCAACCCATTCTCCGTGCTACCTGACGAATGTGAGCGTTCTACTGGGAATGCCACAACGAGCACCAAGGAAGCATGGGCAGACGTGAGTGAGACATCCCTAGAAACCCCAATGAAGACCATCGAGAACGTCTTGACGAATTCCACAAGTGGTGTAATGCTACCTGACGAATGTGAGTCGACTACTGGGAGCATCACGAAGGACAACGCCAAGGAAGGTAAAAACATTGTTGTTGTTGGGGATAGCCAGATTAGGTACATGGATAGAGCATTCTGCTTGAAGGATAGGAGTAGGAGGCAGAGAGTGTGTTTTCCTGGGGCTGGGATGAAGGATATTGTTAGCCGTCTGGATGACATCATGAGAGGTAATGGGAGCAATCCTATTATCTGTCTCAGTGCTGGAGGCAACGATGTTGGCAGACGTAGGAGTGAGGACCTGATTAGCAGGTATAGGTCAGCTATAGAGATAATTAGGAGGAAGGGTGGGAAACCTGTCATATGTGGCATTTTGCCAGGGAGAGGAGTTGGAAATGAATGGTTGTCCAGAGCAATTGGTGTCAATTGCTGGCAGGACAAATACTGTAAGGAAAATGCGGTAACATTCATTGACAACTGGGACCTCTTCTATGGCAGAAATGACATGTATGCCAGGGATGGGGTTCACGTATCTAGGTGTGGGGTGGGAGCACTGGCCAACGCAGTGGAGGGAGCTGTTATTTCTTTAAAGTAGGAATAGTTAGTGGAAATAAATGGTATCAAATACCGACACAATGGAAATATAAACACATATGTAGTATAATGTGATCCTTTACTGACAACGTTTCACCCACACAGTGGGCTTTTTCAAGTCACATACAGATCTGGAAATAAATGGTATCAAATACCGACACAGTGGAAATATAAACACATATGCAGTATAATGTGATCCTTTATTGACAACGTTTCACCCACACAGTGGGCTTTTTCAAGTCACATACAGATCTGGAAATAAATGGTATCAAATACCGACACAGTGGAAATATAAACACATATGCAGTATAATGTGATCCTTTATTGACAACGTTTCACCCACACAGTGGGCTTTTTCAAGTCACATACAGATCTGGAAATAAATGGTATCAAATACCGACACAGTGGAAATATAAACCCATATGCAGGTAAGGGTACTACTGCCCCTGCTAATGAAGGTAAGCGCATTCTTGTGGTTGGTGACTCTCAGGTAAGATATGTTGACCGTGCTTTTTGTAATAGGAATAAGAAGATGAGAGATAGAGTGTGCTTCCCTGGAGCTGGTGTTGGGGACATTGTCAACAGACTGGATAATATCATGTCAGGTAATGGGAACAAGCCCATTATCTGTCTCAGTGCTGGTGGAAATGATATTGGGAAGGGTAGGAGAGAAGAGCTGCTAGATAAGTACAGGTCAGCTATAGATTTCATTAAGTCTAAGGGAGGGATCCCAATCATATGTAGCATCTTGCCTAGAAGGGGAGTAGGAAATGAATGGTTGTCTAGGGCAATTGGTGTAAATTGCTGGCTAGACAGATACTGCAAGGAACTTGCAATCCCATTCATTGACAACTGGAACAACTTTTATGGCAAACATGATATGTATGCAAGGGATGGGGTTCATCTCTCTGGGGCAGGGGTGGTAGCACTTGCAGACTCGATTGAGAAGGCCATTGGTGAAATGCCTATGATTTTAAACTGATGGAAGATAGAGGTATGGGTGTGTGTGGGAAACAAGCAGGTTGCAACACTAGGGTTGGAAACAGTAAATGTATAAAAGGCATTCAGCATGAAGTTATAAATAAAGACAATAGAACAGGTCAGAAAACAAAGGGGGACAGCAGAGGGCAGCAAGGGACTAGCTCCCTTAAGGTTTACTATACTAATAGCAGGAGTGTTAGAAATAAGATAGATGAGCTAAGATTAATTGCAAGTGCAGGAAACATAGATATTATTGCTATAACAGAGACCTGGCTCAATCTGAAAGATAGAGAGATGCCATCTGAATGTCACATACAAGGCTATAAATTATTCCACACTGACAGGGTCAACAGGAAAGGTGGTGGAGTAGCGATGTATGTCAGAGACAATTTAAATTGTTGTGTTAGACAAGATATTAAATTAGAAGCGTCAGCCACTGAATCTGTTTGGTTACAGCTTCTCGAGGGCCGAGAAAAACTAATTTTGGGTGTGATTTACAGGGCCCCAAATCTTGATAGGGAGTGCAGTAAACTTCTATGGGACGAAATTCGTAAGGCATCTACATACGAAAATGTTGTGCTAATGGGAGATTTCAACTATAGACAGATTGACTGGAGCAATTTGACAGGAAATTTAGAGTCGGGTGACTTTCTTGATACGATCCAGGATTGTTTTTTAAAACAGTTTGTGACAGAGCCAACTAGGGGAAATAACCTCCTTGACTTGGTTCTTGCCAGTAGGGAAACACTAATTAATAATCTTGAGGTTAATGATGAGCTTGGGGAGAGTGATCACAAATCACTCAGTTTTAACATATCATGGAATTCCCCTAATAATGGCAATCAAGTCTCCGTCCCTGACTTTCGCTTGGCTGATTTCATAGGACTGAAAAATTACTTAGGTGGGCTGAACTGGAATGACCTGACTAGGGGTCAGGTAGGTGGTGATGGTTGCCGATATGATGCTTTCCAGGGCATAGTTCTAGCTGCTCAGTCAAATTATGTTCCAAATAGGGAAATCAGATCAAACAAAAATGATCCTAAATGGATGAACAATAGATTAAAATATCTGATTGGTCAAAAGAGAGGCATATATAGGCAAATCAAAAGAGGAGAGGGGCAATTAAGAAATCGATATATTCAGTTAAAGAGAGAAATAAAAAAGGGAATTAGAAAAGCAAAAAGAGATTATGAGGTTAAAGTTGCAAGAGAATCGAAGACTAACCCAAAAGGATTCTTTCAGGTATACAGAAGTAAGATCAGGGACAAGATAGGCCCACTCAAAAGTTCCTCGGGTCAGCTCACTGACAGTGATAAGGAAATGTGTAGAATTTTTAACACATACTTCCTCTCAGTTTTTACACAGGAGGATACCAGTGATATTCCAGTAATGATAAATTATGTAGAACAGGACGATAATAAACTGTGCACTATTAGGGTCACAAGTGACATGGTCCTTAGGCAAATAGATAAATTAAAACCTAACAAATCCCCAGGCCCTGATGAACTGTATGCAAGGGTTCTAAAGGAATGTAAAGAGGAGCTTAGCACACCTTTGGCTAATCTTTTCAACATATCACTACAAACTGGCATGGTGCCAGATAAGTGGAAAATGGCAAATGTGATACCTATTTTCAAAACAGGTGACAGGTCCTTAGCTTCGAACTATAGACCAATAAGCCTAACCTCCATAGTGGGAAAATTTATGGAATCAATAATTGCCGAGGCAGTTCGTAGCCACCTTGAAAAGCATAAATTAATCAACGAATCTCAGCATGGTTTTACAAAGGGACGTTCCTGCATTACGAATTTATTAACTTTTTTCACTAAGGTATTTGAGGAGGTAGATCATGGTAACGAATATGATATTGTGTATATGGACTTCAGTAAGGCTTTTGACAGGGTCCCACATCAGAGACTATTGAGGAAAATTAAAGCACATGGAATAGGAGGAGAAATTTTTTCCTGGATAGAGGCATGGTTGACAAATAGGCAGCAGAGAGTTTGCATAAATGGGGAGAAATCAGAGTGGGGAAGCGTCACGAGCGGTGTTCCACAGGGGTCAGTGTTGGGCCCCCTGCTGTTCACAATCTACATAAACGACATAGATGAGGGCATAAAGAGCGACATCGGCAAGTTTGCCGATGACACCAAAATAGGCCGTCGAATTCATTCTGACGAGGACATTCGAGCACTCCAGGAAGATTTGAATAGACTGATGCAGTGGTCGGAGAAGTGGCAGATGCAGTTTAATATAGACAAATGCAAAGTTCTAAATGTTGGACAGGACAATAACCATGCCACATATAAACTAAATAATGTAGATCTTAATATTACGGATTGCGAAAAAGATTTAGGAGTTCTGGTTAGCAGTAATCTGAAACCAAGACAACAGTGCATAAGTGTTCGCAATAAAGCTAATAGAATCCTTGGCTTCATATCAAGAAGCATAAATAATAGGAGTCCTCAGGTTGTTCTTCAACTCTATACATCCTTGGTTAGGCCTCATTTAGATTATGCTGCACAGTTTTGGTCACCGTATTACAGAATGGATATAAATTCTCTGGAAAATGTACAAAGGAGGATGACAAAGATGATCCCATGTATCAGAAACCTTCCCTATGAGGATAGACTAAGGGCCCTGAAACTGCACTCTCTAGAAAGACGTAGAATTAGGGGGGATATGATTGAGGTTTATAAGTGGAAGACAGGAATAAATAAAGGGGATGTAAATAGTGTGCTGATAATATCTAGCCTAGACAGGACTCGCAGCAATGGTTTTAAGTTGGAAAAATTCAGATTCAGGAGGGATATAGGAAAGTACTGGTTTGGTAATAGAGTTGTGGATGAGTGGAACAAACTCCCAAGTACCGTTATAGAGGCCAGAACGTTGTGTAGCTTTAAAAATAGGTTGGATAAATACATGAGTAGATGTGGGTGGGTGTGAGTTAGACCTGATAGCTTGTGCTAACGGGTCGGTTGCCGTGTTCCTCCCTTGAGTCAATGTGACCTGACCTGACTAGGTTGGGTGCATTGGCTTAAGCCGGTAGGGACTTGGACCTGCCTCGCATGGGCCAGTAGGCCTTCTGCAGTGTTCCTTCGTTCTTATGTTCTTATGTTCTTATGTTCTTATAATGTGATCCTTTATTGACAACGTTTCACCCACACAGTGGGCTTTTTCAAGTCACATACAGATCTGTATGTGACTTGAAAAAGCCCTCTGTGTGGGTGAAACGTTGTCAATAAAGGATCACATTATACTGCATATGTGTTTATATTTCCAGGAATAGTTAGTGGTATGGGTTTTGGCGGGAAAACTGTGAAGTCGCAGTGTAGTAATATGAGTACTAGGAGAACTAGTAATAGGCAAAATGAGGTGGATATTGGAAAGCCAGTGGCACTAATTGACAAGGACAGTAATAGGTTTAATAGGTTTAGTGGAATAACAAAGAGGAGCAGGAAGGGTAAAGAGAGAGGAGGGTCTTTAAATATTTATTACACAAATAGTCGCAGTGCTAGGAATAAGATG
This sequence comes from Cherax quadricarinatus, assembly GCF_038502225.1. Classification (NCBI taxonomy): domain Eukaryota; kingdom Metazoa; phylum Arthropoda; class Malacostraca; order Decapoda; family Parastacidae; genus Cherax; species Cherax quadricarinatus. Next base: position 35,751,107 of record NC_091305.1, read on the forward strand.
GACGAGTTGAGACTAGTTGCTAGTGCAGGTAACATTGATGTATTTGCCATAACTGAGACGTGGTTTAATTAAAAAAGTCGGGACATGCCTGCAGAATGTCACATTCAGGGTTTTAAATTGTTCCAAGTAGATAGAATTGTTGGGAAGGGGGGTGGGGTGGCATTGTATGTCCGAGATCGATTGAACTGTTGCATAAAAACGGGTATTAAGTCTGTAGTAACACATACAGAGTCTGTTTGGATAGAATTTTCAGAGGGGCATGAAAAATTCATTTTAGGTGTGATATACCGTCCCCCAAATTTAGATAGGGACCAGGGGAGACTACTATGGGAGGAAACTGTTAGGGCCACAAGGCACGATAATATAGTAATTCTAGGAGACTTTAACTTTAGTCATATTGATTGGAATTTCTTGACTGGGAATTTAGAATCATACGACTTCTTAGAAGTAGTTCAGGATTGTTTTTTGAAGCAGTTTGTGACAGAACCTACAAGGGGAAATAACCTGCTTGACTTAGTTCTGGCAAACAATGAATCCCTTGTTAATAATTTAGAAGTTTCAGAGGAACTGGGTGCTAGCGACCACAAATCAATTACATTTAGCATTGAATGGAAGTATGATAGTAGGGATAACTCAGTAACGGTCCCAGATTTTCACTTAACAGATTACGATGGGCTTAGAGAACACTTATCATCTGTTGACTGGGATAACGAAGAGAGCTATCAATATGACAGCTTTCTGAACACCATACATGATGCTCAAAGAACGTTTACCCCTTATAAAGAAATTAGATCAAATAGAAATGACCCAAAATGGATGAATAATAGGCTGAAATATCTACTAAGGCATAAGAAAGGAATTTATAGGCGTTTCAAAAGAGGTGAGGGTCATCTTATGAATCAGTATTTTGATATTAAGAGGGACATTAAAAAGGGGATAAGAAAAGCTAAAAGGGACTATGAAATCAAAGTTGCTAGGGATTCTAAAACTAACCCAAAAAGTTTTTTCAAGGTATATAGAACAAAATTCAGAGATAAGATAGGTCCCCTTAAAAATAACTATGGGCATCTTACTGACAAAGAGAATGAAATGTGTTCGATTTTAAATAATTATTTTATCTCGCTTTTTACACAGGAAGACACTAATAATATTCCAGTAATTAATTTTTATAGTGGGCCAGAAGAAGCTAAATTATGTAACATCACAGACACTAGTGAAATGGTTGTGAAGCAGATAGACCGACTGAAGCAAAATAAGTCACCGGGTCCTGATGAGGTTTTTTCAAGGGTTCTTAAGGAATGCAAAATGGAACTCTGTGAACCATTAACTAATATTTTTAATTTTTCTCTTCAAACAGGTGTAGTGTCTGATATGTGGAAGATGGCTAATGTAATTCCTCTTTTTAAAACAGGGGACAAGTCGTTACCGTCAAATTACCGCCCAATAAGCCTGACCTCAATTGTAGGCAAATTACTAGAGTCAATTATAGCTGAGATTATAAGAAGCCATCTCGATAAGCATAGCTTGATTAATGATACTCAGCATGGATTCACAAGAGGCCGGTCTTGTCTAACTAATTTATTAACTTTCTTCAGTAAAGCTTTTGAGGCTGTTGACCACGATAAAGAATTTGATATCATTTACTTAGATTTTAGTAAGGCATTTGATAGAGTTCTGCACCAAAGACTGTTAAAGAAAGTAGCAGCTCATGGCATTGGGGGAAGGGTGCTCTCGTGGATCGAATCATGGCTCACAGACAGGAAGCAGAGAGTGCCCATAAATGGGGTTAAATCCGAGTGGGGATCAGTAACAAGTGGCGTTCCACAGGGATCAGTCTTGGGCCCGTTGTTGTTTATAATATATATCAATGATCTTGATGAAGGAATTACTAGTGATATGAGCAAATTCCCCGATGACACAAAGATAGGTAGGATAATTGATTCAAACGTAGATGTTAGGGAACTTCAGGAGGATTTAGACAAACTCTATTCTTGGTCAGAAAAGTGGCAGATGCAGTTCAATGTAGATAAATGCAAGGTTCTGAAGCTCGGGAATGTCCATAACCCTAGCACTTATAAGTTAAATAATGTAGAACTTAGCCATACAGAATGCGAAAAGGACTTGGGGGTTATGGTAAGCAGCAACCTTAAACCAAGACAGCAATGCCTGAGCGTACGTAATAAGGCAAATAGGTTACTGGGATTTATATCAAGAAGTGTAAGCAACAGAAGTCCAGAGGTCATACTGCAGCTTTATACATTATTAGTAAGGCCTCACCTAGATTATGCAGCTCAATTCTGGTCTCCATATTACAGAATGGACATAAATTCGTTAGAAAACATTCAGCGTAGGATGACTAAATTAATACATAGCATTAGAAATCTTCCTTATGAAGAAAGATTGAAGACTCTTGAGTTACATTCACTTGTTAGACGAAGAATGAGGGGAGACCTGATCGAAGTGTATAAGTGGAAGACAGGTATTAATAAAGGGGATATTAATAAGGTCTTGAGGATATCTCTCCAAGAGAGAACCCGCAGTAATGGATTTAAATTAGATAAGTTTAGATTTAGAAAGGACATAGGAAAGTATTGGTTTGGAAATAGGGTAGTTGATGAATAGTTTGAAAAACCGACAAGTTGAAGATTGAGACACTTATGCAGCATATGGGAATCTTTATTCAGGAAACGTTTCGCCACACAGTGACTTCATCAGTTCAAAACAAAGAGGAAGGCGTAAGGAGAGGAGGAGTATGAGGTAATCAGTCCCTCAGCCTGGAGTCGATGTGTTCAGTCCATCAATCTTGTAGAATGTACAGCATAGGGCCGTAGACGTGGCTTATATACTGTAGAGAGGTGAGGTGAAGCAGGCGGAGGCGGGGTCATAGTGGTACCATCCACTAGTCGAACGAGGTCTTCGTCCAAAGGTTGAACAAGTGACCGGGGGACACGCTAATTGCTGCTGTCTGGGGGACACTCTACTTGCTGCTGTCTGGAGGACACGCGACTTGCTGTTGTCTGGGGGACACGCTACTTGCTGCTGTCTGGGGGACACGCTACTTGCTGTTGGCTGGAGGACACGCTACTGCTGTTGCCTGGAGGATACGCTACTTGCTGCTGTCTGGAGGACACGCTACTTGCTTCTGTCTGGAGGACACGCTACTTGCTGCTGTCTGGAGGACACGCTACTTGCTGCTGTCTGGAGGACACGCCACTTGCTGTTGTCTGGAGGACACTCTACTTGCTGCTGTCTGGGGGACACGCTACTTGCTGTTGTCTGGAGGACACGCTACTTGCGGTTGTCTGGAGGACACGCTACTTGCTGTTATCTGGGGGACACTCTACTTGCTGCTGTCTGGGGGACACGCTACTTGCTGCTGTCTGGGGGACACGCTACTTGCTGTTGGCTGGAGGACACGCTACTGCTGTTGCCTGGAGGACACGCTACTTGCTGTTGGCTGGAGGACACGCTACTTGCTTCTGTCTGGAGGACACGCTACTTGCTGCTGTCTGGAGGACACGCTACTTGCTGCTGTCTGGAGGACACGCCACTTGCTGTTGTCTGGAGGACACTCTACTTGCTGCTGTCTGGGGGACACGCTACTTGCTGTTGTCTGGAGGACACGCTACTTGCTGTTGTCTGGAGGACACGCTACTTGCTGTTATCTGGGGGACACTCTACTTGCTGCTGTCTGGGGGACACGCTACTTGCTGCTGTCTGGGGGACACTCTACTTGCTGCTGTCTGGGGGATGCGCTAATTGCTGTTGTCTTGGGGACACTCTACTTGCTGCTGTCTGGAGGACACGCTGCTTGCTGTTGTCTGGGGGACACTCTACTTGCTGCTGTCTGGGGGACACTCTACTTGCTGCTGTCTGGGGGACACGCTACTTGCTGCTGTCTGGAGGAGAAGCTACTCGCTGTTGTCTGGGGGACACGCTACTTGCTGCTGTCTGGGGGACACGCTACTTGCTGCTGTCTGGAGGACAAGCTACTCGCTGTTGTCTGAGGGACACGCTACTTGCTGCCGTCTGGGGAACACTCTACTTGCTGTTGTCTGGGGGACACTCTACTTGCTGCTGTCTGGGGGACACGCTACTTGCTGCTGTCTGGAGGACACGCTACTTGCTGCTGTCTGGGGGACACTCTACTTGCTTCTGTCTGGGGGACACGCTACTTGCTGTTGTCTTGGGGACACTCTACTTGGTGCTGTCTGGGGGACACTCTACTTACTGCTGCCTGGAGGACACGCTACTTGCTGCTGTCTGGAGGACACGCTACTTGCTGCTGTCCGGGGGACACTCTACTTGCTGCTGTCTGGGGGACACGCTACTTGCTGTTGTCTGGGGGACACTCTACTTGCTGCTGTATGGGGGACACTCTACTCGCTGTTGTCTGGGGGACACTCTACTTGCTGCTGTCTGGAGGACAAGGTACTCGCTGTTGTCTGGGGGACACGCTACTTGCTGCCGTCTGGGGAACACTCTAATTGCTGTTGTCTGGGGGACACGCTACTTGCTGCTGTCTGGAGGACAAGCTACTCGCTGTTGTCTGGGGGACACGCTACTTGCTGTTGTCTGGGAGACACGCTACTTGCTGCTGTCTGGGGGACACGCTACATGCTGTTGTCTGGGGGACACGCTACTTGCTGCCGTCTAGGGAACACTCTACTTGCTGTTGTCTGGGGGACACGCTACTTGCTGTTGTCTGGGGGACACGCTACTTGCTGTTGTCTGGGGGACACTCTACTTGCTGCTGTCTGGGGGACACGCTACACGCTGTTGTCTGGGAGACACTCTACCTGCTGCTGTCTGGGGTACACGCCACTTGTTGTTGTCTAGGGGACACTCTACTTGCTGCTGTCTGGGGGACACGCTACTTGCTGTTGTCTGGAGGACACGCTACTTGCTGCTGTCTGGGGGACATGCTACTTGCTGTTGTCTGGGGGACACGCTACTTGCTGTTGTCTGGAGAACACGCTACTTCCTCTTGTCTAGGGGACACGCTACTTGCTGCTGTCTGGGGGACACGCTACTTGTTGTTGTCTGGAGGACACGTTACTTGCTGTTGTCTGAAGGACACGTTGCTTGCTGTTGTCTGGGGGACACTCTACCTGCTGTTGTCTGGAGGACACGTTACTTGCTGTTGTGTGAAGGACACGCTGCTTGCTGTTGTCTGGTGGACACGCTACTTGCTGCTGTCTGGGGGACACTCTTCTTGCTGCTGTCTGGAGGACACGCTACTTGCTGTTGTCTGGGGGACACGCTACTTGCTGTTGTCTGGGGGACACGCTACTTGCTGTTGTCTGGGGGACACGCTACTTGCTGTTGTCTGGGAGACATGCTACTTGCTGTTGTCTGGGGGACACGCTAGTTGCTGTTGTCTGGGGGACTTGTTACTTGCTGTTGTCTGGAGGACACGCTACTTGCTGTTGTCTGGGGGACACGCTACTCGCTGTTGTCTGGGGGACACGCTACTCGCTGTTGTCCGGGGGACACGCTACTTGCTGTTGTCTTGGGGACACGCTACTTGCTGTTGTCTGGGGGACACACTACTTGCTGTTGTCTGGGGGACATGCTACTTGCTGTTGTCTGGGGGACATGGTACTTTCTGTTGTCTGGGGGACACGGTACTCGCTGTTGTCTGGGGGACACACTACTTGCTGTTGTCTGGGGGACACGGTACTTCCTGTTGTGTGGGGGACATGCTACTTTCTGTTGTTTGGGGTACACGCTACGTGCTGTTGTCTGGGGGACACGCTACTTGCTGTTGTCTGGGGGACACGCTATTTGCTGTTGTCTGGGGGACATGCTACTTGCTCTTGTCTGGGGACACGCTAGTTGCTGTTGTCTGGGGGACACGCTACTTGCTGTTGTCTGGGGGACACGCTAGTTGCTGTTGTCTGGGGCACACGCTACTTGCTGTTGTCGGGGGACACGCTACTTGCTGCTGTCTGGAGGACACGCTACTTGCTGCTGTCTGGAGGACAAGCGACTCGCTGTTGTCTGACGGACACGCTACTTGCTGCCGTCTGGGGAACACTCTACTTGCTGTTGTCTGGGGGACACTCTACTTGCTGCTGTCTGGGGGACACGCTACTTGCTGTTGTCTGGGGGACACTCTACTTGCTGCTGTCTGGGGGACACGCTACTCGCTGCTGTCTGGAGGACAAGCTACTTGCTGCTGTCTGGGGGACACGCTACTTGCTGTTGTCTGGGGGACACTCTACTTGCTGCTGTCTGGGGGACACGCTACTCGCTGCTGTCTGGGGGACACTCTACTTGCTGTTTTCTGGGGGACAAGCTACTCGCTGCTGCCTGGGGGACACTCTACTTGCTGTTGTCTGGGGGACACGGTACTTGCTGTTGTCTGGTGGACATGGTACTCGCTGTTGTTTGGGGGACATGCTACTTGCTGTTGCCTGGGGGACACACTACTTGCTGTTGTCAGGGGGACACGCTACTTGCTGTTGTCTGGGGGACACGCTACTTGCTGTTGTCTGGGGACACGCTACTCGCTGTTGTCTGGGGGACACGCTATTTGCTGTTGTCTGGGGGACACGCTACTTGCTGTTGTCTGGGGGACACGCTACTCGCTGTTGTCTGGGGGACACTCTACTTGCTGTTGTCTGGGGTACACGCTACTCGCTGTTGTCTGGGGGATACGGTACTTGCTGTTGTCTGGGTGACACTCTACTTTCCGTTGTCTGGGGGACACGCTACTCGCCGTTGTCTGGGGGACACGATACTCGCTGTTGTCTGGGGGACACGCTAATTGCTGTTGTCTGGGGGACACGATACTCGCTGTTGTCTGTGGGACACGCTACTTGCTGTTGTCTGGGGGACACGCTACTCGCCGTTGTCTGGGTTACACGCTACTCGCTGTTGTCTAAGGGACACGATACTTGCTGCTGTGTGGGGGACAAGCTACTCGCTGTTGTCTGGGGGACACGCTACTTTTTGTTGTCTGGGGGACACGCTACTCGCTGGTGTCTGGGGGACACGCTAATTGCTGTTGTCTGGGAGACACGATACTCGCTGTTGTCTGGGGAACACGCTTCTTGCTGTTGTCTGGGGACACGATACTCGCCGTTGTCTGGGGGACACGTTACTTGCTGTTGTCTGGGGGACACGCTACTCGCTGTTCTCTGGGGGACACGCTACTCTCTGTTGTCTGGGGGAGACTCTACTTGCTGTTGTCTGGGGGACACGCTACTTGCTGTTGTCTGTGGGACACGCTACTTTTTGTTGTCTGGGGGACACGCTACTTGCTGTTGTCTGGGGGACACGCTACTTGCTGTTGTCTGGGGGACACGCTACTTGCTGTTGTCTGGAGGACACGCTATTTGCAGTTTTCTGGGGGACACGCTTCTTCCTGTTGTCTGGGTGACACGCTACTTGCTGTTGTCTGGGGGACACGCTACTTGCTGTTGTCTGGGGGACACGCTACTTGCTGTTGTCTGGGGGACACGCTACTCGCTGTTGTCTGGGGGACACGCTACTTGCTGTTGTCTGGGGGACACGCTACTTGCTGTTGTCTGGGGGACACGCTACTTGCTGTTGTCTGGGGGACAGTCTGCTTGTTGTTGTCTGGGGGACACGCTACTTGCTGTTGTCTGGGGGACACGCTACTTGTTGTTGTCTGGGGGACACGCTACTTGCTGTTGTCTGGAGGACACGCTACTTGTTGTTGTCTGGGGGACGCGCTACTTGCTGTTGTCTGGGGGACACGCTACTTTCTGTTGTCTGGGGGACACGCTACTCGCTGTTGTCTGGGGGACACGCTACTCGCTGTTGTCTGGGGGACACGCTACTTGCTGTTGTCTGGGGGACACGCTACTTGCTGTTGTCTGGGGGACACGCTATTTGCTGTTGTCTGGGGGACACGCTACTTGTTGTTGTCTGGGGGACACGCTACTTGCTGTTGTCTGGGGGACACGCTACTTGCTGTTGTCTGGGGGACACACTACATCCTGTTGTCTGGGGGACACGCTACTTGTTGTTTTCTGGTGGACACGCTACTTGCTGTTGTCTGGGGGACACGCTACTTGCTGTTGTCTGGTGGACACGTTACTCGCTGTTGTCTGGGGACACGCTACTTGCTGTTGTCTGGGGGACACGCTAGTTGCTGTTGTCTGGGGGACACGCTATTTGCTGTTGTCTGGGGGACACGCTACTTGCTGTTGTCTGGGGACACGCTACTCGCTGTTGTCTGGGGGACACGCTACTTGCTGTTGTCTGGGGGACACGCTTCTTGCTGTTGTCTGGTGGACACGCTACTTGCTGTTGTCTGGGGACACTCTACTTGCTGTTGTCTGGGGGACATGCTACTTTCTGTTGTCTGGGGGACACGCTAGTTGCTGTTTTCTGGGGGACACGCTACTTGCTGTTGTCTGGGGGACGCGCTACTTGCTGTTGTCTGGAGGACACGCTACTTTCTGTTGTCTGGGGGACACGCTACTTGCTGTTGTCTGGGGGACACGCTACTTGCTGTTGTCTGGGAGACATGCTACTTGCTGTTGTCTGGGGGACACGCTAGTTGCTGTTGTCTGGGGGACGCGCTACTTGCTGTTGTCTGGAGGACACGCTACTTGCTGTTGTCTGGGGGACACGCTGCTCGGTGTTGTCTGGGGGACACGCTACTTGCTGTTGTCTTGGGGACACGCTACTTGCTGTTGTCTGGGGGACACACTACTTGCTGTTGTCTGGGGGACACGCTACTTGTTGTTGTCTGGGGGACATGGTACTTTCTGTTGTCTGGGGGACACGGTACTCGCTGTTGTCTGGGGGACACACTACTTGCTGTTGTCTGGGGGACACACTACTTGCTGTTGTCTGGGGGACACGCTAATTGCTGTTGTCTGGGGGACACGATACTCGCTGTTGTCTGTGGGACACGCTACTTGCTGTTGTCTGGGGGACACGATACTCGCCGTTGTCTGGGTTACACGCTACTCGCTGTTGTCTGGGGGACACGATACTTGCTGTTGTGTGGAGGACAAGCTACTCGCTGTTGTCTGGGGGACACGCTACTTTTTGTTGTCTGGGGGACAAGCTACTCGCTGGTGTCTGGGGGACACGCTAATTGCTGTTGTCTGGGGAACACGATACTCGCTGTTGTCTGGGGAACACGCTACTTGCTGTTGTCTGGGGACACGATACTCGCCGTTGTCTGGGGGACACGTTACTTGCTGTTGTCTGGGGGACACGCTACTCGCTGTTCTCTGGGGGACACGCTACTCGCCGTTGTCTGGGGGACACGTTACTTGCTGTTGTCTGGGTTACACGCTACTCGCTGTTGTCTGGGGGACACGATACTTGCTGTTGTGTGGGGGACAAGCTACTCGCTGTTGTCTGGGGGACACGCTACTTTTTGTTGTATGGGGGACACGCTACTCGCCGGTGTCTGGGGGACACGCTAATTGCTGTTGTCTGGGGGACACGCTACTTGCTGTTGTCTGGGGGACACGCCTCTTGCTGTTGTCTGGTGGACACGCTACTTGCTGTTGTCTGGGGGACACTCTACTTGCTGTCGTCTGGGGGACATGCTACTTTCTGTTGTCTGGGGGACACGCTAGTTGCTGTTTTCTGGGGGACACGCTACTTGCTGTTGTCTGGGGGACGCGCTACTTGCTGTTGTCTGGAGGACACGCTACTTGCTGTTGTCTGGGGGACACGCTACTTGCTGTTGTCTGGGGAACACGCTACTCGCTGTTGTCTGGGGGACACGCTACTTGCTGTTGTCTGGGGGACACGCTACTTGCTGTTGTCTGGGGGACACGCTACTTGCTGTTGTCTGGGGGACAGTCTACTTGTTGTTGTCTAGGGGACACGCTACTTGCTGTTGTCCGGGGGACACGCTACTTGTTGTTGTCTGGGGGACACGCTACTTGCTGTTGTCTGGGGGACACGCTACTTGTTGTTGTCTGGGGGACGCGCTACTTGCTGTTGTCTGGGGGACACGCTGCTTGCTGTTGTCTGGGGGACACGCTACTTGCTGTTGTCTGGGGGACACGCTACTCGCTGTTGTCTGGGGGACACGCTAGTTGCTGTTGTCTGGGGGACACGCTACTTGCTGTTGTCTGGGGGACACGCTATTTGCTGTTGTCTGGGGGACACGCTACTTGTTGTTGTCTGGGGGACACGCTACTTGCTGTTGTCTGGGGGACACGCTACTTCCTGTTGTCTGGGGGACACTCTACTTCCTGTTGTCTGGGGGACACGCTACTTGCTGTTGTCTGGTGGACACGCTACTCGCTGTTGTCTGGGTACCCGCTACTTGCTGTTGTCTGGGGGACACGCTACTTGCTGTTGTCTGGGGGACGCGCTATTTGCTGTTGTCTGGGGGACACGCTACTTGCTGTTGTCTGGTGACACGCTACTCGCTGTTGTCTGGGGACACGCTACTTGCTGTTGTCAGGGGGACACGCTACTTGCTGTTGTCTGGAGGACACGCTACTTGCTGTTGTCTGGTGGACACGCTACTCGCTGTTGTCTGGGGACACGCTACTTGCTGTTGTCTGGGGGACACGCTACTTGCTGTTGTCTGGGGGACACGCTACTTGCTGTTGTCTGGGGGACGCGCTACTTCCTGTTGTCTGGAGGACACGCTACTTGCTGTTGTCTGGGGGACACGCTACTTGCTGTTGTGTGGGGGACACGCTACTTGCTGTTGTCTGGGAGACATGCTACTTGCTGTTGTCTGGGGGGACACGCTAGTTGCTGTTGTCTGGGGGACTTGCTACTTGCTGTTGTCTGGAGGACACGCTAGTTGCTGTTGTCTGGGGGACACGCTACTCGCTGTTGTCTGGGGGACACGCTACTCGCTGTTGTCTGGGGGACACGCTACTTGCTGTTGTCTGGGGGACACGCTACTCGGTGTTGTCTGGGGGACACGCTACTCGCTGTTGTCTGGGGGACACGCTAGTTGCTGTTGTCTGGGGGACGCGCTACTTGCTGTTGTCTGGAGGACACGCTACTTGCTGTGTTCTGGGGGACACGCTACTCGGTGTTGTCTGGGGGACACGCTACTCGCTGTTGTCTGGGGGACACGCTACTTGCTGTTGTCTTGGGGACACGCTACGTGCTGTTGTCTGGGGGACACACTACTTGCTGTTGTCTGGGGGACACGCTACTTGTTGTTGTCTGGGGGACATGGTACTTTCTGTTGTCTGGGGGACACGGTACTCGCTGTTGTCTGGGGGACACACTACTTGCTGTTGTCTGGGGGACACACTACTTGCTGTTGTCTGGGGGACACGCTAATTGCTGTTGTCTGGGGGACACGATACTCGCTGTTGTCTGTGGGACACGCTACTTGCTGTTGTCTGGGGGACACGATACTCGCCGTTGTCTGGGTTACACGCTACTCGCTGTTGTCTGGGGGACACGATACTTGCTGTTGTGTGGAGGACAAGCTACTCGCTGTTGTCTGGGGGACACGCTACTTTTTGTTGTCTGGGGGACAAGCTACTCGCTGGTGTCTGGGGGACACGCTACTTGTTGTTGTCTGGGGGACATGGTACTTTCTGTTGTCTGGGGGACACGGTACTCGCTGTTGTCTGGGGGACACACTACTTGCTGTTGTCTGGGGGACACACTACTTGCTGTTGTCTGGGGGACACGCTAATTGCTGTTGTCTGGGGGACACGATACTCGCTGTTGTCTGTGGGACACGCTACTTGCTGTTGTCTGGGGGACACGATACTCGCCGTTGTCTGGGTTACACGCTACTCGCTGTTGTCTGGGGGACACGATACTTGCTGTTGTGTGGAGGACAAGCTACTCGCTGTTGTCTGGGGGACACGCTACTTTTTGTTGTCTGGGGGACAAGCTACTCGCTGGTGTCTGGGGGACACGCTAATTGCTGTTGTCTGGGGAACACGATACTCGCTGTTGTCTGGGGAACACGCTACTTGCTGTTGTCTGGGGACACGATACTCGCCGTTGTCTGGGGGACACGTTACTTGCTGTTGTCTGGGGGACACGCTACTCGCTGTTCTCTGGGGGACACGCTACTCGCCGTTGTCTGGGGGACACGTTACTTGCTGTTGTCTGGGTTACACGCTACTCGCTGTTGTCTGGGGGACACGATACTTGCTGTTGTGTGGGGGACAAGCTACTCGCTGTTGTCTGGGGGACACGCTACTTTTTGTTGTATGGGGGACACGCTACTCGCCGGTGTCTGGGGGACACGCTAATTGCTGTTGTCTGGGGGACACGCTACTTGCTGTTGTCTGGGGGACACGCCTCTTGCTGTTGTCTGGTGGACACGCTACTTGCTGTTGTCTGGGGGACACTCTACTTGCTGTCGTCTGGGGGACATGCTACTTTCTGTTGTCTGGGGGACACGCTAGTTGCTGTTTTCTGGGGGACACGCTACTTGCTGTTGTCTGGGGGACGCGCTACTTGCTGTTGTCTGGAGGACACGCTACTTGCTGTTGTCTGGGGGACACGCTACTTGCTGTTGTCTGGGGAACACGCTACTCGCTGTTGTCTGGGGGACACGCTACTTGCTGTTGTCTGGGGGACACGCTACTTGCTGTTGTCTGGGGGACACGCTACTTGCTGTTGTCTGGGGGACAGTCTACTTGTTGTTGTCTAGGGGACACGCTACTTGCTGTTGTCCGGGGGACACGCTACTTGTTGTTGTCTGGGGGACACGCTACTTGCTGTTGTCTGGGGGACACGCTACTTGTTGTTGTCTGGGGGACGCGCTACTTGCTGTTGTCTGGGGGACACGCTGCTTGCTGTTGTCTGGGGGACACGCTACTTGCTGTTGTCTGGGGGACACGCTACTCGCTGTTGTCTGGGGGACACGCTATTTGCTGTTGTCTGGGGGACACGCTACTTGCTGTTGTCTGGGGGACACGCTATTTGCTGTTGTCTGGGGGACACGCTACTTGTTGTTGTCTGGGGGACACGCTACTTGCTGTTGTCTGGGGGACACGCTACTTCCTGTTGTCTGGGGGACACTCTACTTCCTGTTGTCTGGGGGACACGCTACTTGCTGTTGTCTGGTGGACACGCTACTCGCTGTTGTCTGGGTACCCGCTACTTGCTGTTGTCTGGGGGACACGCTACTTGCTGTTGTCTGGGGGACGCGCTATTTGCTGTTGTCTGGGGGACACGCTACTTGCTGTTGTCTGGTGACACGCTACTCGCTGTTGTCTGGGGACACGCTACTTGCTGTTGTCAGGGGGACACGCTACTTGCTGTTGTCTGGAGGACACGCTACTTGCTGTTGTCTGGTGGACACGCTACTCGCTGTTGTCTGGGGACACGCTACTTGCTGTTGTCTGGGGGACACGCTACTTGCTGTTGTCTGGGGGACACGCTACTTGCTGTTGTCTGGGGGACGCGCTACTTCCTGTTGTCTGGAGGACACGCTACTTGCTGTTGTCTGGGGGACACGCTACTTGCTGTTGTGTGGGGGACACGCTACTTGCTGTTGTCTGGGAGACATGCTACTTGCTGTTGTCTGGGGGGACACGCTAGTTGCTGTTGTCTGGGGGACTTGCTACTTGCTGTTGTCTGGAGGACACGCTAGTTGCTGTTGTCTGGGGGACACGCTACTCGCTGTTGTCTGGGGGACACGCTACTCGCTGTTGTCTGGGGGACACGCTACTTGCTGTTGTCTGGGGGACACGCTACTCGGTGTTGTCTGGGGGACACGCTACTCGCTGTTGTCTGGGGGACACGCTAGTTGCTGTTGTCTGGGGGACGCGCTACTTGCTGTTGTCTGGAGGACACGCTACTTGCTGTGTTCTGGGGGACACGCTACTCGGTGTTGTCTGGGGGACACGCTACTCGCTGTTGTCTGGGGGACACGCTACTTGCTGTTGTCTTGGGGACACGCTACGTGCTGTTGTCTGGGGGACACACTACTTGCTGTTGTCTGGGGGACACGCTACTTGTTGTTGTCTGGGGGACATGGTACTTTCTGTTGTCTGGGGGACACGGTACTCGCTGTTGTCTGGGGGACACACTACTTGCTGTTGTCTGGGGGACACACTACTTGCTGTTGTCTGGGGGACACGCTAATTGCTGTTGTCTGGGGGACACGATACTCGCTGTTGTCTGTGGGACACGCTACTTGCTGTTGTCTGGGGGACACGATACTCGCCGTTGTCTGGGTTACACGCTACTCGCTGTTGTCTGGGGGACACGATACTTGCTGTTGTGTGGAGGACAAGCTACTCGCTGTTGTCTGGGGGACACGCTACTTTTTGTTGTCTGGGGGACAAGCTACTCGCTGGTGTCTGGGGGACACGCTAATTGCTGTTGTCTGGGGAACACGATACTCGCTGTTGTCTGGGGAACACGCTACTTGCTGTTGTCTGGGGACACGATACTCGCCGTTGTCTGGGGGACACGTTACTTGCTGTTGTCTGGGGGACACGCTACTCGCTGTTCTCTGGGGGACACGCTACTCGCCGTTGTCTGGGGGACACGTTACTTGCTGTTGTCTAGGTTACACGCTACTCGCTGTTGTCTGGGGGACACGATACTTGCTGTTGTGTGGGGGACAAGCTACTCGCTGTTGTCTGGGGGACACGCTACTTTTTGTTGTATGGGGGACACGCTACTCGCTGGTGTCTGGGGGACACGCTAATTGCTGTTGTCTGGGGGACACGCTACTTGCTGTTGTCTGGGGGACACGCTTCTTGCTGTTGTCTGGTGGACACGCTACTTGCTGTTGTCTGGGGGACACTCTACTTGCTGTCGTCTGGGGGACATGCTACTTTCTGTTGTCTGGGGGACACGCTAGTTGCTGTTTTCTGGGGGACACGCTACTTGCTGTTGTCTGGGGGACGCGCTACTTGCTGTTGTCTGGAGGACACGCTACTTGCTGTTGTCTGGGGGACACGCTACTTGCTGCTGTCTGGGGAACACGCTACTCGCTGTTGTCTGGGGGACACGCTACTTGCTGTTGTCTGGGGGACACGCTACTTGCTGTTGTCTGGGGGACACGCTACTTGCTGTTGTCTGGGGGACAGTCTACTTGTTGTCTAGGGGACACGCTACTTGCTGTTGTCTGGGGGACACGCTACTTGTTGTTGTCTGGGGGACACGCTACTTGCTGTTGTCTGGGGGACACGCTACTTGTTGTTGTCTGGGGGACGCGCTACTTGCTGTTGTCTGGGGGACACGCTGCTTGCTGTTGTCTGGGGGACACGCTACTTGCTGTTGTCTGGGGGACACGCTACTCGCTGTTGTCTGGGGGACACGCTATTTGCTGTTGTCTGGGGGACACGCTACTTGCTGTTGTCTGGGGGACACGCTATTTGCTGTTGTCTGGGGGACACGCTACTTGTTGTTGTCTGGGGGACACGCTACTTGCTGTTGTCTGGGGGACACGCTACTTCCTGTTGTCTGGGGGACACGCTACTTCCTGTTGTCTGGGGGACATGCTACTTTTTGTTGTCTGGTGGACACGCTACTTGCTGTTGTCTGGGGGACACGCTACTTGCTGTTGTCTGGTGGACACGCTACTCGCTGTTGTCTGGGGACACGCTACTTGCTGTTGTCTGGGGGACACGCTACTTGCTGTTGTCTGGGGGACGCGCTACTTGCTGTTGTCTGGAGGACACGCTACTTGCTGTTGTCTGGTGGACACGCTACTCGTCGCTGTTGTCTGGGGACACGCTACTTGCTGTTGTCTGGGGGACACGCTACTTGCTGTTGTCTGGGGGACACGCTACTTGCTGTTGTGTGGGGGACACGCTACTTGCTGTTGTCTGGGAGACATGCTACTTGCTGTTGTCTGGGGGGACACGCTAGTTGCTGTTGTCTGGGGGACTTGCTACTTGCTGTTGTCTGGAGGACACGCTAGTTGCTGTTGTCTGGGGGACACGCTACTCGCTGTTGTCTGGGGGACACGCTACTCGCTGTTGTCTGGGGGACACGCTACTTGCTGTTGTCTGGGGGACACGCTACTTGCTGTTGTCTGGGGGACACACTGCTTGTTGTTGTCTGGGGGACACGCTACTTGCTGTTGTCTGGGGGACATGGTACTTTCTGTTGTCTGGGGGACACGGTACTCGCTGTTGTCTGGGGGACACGGTACTCGCTGTTGTCTGGGGGACACGCTACTTGCTGTTGTGTGGGGGACATGCTACTTTCTGTTGTTTGGGGTACACGCTACTTGCTGTTGTCTGGGGGACACGCTACTTGCTCTTGTCTGGGGGACACGCTAGTTGCTGTTGTCTGGGGGACATGCTACTTGCTGTTGTCTGGGGGACACGCTAGTTGCCGTTGTCTGGGGGACACGCTAGTTGCTGTTGTCTGGGGGACACGCTAGTTGCTGTTGTCTGGGGGACACGCTAGTTGCTGTTGTCTGGGGGACATGCTACTTGCTGTTGTCTGGGGGACACGCTAGTTGCCGTTGTCTGGGGGACACGCTAGTTGCTGTTGTCTGGGGGACACGCTAGTTGCTGTTGTCTGGGGGACACGCTGTTGCGAATAAGAAATTTTTTAAAGAACTTCAGAATGTGGCCTGTTACCATTTATTTCTTATGCAACAAGATTTTTGGATCCGAGTTATTTAAAGGTATTTTAGTCTAGGGGAAATAATTTCAACTGGGAAACTCAATAGAATAATGTTCAAATTTATTAAAGTATTTAAATACAATACTTTATCTTCTCTTCGTAGTTAATTTAATTTAATACTTTGTACAATAAATTTACCATATACATTTAGTTCAAAATCATGGAAATGTCATATTAATAAGGAAGTTTAATTATTCTTCCTGTATCTAAGTCCTCATTAATATTTACGTCTCTTTCTTAACAGGACTGTAAACTCAAAATACAAAAGGTACAAGATTTAACAAGACCTTTGAATCTGACCGTATAGTATCTCTATGAATTACTGAACTGACCAAGAATATAAATATCAAAAGAGTCTTTCAGAGTAATGAGGAACAAAGTGAATCAGCTCTTGAGTCCAATTCTCAAAACCATTCAACTGTACACCGTAAGAGCCAATATACGATCAGTTGTCAGGGCTAGAGCTGGGAGCAGACTGACTACTTGCCAGTCTGTTGACGTGTCGTCAGGTTGGATCAGCTGAGCCACGTCAGCCAGCCGGACATAAACAACTGAACAATTCACCAGATGGTTCTGAGACTTAAACTCTATATACACAAGAAATCCTACCTAACCATAATAGTAAAATAATAGTGATAATTACAAAATAGTGATAATAACGATAATAGTGATAACGATAATAGTGATAATAACAATAATAGTGATAATAACGATAATAGTGATAATACCATGGTATTTTTCATATATTAACAGATAATAATATAACGCCGAAAATCTCTATTTTAGCTATAAACGGGGACTTTCGCGCTATAATATTAAGTGATGAACATATGCTCTTACAATATTTAAATAACACAGGATGACCAATTTCGAAGATATAACACCCCCCCCCCGTACGTCAATATGTCTCAGTAGGTAGTTTGCAAGCGTCCTTGGTAATGTCTCCTTTATAATAAGTGTGGAAAATTTTTAATTTTCCAAAACTATAGCGCCTAATAGGTGTTTTATGTGCCGATATGAGTCAAAAATGTATTTGAAAATAGAGTAGAACCAAGAGTTCCCTTTGCGCATGCGCGGATGTGCGGGGGTAAGTGGCGGGTTTGTTTTGAAGGTGGAGAGGAAGCTGGCAAAGCATGGAACCACGAAATTGGCATTCACGGCAGCCTAAGGATTAATATAGGCCTCATTTCATAATAGGAAGTGTCGTAACTGTTCCTGGTGGAGAGTGAGGGATCGTGATTTATGGGACCACGGTAATAGTGGTAAAGTGAGTGAATAAGGGTAGGACCGTTGGTGACTGACGTGTCGTCCTGGACTGTGTCCCGGGGAAAATTACCCTTGGTTTAATCATCACTCATCGGTCTCAGATCTTAATGGAGTGATCTCTAATGTGTATAATAATTATGAGCCATTAAATTGTCTTGTGAATTGTAATGTAATTAATGATAATAACGCTAAGTTAAGAGAATGCGTGAAGTGAAATAAGTCGTTTTGTTCCGAGTGAACACGTTAGACCTCGTTGTTCCCGAGACGAGGAAAGTGAAGCTCCTTGAGTCACGACTTTTAAGGCGGGACAAACCAACGGATACCTCGTCCTGCTGGAATGAGAACCGTGTCGGTGTAGCAGGACATCGAAAATGAGATGGTGAATGGAGGAAATAAGGAGTATCAATCACCCACAGTTAAGTAACCCTTCTAGTTATAACAAACTTATGCTGGCCAGTTGTGTTATGTTGTAATTAGATAGGTTATGAGTGATCCAGCTACATCAAGTGACCACCAGAGAACATCTGGTAAGTGGTGGGATTATGTACAAATGTTTTCCTTGATGGATGTATCCAGGTGTATCCTACCCCCCCCCCTTCATTCAGCTAAACTAATATAATCTATACAGTCCACAATTAATTAGTAGCACCGTACTTGTGGGTGCTATCCAATCCATACTGGTCTCGGATAGATATGGATAAGATTGTGAGGTCGAGGGGACCACTTGCCGCGACCAGGGGTGGTTAAGTTTTCTCACATGTCTACACGGGGTGACTACGGTAAACAATATGATTGTCTCCCAATGAGATTACTGGTATGTATATAATGTTGAGGTACATACAGGTAAGCACCCTAGAAAATTTTCCATAATAAGCGTCCTCTTGGTAAATATGGCATGCAGTATGACGGAAGAATGGAGAAGAAATAACTCATTCAGCATGGTTATTTGCCAGAGGATGAGCTTTTGGAACAATTGCCGGAAGAACTATCTGGAGTGGCTTCCATCATAATTCGAGAGTAGAAGTCTCGGACATGACTGTCAGGGTCATCCATGTGTTCTTAATACTTCGTCCCATCAACGAAACGGCTTTCATAGTCATACTTGACCTATACAAAAACCGAGGTATTTAATCTTGGCTTGTCCAGACTGACACTTGGCTAAATTTATGGTGAAGTTGTACTTTTCTAACTTCTTAAATAAGGTTTCCAGGCGAATTAAATGTTGCTCCCACTCATTGCTATATATAACAAGATCATCTAGATATGCGTCCACTCCTTCTAAATCATTGGTCAGCAGGTTCATCAGGCGCTGAAAGGTAGAGGCCGCGTTACACAACCCGAAGGGCATAACACGATAATTGAATAATCCGCCTTGTATAGTAAATGCGGATATTTCTTGGGCTCGCTGAGTAAGCAGCACTTGGTAATAGCCCCTTAATAAATCCAGGCGGGTGACATAGGCGGCTCCTGATACTCTGTCTATTAGATCATCAATACGGGGTAGTGGGAAACCATCTGGTACCGTGAGAGCATTAACCTTACGATAATCAGTGCACATTCTAGAAGTTCCATCAGGCTTGGGAACTAATATACAGGGCGAGGCCCACGGACTTTTACTCCATTCTATGAGTCCATGGGACAACAAAAATTCTACTTCTTTGTTTAATGTTTCTTGTTTGAGTGGACTTGCCCTATAAGGTGACTGTTTGCAAGGCTTTGCTCCTTGTACATCTATGTCGTGAATTCCCAATGTACAACACCTAGGGACGTCATCGAATAAAACCTCATAATGTAATATCAAGTCTTTGATATCTTTTGCTTTCTTCAAATCAAGGTCCATAAGAAAGGTATCAAGAGATTGCAATGTCTCTGAATTTTTTAAACGTACTTCTATCGCTTTAGAGATGCTGGGCAGACTTACATTTTCAGTTTCAGCTAAAGGAAGAACTGTCGAAACTGGTATGATACTAGGGTGGTAAGCCTTAAGTTGGTTTATGTGATAAGTATGTTTTGCTTTTCTCTTTCCTGGAGTTTTTAGTACATAATTTACCTCATTGACTCGCTCAATCACCTCCAAAGGACCTTCGTATCTAGGTTGCAGAGCATGTCCAGGTAAGAATTTCTGTGCCATCACTCTGTAACCTGGTTTGAAGAAACGAGAGCGTGTGTGTTTGTCATAACAATGCTTCAACTTGGATTGGGCCTTAGCTAAGTTTTTTGAGGCTAATTCCCTCAGTTGTAACAAACGCTTTTGCATTAGAGTTGGAGTTGTTTTAAGCGAGGGTTCGGATTTTCCGGTCCATGAATCTTTTAGTACGGCGAGGGGGCTGCGTACTTGGTGTCCGTAAATTAATTCAAATGGACTGAACCCAGTGCTTTCTTGTTCGCTTTCCCTTAAGGTGAACAAGAGGAATGGTATTCCTTCGTCCCAATCTCTGGAAAACTGCTCGCAGTATGCTCTCATCATTGATTTTAATGTTTGATGAAATCGTTCGAGGGCTCCTTGCAACTGAGGGTGATAAGCAACAGAAAATACGGACTTAATTCCGAGGCGTGATAAGGCATCACGAAACATCTTAGAGGTAAAATTTGAACCTTGATCGGATTGAATTATTCGGGGAATCCCCACCTGTGAAAATTTTTTTTGCAAAGCTCGAACAATGATGCGAGAATTAATTTTTCTCAAAGGGATAGCCTCTGGATATCGAGTAACGACATCCATAATTGTAAACAGATATTGATTCCCTTGTTTAGTCTTGGGTAACGGACCAACACAATCTATTATCAGGCGTGAGAAGGGCTCACCACTGACGGGAATCGGAATGAGGGGAACT
Source organism: Cherax quadricarinatus (assembly GCF_038502225.1). Lineage (NCBI taxonomy): Eukaryota > Metazoa > Arthropoda > Malacostraca > Decapoda > Parastacidae > Cherax > Cherax quadricarinatus. Next base: position 35,771,755 of record NC_091305.1, read on the forward strand.
GGTGGAGGTGTGTGCGAAGGTTTGCCGGTCACTTGGCAGACTTGACAACCTTTTAGATAAGTTTCCACAGTCTCCTTCATTCTGGGCCAATGAAAATGCTTGGCTATTTTGCCCAGCATTTTCTTTACTCCCAAATGTCCTCCCATGGGACTATGGTGGGCGAAACTAATGGCCAATTCTCTAAAGGTGCTAGGTAGCACTACTAGATGTTTGCTGGTAGACAGATGATCGTCGGAAGACAAAAAAAACTTTTCCTTTCTCATTAATATACCATTAGCAAGATAGTAACAATTGTCCAGGTCTCGGGCGTCGTCTTCTGTAATAGCTATCTCTCTTAATTTCTCTAGGGATGGATCAAGGAACTGATCCCTTATTAAATATTCTTTCGATAGCATTTTAATATCAAAATCTTGAAAAGGGCCGATCATAGAATATTTCAGATTTGAAGATCCGGGTTGTAAGGATCGGCTGAACAATAAATCGAGACCTAAATCTTCGCCTTCACTTAGGACTTCAGTTGACAAAGGATTTTGAGGCGCTCTAGACATTGCTCTAGTTATAACATTGAGAGGAAATAAGGTAGGAGCCTCTTTTCGAGCTTCTATGGCATAGTTCATGTCAGTATAATTATCAATAACTAGAGGCTCTCGGCTTATACCTGGATAGTCTAGATCATTGCCTATGAGTAAGTCAACGCCCTGAATAGGAAAAGTTTCACTGGATATACCTACCGACACAAAGCCAGTATAGGTTGGTGTTTGGATGTATATCCTGTGAAGAGGTACTCTTATAATGGCGCCTCCATAGGCTTCTAATAAGACATCTAGCTTTGTGGGAGTCATATCACTTACGGGAAGTATGTCCTGCTTCAACAATGTTAAATAATTTCCAGTATCACGGAAGGAATTAATTTCAACTAATTGAGTCTCGTCTATTCCAACTTTCACTTTAGCAAAGTAGGGACTCACAGCTGAGTGAATATCTTTTTCTGAAACAGCTCTAGTATTGAGTCATCTATAATGACTACTGATTCGTTCTTGTGAACCTTGTTCGGTACTAGGGTTCAGTTTCTTTTGAGTTGTCGATGAAGATATTACCTGTGTTGGGAAATGAAGTCGCTCGTTCCTGGTATCCCTCTCTAGCCAATAACAGTATTTCCTTACATGCCCTTTCTTATTACAATAAGTGCAGTTCAACTCACTGTTATGACTTAGTGGTTTTGAACTTTTCCTAGAGTTAGATCTAAATTTATTATTAATGGGCGTGGAGGCATCATAGGAGGTCGGGCAAGGATTCTGTATGCAACGCATCTCTGTAAGATTGGATCATCCTTTCTTAGGGGCATATTTAGTCACTGTTTCCTTACTTTTTGTTTTGCCAATCAATTGTTGAGATATTTCATAATTATTGGCGAGCAAGGCTGTTTCTAGTATATTCACTATGGGGCAACTAATCAAATACCTATGCAAGTCTTCTGGTAAATTATTATAGAAATCCTCATGCAGGATCAATTGGGAAAGACTTTCCATAGATTTACAGTTAGAAGCTCTACACCATCTCTCAAAAGCGATTTTCTTTTAACGTGCAAAATCTACATACGACTGAGTTGGCTGGCGTTTTAATGCTCTAAAGGTTTTTTGATAACTTACTGGGAGATCATAAGCCTTTAGGATAGCCTTCTTAACGGAATCATAATCCACATATTTCTCAAAAGGTAACGTAGCCGTACAACTTTGAGCTTTACCAGACAACGAAGTATGTAATAAGGTTGCCCAGTGTTGTCAGGGCCAGCGCATAGCACGTGCTTGATTCTCAAAGACTTCAAAATAAGTATCTAAATCTCCTTCATTAAACCTTGGAACCATAGATGCAGCTTTTTGTATATTGAAAGAATCATTTGAGGATTCAGTACACCTTTCACTCACTTTATCTTGTTGTTGTTGTCTTATATAGTGGAGCATTTCCCTTTGAAAGTCTTCTTCATTTAATTTACGCTGAGCCTCAATTTGAGCAGTCTGTAAAATAGTCTCTCTAATTTCTCAAACTGACTTTGAGAAATATGCCCCGATGGTATCGAAAATGAGGGAATTGAACTGGCGGTATGTGGATATTCCTTTGGACATGCACCTTGGTGAGGGCCAGGCTGACCATTAATAGGAATTCCTTCAGTAACGGGCGAATGCCGAACAGCGGCTGCACCCTGCAATACTTCATATCTCGACTGGTAGCTTACTTGAGAAACTAAACTTTCAGAGTCAGAATCTCCTGCTACATGATGGTTAGAGGCCCCTGGAAACAATTTGTTTCTAATTATTGCCCTTACGGTATTGGCTGTGTAATATCTATCGTATGGCACTCCCAATTTATGGGCTATCTGCCAGCATGTCTGAAGTTTCAAGGAGTCCAGCTTTGACAATGTTAAATCTTCAAATAACTCTTTAATGTGATCTTCCATGATCAATATTTTGAAATTAACTAAACATAAATTCCCAGTATATAACTTTAATATTGTTCTTTTGATCAATGTCTTAGAACAACAGAGATCCCGGACAGGCCCCCATTTGTTGCGAATAAGAAATTTTTTAAAGAACTTCAGAATGTGGCCTGTTACCATTTATTTCTTATGCAACAAGATTTTTGGATCCGAGTTATTTAAAGGTATTTTAGTCTAGGGGAAATAATTTCAACTGGGAAACTCAATAGAATAATGTTCAAATTTATTAAAGTATTTAAATACAATACTTTATCTTCTCTTTGTAGTTAATTTAACTTAATACTTTGTACAATAAATTTACCATATACATTTAGTTCAAAATCATGGAAATGTCATATTAATAAGGAAGTTTAATTATTCTTCCTGTATCTAAGTCCTCATTAATATTTACGTCTCTTTCTTAACAAGACTGTAAACTCAAAATACAAAATGTACAAGATTTAACAAGACCTTTGAATCTGACCATATAGTATCTCTATGGATTACTGAACTGACCAAGAATATAAATATCAAAAGAGTCTTTCAGAGTAATGAGGAACAAAGTGAATCAGCTCTTGAGTCCAATTCTCAAAACCATTCAACTGTACACCGTAAGAGCCAATATACGATCAGTTGTCAGGGCTAGAGCTGGGAGCAGACTGACTACTTGCCAGTCTGTTGACGTGTCATCAGGTTGGATCAGCTGAGCCATGTAAGCCAGCCGGACATAAACAACTGAACAATTCACCAGATGGTTCCGAGACTTAAACTCTATATACACAAGAAATCCTACCTAACCATAATAGTAAAATAATAGTGATAATTACAAAATAGTGATAATAACGATAATAGTGATAATAACGATAATAGTGATAATAACGATAATAGCGATAATACCATGGTATTTTTCATATATTAACAGATAATAATATAACGCCGAAAATCTCTATTTTAGCTATAAACGGGGACTTTCGCGCTTTAATATTAAGTGATGAACATATGCTCTTAAAATATTTAAATAACACAGGATGACCAATTTCGAAGATATAACACACGCTACTTGCTGTTGTCTTGGGGACACGCTAGTTGCTGTTGTCTGGGGGACACGCTACTTGCTGTTGTCTGGGGGACATGCTACTTGCTGTTGTCTGGGGAACATGCTACTTGCTGTTGTCTGGGGGACACGCTACTTGCTGTTGTCTGGGGGACACGCTACTTCTTGTTGTCTGGGGGACATGCTACTTGTTGTAGTCTGGGGGACATGCTACTTGCTGTTGTCTGGGGGACACACTACTTGTTGTTGTCTGGGGGACACGCTAGTTGCTGTTGTCTGGGGGACATGCTAGTTGCTGTTGTCTGGGGGACACGCTACTTGCTGTTGTCTGGGGGACACGCTACTTGCTGTTGTCTGGGGGACACGCTACTTGCTGTTGTCTGGGGTACACGCTACTTGCTGTTGTCTGGGGGACACGCTACTTGTTGTTGTCTGGGGGACATGCTACTTGCTGTTGTCTGGTGGACACGCTACTTGCTGTTGTCTGGTGGACACGCTACTTGCTGGTGTCTGGGGGACACGCTACTTGCTGTTGTCTGGGGACACGCTACTTGCTGTTGTCTGGGGGACACGCTAGTTGCTGTTGTCTGGTGGACACGCTACTTGCTGTTGTCTGCTGGACACGCTACTTGCTGTTGTCTGCTGGACACGCTACTTGCTGTTGTCTGGTGGACACGCTACTTGCTGTTGTCTGGTGGACACGCTACTTGCTGTTGTCTGGTGGACACTCTACTTGCTGTTGTCTGGTGGACACGCTACTTGCTGTTGTCTGGTGGACACGCTACTTGCTGTTGTCTGGTGGACACGCTACTTGCTGTTGTCTGTTGGACACGCTACTTGCTGTTGTCAGGGGCACAGGCTACTTGCTGTTGTCTGGGGGACACGCTACTTGCTGTTGTCTGGGGACACGCTACTTGCTGTTGTCTGGGGGACACGCTACTTGCTGTTGTCTGGGGGACACTCTACTTGCTGTTGTCTGGGGGAAGCGCTACTTGCTGTTGCCTGGGGGACACGCTACTTGCTCTTGTCTGGGGGACACGCCAGTTGCTGTTGTCTGGGGGACACACTACTTGCTGTTGTCTGGGGGACACGCTACTTGCTGTTGTCTGGGGGACACGCTACTTGCTGTTGTCTGGGGGACACGCTACTTGCTGTTGTCTGGGGGATGCGCTACTTGCTGTTGTCTGGGGGACACGCTACTTGCTCTTGTCAGTGGGACACGCTAGTTACTGTTGTCTGGGGGACACGCTATTTGCTGTTGTCTGGGGGGCACGCTACTTGCTGTTGTCTGGGGGAGACGCTACTTGCTGTTGTCTAGGGGAGACGCTACTTGCTGTTGCCTGGGGGAGACGCTACTTGCTGTTGTCTGGGGGACACGCTACTTGCTGTTGTCTGGGGGACACGCTACTTGCTGTTGTCTGGGGGAGACGCTACTTGCTGTTGTCTGGGGGAGACGCTACTTGCTGTTGTCTGGGGGAGACGCTACTTGCTGTTGTCTGGGGGACACGCTACTTGCTGTTGTCTGGTGGACACGCTACTTGCTGTTGTCTGGGGGAGACGCTACTTGCTGTTGTCTGGGGGAGACGCTACTTGCTGTTGTCTGGGGAAGACGCTACTTGCTGTTGTCTGGGGGACACGCTACTTGCTGTTGTCTGGAGGACACGCTACTTGCTGTTGTCTGGGGGACACGCTACTTGCTGTTGTCTGGGGGACACGCTACTTGCTGTTGTCTGGGGGAGACGCTACTTGCTGTTGTCTGGAGGACACGCTACTTGCTGTTGTCTGGGGGACACGCTACTTGTTGTTGTCTGGGGGACACGCTACTTGCTGTTGTCTGGGGACACGCTACTTGTTGTTGTCTGGGGGACGCGCTACTTGCTGTTGTCTGGGGGACACGCTACTTGCTGTTGTCTGGGGGACACGCTACTTGCTGTTGTCTGGGGGACACGCTACTCGCTGTTGTCTGGGGGACACGCTACTTGCTGTTGTCTGGGGGACACGCTACTTGCTGTTGTCTGGGGGACACGCTATTTGCTGTTGTCTGGGGGACACGCTACTTGTTGTTGTCTGGGGGACACGCTACTTGCTGTTGTCTGGGGGACACGCTACTTGCTGTTGTCTGGGGGACACGCTACTTCCTGTTGTCTGGGAGACACGCTACTTGTTGTTGTCTGGTGGACACGCTACTTGCTGTTGTCTGGGGGACACGCTACTTGCTGTTGTCTGGTGGACACGCTACTCGCTGTTGTCTTGGGACACGCTACTTGCTGTTGTCTGGGGGACACGCTACTTGCTGTTGTCTGGGGGACACGCTATTTGCTGTTGTCTGGGGGACACGCTACTTGCTGTTGTCTGGGGACACGCTACTCGCTGTTGTCTGGGGGACACGCTATTTGCTGTTGTCTGGGGGACACGCTACTTGCTGTTGTCTGGTGGACACGCTACTTGCTGTTGTCTGGGGGACACTCTACTTGCTGTTGTCTGGGGACATGCTACTTTCTGTTGTCTGGGGGACAAGCTAGTTGCTGTTTTCTGGGGGACACGCTACTTGCTGTTGTCTGGGGGACGCGCTACTTGCTGTTGTCTGGAGGACACGCTACTTGCTGTTGTCTGGGGGACACGCTACTTGCTGTTGTCTGGGGGACACGCTACTTGCTGTTTTCTGGGGGACACGCTAGTTGCTGTTGTCTGGGGGACACGCTAGTTGCTGTTGTCTGGGGGACACGCTACTTGCTGTTGTCTGGGGGACACGCTACTTGCTGTTGTCTGGGGGACACGCTACTTGCTGTTGTCTGGGGGAGACGCTACTTGCTGTTGTCTGGGGGACACGCTACTTGCTGTTGTCTGGGGGACACGCTACTTGCTGTTGTCTGGGGGACATGCTACTTGCTGTTGTCTGGGGGACACGCTACTTGCTGTTGTCTGGGGGACACGCTACTTGTTGTCTGGGGGACACGCTACTTGCTGTTGTCTGGGGGACACGCTACTTGTTGTCTGGGGGACACGCTACTTGTTGTCTGGGGGACACGCTACTTGTTGTCTGGGGGACACGCTACTTGTTGTCTGGGGGACACGCTACTTGTTGTCTGGGGGACACGCTACTTGTTGTCTGGGGGACACGCTACTTGTTGTCTGGGGGACACGCTACTTGCTGTTGTCTGGGGGACACGCTACTTGTTGTCTGGGGGACACGCTACTTGTTGTCTGGGGGACACGCTACTTGTTGTCTGGGGGACACGCTACTTGTTGTCTGGGGGACACGCTACTTGTTGTCTGGGGGACACGCTACTTGTTGTCTGGGGGACACGCTACTTGCTTGTTGTCTGGGCGCCACGCCACTTGTTGTCTGGGGGACACGCTACTTGTTGTCTGGGGGACACGCTACTTGTTGTCTGGGGGACACGCTACTTGTTGTCTGGGGGACACGCTACTTGTTGTCTGGGGGACACGCTACTTGCTGTTGTCTGGGGGACACGCTACTTGTTGTCTGGGGGACACGCTACTTGCTGTTGTCTGGGGGACACGCTACTTGTTGTCTGGGGGACACGCTACTTGTTGTCTGGGGGACACGCTACTTGTTGTCTGGGGGACACGCTACTTGTTGTCTGGGGGACACGCTACTTGTTGTCTGGGGGACACGCTACTTGTTGTCTGGGGGACACGCTACTTGTTGTCTGGGGGACACGCTACTTGTTGTCTGGGGGACACGCTACTTGTTGTCTGGGGGACACGCTACTTGTTGTCTGGGGGACACGCTACTTGCTGTTGTCTGGGGGACAAGCTACTTGCTGTTGTCTGGGGGACACGCTACTTGTTGTCTGGGGGACACGCTACTTGTTGTCTGGGGGACACGCTACTTGTTGTCTGGGGGACACGCTACTTGTTGTCTGGGGGACACGCTACTTGTTGTCTGGGGGACACGCTACTTGTTGTCTGGGGGACACGCTACTTGTTGTCTGGGGGACACGCTACTTGTTGTCTGGGGGACACGCTACTTGCTGTTGTCTGGGGGACACGCTACTTGTTGTCTGGGGGACACGCTACTTGCTGTTGTCTGGGGGACACGCTACTTGTTGTCTGGGGGACACGCTACTTGTTGTCTGGGGGACACGCTACTTGTTGTCTGGGGGACACGCTACTTGTTGTCTGGGGGACACGCTACTTGTTGTCTGGGGGACACGCTACTTGTTGTCTGGGGGACACGCTACTTGTTGTCTGGGGGACACGCTACTTGTTGTCTGGAGGACACGCTACTTGTTGTCTGGGGGACACGCTACTTGTTGTCTGGGGGACACGCTACTTGTTGTCTGGGGGACACGCTACTTGTTGTCTGGGGGACACGCTACTTGTTGTCTGGGGGACACGCTACTTGCTGTTGTCTGGGGGACACGCTACTTGTTGTCTGGGGGACACGCTACTTGTTGTCTGGGGGACACGCTACTTGTTGTCTGGGGGACACGCTACTTGTTGTCTGGGGGACACGCTACTTGTTGTCTGGGGGACACGCTACTTGTTGTCTGGGGGACACGCTACTTGCTGTTGTCTGGGGGACACGCTACTTGTTGTCTGGGGGACACGCTACTTGCTGTTGTCTGGGGGACACGCTACTTGTTGTCTGGGGGACACGCTACTTGTTGTCTGGGGGACACGCTACTTGTTGTCTGGGGGACACGCTACTTGTTGTCTGGGGGACACGCTACTTGTTGTCTGGTGGACACGCTACTTGTTGTCTGGGGGACACGCTACTTGTTGTCTGGGGGACACGCTACTTGTTGTCTGGGGGACACGCTACTTGTTGTCTGGGGGACACGCTACTTGTTGTCTGGGGGACACGCTACTTGTTGTCTGGGGGACACGCTACTTGTTGTCTGGGGGACACGCTACTTGTTGTCTGGGGGACACGCTAGTTGTTGTCTGGGGGACACGCTAGTTGTTGTCTGGGGGACACGCTACTTGTTGTCTGGGGGACACGCTACTTGTTGTCTGGGGGACACGCTACTTGTTGTCTGGGGGACACGCTACTTGTTGTCTGGGGGACACGCTACTTGTTGTCTGGGGGACACGCTACTTGTTGTCTGGGGGACACGCTACTTGCTGTTGTCTGGGGGACACGCTACTTGTTGTCTGGGGGACACGCTACTTGTTGTCTGGGGGACACGCTACTTGTTGTCTGGGGGACACGCTACTTGTTGTCTGGGGGACACGCTACTTGTTGTCTGGGGGACACGCTACTTGTTGTCTGGGGGACACGCTACTTGCTGTTGTCTGGGGGACACGCTACTTGTTGTCTGGGGGACACGCTACTTGCTGTTGTCTGGGGGACACGCTACTTGTTGTCTGGGGGACACGCTACTTGTTGTCTGGGGGACACGCTACTTGTTGTCTGGGGGACACGCTACTTGTTGTCTGGGGGACACGCTACTTGTTGTCTGGGGGACACGCTACTTGTTGTCTGGGGGACACGCTACTTGGTTATCTGGGGACACGCTACTTATTATCTGGGGACCACGCTACTTGTTATCCTGGGGACCACGCTACTTGTTGTCTGGGGACACGCTGCACCTTGTTGTATCCCAGGGGAGGCCACGCTACTTGTTATCTGGGGACACCGCTACTTGTTATCCTGCAGGGGACACCGCTACTTGACTTATCTGAGGGGACACACTACGCGTTATCTGGGGACACGCTACCTTGCTGTTATCCTGGGGACACGCTACTTGGTTATCTAGAGGGGACCACACTTCACCTTGTTATCTGGGGGACCACGCTACTTACTGTTGTCTGGGGGACACACCTTACTTGTTATCCTAGGGGACCACGCTACTTGGTTATCTGGGGACACGCTACTTACTGTTATCTAGAGGGGACCACGCTACTTGTTATCTAGGGGACCCTTTACGCTTACTTTTGTCTGGGGACACGCTACTTGTTATCTGGGGGACACGCTACGCCTTGTTATCTGGGACACGCTACGCCTTGTTGTCTGGGGACCACGCTACCGCGCATTTATCTGGGGACACCGCTACGCGTTGTCTAGAGGACCGCTACTTGTTGTCTCTGGGGACCACGCTACTTGTTGTCTGAGGGGGACCTTACGCTACTTGCTGTTATCTGGGGACCACGCTACTTGTTATCTGAGGACCACGCTACTTGTTATCTAGGGGGACACACGCTACTTGCCTGTTAATCCTAGGGGACACTACTTACTTGTTATCTGGGGACACGCTAGTTGTTATGCAGGGGACACGCTTACTTGCTGTTATCTGGGGACACCGCTACTTGTTATCTGGGGACACGCTACTTACTGTTAATCTGGGGACACGCTACTTGTTGTCTGGGACCGCCCACTTCACCTTGGGGTTATCTGAGGCGCACTTCACCTTGCGTTATCCAGGGGACACCGCTACTTGTTATCTGAGGGGACACGCTACGCGGTTATCTGGGGACACGCTACTTGTTGTCCTGGGGACCGGGTTCTACTTGCCGCATGTTATCTAGGGGACACATACTTGTTATCTAGAGGAGCACGCTACTTTTTGATTGTTATCTGGGGGACACCGCTACTTACTCAGTTATCTGGGGACATGCTACTTGCACTGTTATCTGGGGGACCATGCTACTTGGTTATCTGGGGACACACTACTTGTTATCTGGGGACACGCTACTTGTTGTTATCTGGGGGACACGCTACTTATTGGCATCTGGGGACCACGCTACTTGCCTTGTTATACAGGGGACACGCTACCTTGGTTATCTAGAGGGGACACGCTGCACTTGTTATCTAGGACCATCACGTTATCTGGGGACACCGCATACTTGCCGCTGTTATCTGGGGACACGCCTACCTTGTTATCCTAGAGGGGACACGCTACTTGTTCTCAGGGGACCACGCTACTTGCTGCATCTGGGGACCTTACGCTTCACTTGTTATCTGGGGACCACGCTTCTGCCCAGTTATCTGGGGACACGCACGCTACTTGCTGTTATCTGGGGACACACGCACTTGTTATCTTGGGGACCACACGCTACTTGCCTGTTATCTGGGGACACACTTCACTTATTGTCTAGAGGGGGACACACACTACTTGATTATGAGGGGACACGCTACTTATCCTAGAGGGGGACACCACTACTTTGTTATCTAGAGGGGACACGCTACTTGCATCTTATCCCCACAGGAGGGGACACGCTACTTGTTATCTAGAGGACACGCTTACTTGTTATCTAGGGGACACCACGCTACCCATTGTTTATCTAGGAGGGGACCTACGCTACTTGTTATCTGGGGACACGCTACTTGTTTATCTAGAGGGGACACGCTACTTGTTGTCTAGAGAGGGACCACGCTACTTGTTATCCTGGGGACACACGCTACTTGTTATCTGGGGGACCACGCTACTTGCTGTTGTCTACGGGGACACGCACTTCACTTGGTTAATCTGGGGACACCGCTACTTATTATCTGGGGACACGCTACTTGTTATCTAGAGGGGACACACGCACTACTTGCTGTTATCCCCAGGGGGACACGCTACTTATTTATCCTGGGGATACGATACTTGCTGTTGTCTGGGGACACACGCTACTTGCTGTTGTCTGGGGACATGCTACTTGCTGTTATCCCTGGGGGACATACCTACTTGTTATCTAGAGGGGGACACGCTACTTGTTGTCTGGGGACACGCTACTTGCTGTTGTCTGGAGGGGACCACGCTACTTGTTGTCCTGGGGACACATGCTACCTTGTTATCTGGGGACACGCTACTTGCTGTTAATCTGGGGACCCCGCTACTTGTTATCTGGGGACACGCTACTTGCTGTTGTATCTGAGGGGACCACGATACTTGCTGGTTATCTGGGGACATGCTACTTGCTGTTATCCTGGGGACACGCTCACCTTGGTTATCTGGGGGACCACGCCTACTTGCCCATTGTCTAGGGGACACCGCATACTTGTTGTCCTGGGGACACGCTACTTGCTGTTGTCTGGGGACACGCTACTTGTTGTCTGGGGGACACGCTACTTGCTGTTGTCTGGGGACCTGCTTACTTGCTTGCTTGTTATCTGGGGGACATGCTACTTGCCTGTTATCTGGGGAACACGGGACCCTCACTTGTTGTCTGGGGGAACACCCACTTCCACTTGTTATCTTCAGGGGACACACATACTTGTTATCTAGGGGACACGATACTTGCTGTTATCTGGGGGACACGCTACTTACTGTTATCTGGGGGACATACTACTTGCTGTTATCTAGGGGAGGGCCACAACTGCACTTGTTATCTAGGGGTTACCGCTACTTGTCTTAGAGGACATGGGGACACGCTTCACTTGTTATCTGGGGACCACGCTACTTTGCTTGCTGTTGTCTGGGGACACGCTACTTGTTGTCTGGGGGACACGCTTACTTGCTGTTATCTGGGGGACACGCCTTACCTTGCTGTTATCTGGGGACATGTCTACTTGCTGTTATCTGAGGGACCCCATACTACTTGCTGTTATCCTGGGGACACGCTACTTGCTGTTAATCTGGGGACCACACTTACCACCTTGTTATCCTAGGGACACACTACTTGCTGTTGTCTAGGGGACCACCCGCTCTACTTGCCTATTATCTGAGAGGGGGACATGCTACTTGCTGTTGTCTAGAGGGGACACGCTACTTGTTGTCTGGGGACACGCTACTTGTTATCTGGGGGACACACGCTGCACTTGTTGTATCCTGGGGGACACCCGCTACTTGCTGTTGTCTGGGGGACCACGCACTTACTTGTCCTGAGGGGGACCACGCTACTTGCACTGTTATCTAGAGGGGACACGCTACTTGCTGTTATCTGGGGACATACTACTTGCTGTTATCTGGGGGACACGCCCTACTTGCTGTTAATCACAGAGGGGACATGCTACTTGCTGTTGTCTGGGGACCGCCGCTACTTGTTATCCTAGGGGACACGCTACTTGTTGTCTAGAGGGGACCACGCTACTTATTGTTGTCTGGGGGACCGCTACGCCCGCTACTTGCTGTTATCTAGGGGACATACTACTTGCTGTTATTGGCTCTGGGGACCACGCTACTTGTTATCCTGGGGGACACCGCTACCACGCTTGTTATCCTGGGGGACACGCTACTTGTTGTCTGGGGACACGCTATACTTGTTATCTAGGGGACACACGCTACTTGTTGTATCTGGGGACCACGCTACTTGATGTTATCTGGGGACCACCGCTACTTGTTTGTCAGGGGACACCGCTACTTGCACTGTTTATCCTGGGACCACTACTTCTTGCACTGTTATCTGGGGGACATCCTACTTGCTGTTGTATCCTGGGGACCCACGCTACCTTGTTGATCTGGGGACACGCTACTTGTTATCTGGGGGACACGCTACTTGTTGTTGTTGTCTGGGGACACGCTACTTGCACTGTTATCTGGGGGACATGCTACTTGCCGCTGTTATCCTGGGGACACCGCTACTTGTTGTCTAGAGGGGACACGCTACTTGTTGGCATCTGGGGACACTACACTTGCTGTTATCTGGGGGACACGCTACTTGTTATCTGGGGACACGCTACTTGTTGTCTGGGGACACGCTTACTTGCTGTTATCCTGGGGACACGCTACTTACTGTTATCTGGGGACATGCTACTTGCTGTTAATCTAGAGGACCTTTACGCTACTTGTTATCTAGGGGACACGCTACTTGCTGTTATCTGGGGGACACGCTACTTGCTGTTATCTAGGGGAACACCTGCTACCTTTGCTGTTATCTGGGGACACGCTACTTGTTATCTAGGGGACACGCTACTTGCTGTTATCCTGGGGACACGCCCTTTACTTGCCTGTTATCTGGGGGACACCGCTACTTGCTATTATCTGAGGGGACATACTACTTGCTGTTTATCTAGAGGGGACCCACGCTACTTGTTATCTGGGGACACGCTACTTGCACTGTTGTCTGGGGACCACACTACTTGCTGTTATCTGGGGACATGCACTTGCCCTGTTATCTGGGGACCCACACTACTTGTTATCTGGGGACCACGCTACTTGCCTTTCTGTTGTCTGGGGACACGCTACTTGCCTGTTATCTAGGGGGACACACTCACCCTTACTGTTATCTGGGGGACATACTACTTGCACTGTTATCTAGAGGGGACCCACGCTACTTATTTATCTGGGGACACGCTACTTGATATTATCTAGGGGGACACCTGCTACTTGCCTGTTATCTAGGGGACATGTACTACTTGCACTATTTATCTAGGGGACACCGCTACTTGTTATCTGGGGACCACTACTCACTTGCTGTTTATCTGGGGACACACGCTACTTGCTGTTATCTGGGGACACGCTACTTGCACTGTTATCAGGGGACATACTCACTTGCTGTTATCTGGGGACACGCTACCTTGTTATCTAGAGGGGACACGCTACTTGCTGTTGTATCTGGGGGACACCCGCTTACTTGCTTATTATCCTGGGGGACATACTACTTACTGTTAATCTGGGGACACCGCTACTTGTTATCTAGGGGACCGCGCTACTTGCTGTTATCTGGGGACACCGCATACTTTTACTGTTGCATCTGGGGACACCGCTACTTGCTGTTGTCTGGGGACTATACTACTTGCTGTTATCTGGGGACCACGCACTACTTGTTGTCTGGGGGACTTACGCTACTTGCTGTTATCTGGGGGACGCCACTACCTTGCTGTTATCATGGGGACATGATACTTACTGTTATCTGGGGATTGACACGCTACTTGTTATCTAGAGGACCACACTACTTTGCTGTTATCAGGGGACCACGCTACTTGCTGTTATCTGGGGACATGCTACTTACACTGCTTATCTAGGGGGACACACATACTTATTTATCCTAGAGGGGACACACTCACTTACTGTGTTGTCTGGGGGACACACTCACTTGTACTGTTATCTAGAGGGGACCACGCTCGCTTGCCACTTGTTATCTGGGGACATACTACTTGCTGTTATCTAGGGGGACACCCGCTGCACTTGACTTATCTGGGGACCACCACTACTTGCTGTTATCTGGGGACACGCTACTTACCTGTTATCTGGGGGACCCATACCTACACTTGCACTGTTATCTGAGGGGGACACACTACTTGTTATCTAGGGGGAGGTTGCACGATACTTGCTGTTATCTGGGGGACACGCTACTTGCTGTTATCTGGGGGACTATGCTACTTGCTGTTGTCTGGGGGACACGCTACTTGTTGTATCTGGGGACACGCTACTTGTTATCTAGAGGGGACACGCTACTTGCTGTTATCTGAAGTTGGACATGCTGCTTACTTGCTGTTGTCTGGGGGATTGCACGCCTACTTATTTATCCTGGGGACACACTACTTGCCACTGTTGTCTGAGGGCCGCTGCCACCCTTGCCTCTTGTCAGGGGGACACACTTACTTGCTGTTATCTGGGGGACATGCCTACTTGCTGTTGTCTAGGGGGACCCACGCTACTTGTTATCTGGGGGACACGCTACTTGCTGTTATCTGGGGACCACACTACTTGCTGTTATCTAGAGGGGACATGCTACCTTGCACTGTTATCTGGGGACACGCTACTTGTTATCTGGGGACACCGCTACTTGCTGTTATCTGGGGACACACTTACTTGCTCTGTTGTCTGGGGACACGCTACTTACTGTTATCTGGGGACATACTACTTGCTGTTATCTGGGGACACGCTACTTGGTTAATCTGGGGACACACTTCACTTGCTGTTGTATCAGGGGACACGCTACTTTGCACTGTTATCTAAGGGGACACACTACTTGCTGTTATCTGGGGACACGCTACTTGTTGTCTAGGGGACACGCTTGCCGCACTGTTATCTGGGGACCACGCTACTTGCTGTTATCTGGGGACACGCTACTTGCTGTTATCTGGAGGGGACATGCACTACTTACTGTTATCTGGGGACCACACTGCACCTTTGTTATCTAGAGGGGACACGCTACTTGCTCTGTTATTCTCTGGGGACTACCCGCTACTTGCTGTTGTCTAGGGACGACCATGCTACTTACTTTAATTATCTGGGGGACACACTTAGCACTTGTATACAGGGGACACCCGCGCTTACTGCCTTACTGTTATCTGGGGACCCACGCTACTCTTGCTGTTGTCTACAGAGGGGACATGCTACTTGCTGCACTTGTTATCTGAGGGGGACACGCTGCACTTGTTATCTGGGGACACGCTACTTGCTGTTATCTGGGGACCACGCTACTTGCTATTATCTGGGGACACGCTACTTGCTCTTGTCTGGGGACATGCTACTTGCTGTTATCTGGGGGACCGCCGCTACTTGTTATCTAGGGGACACGCTACTTACTGTTATCTGGGGGACCCACTACCCAACGCCTTAACTTACTGTTGTCAGGGGACATGACTACTTACTGTTGTCTGAGGGACACGCTACTTGTTATCTAGAGGGGACACGCTACTTTACACTGTTGTCTAGGGGACACGCCTTCACTTACTGTTATCACTGGGGGACTATACTACTTGCTGTTATCTGGGGACACGCTACTGCCCTTGTTATCTGGGGGACACACTTACTTGCTTGTTATCTGGGGACACGCTACTTACTGTTATCTGGGGACCACGCTACTTGCACTGTTATCCTTGGGGACACGCTACTTGCTGTTATCTGGGGGACATACTACTTGCTGTTATCTGGGGGACATACTACTTGCTGTTGTCTGGGGACACGCTAGCTTGTTATCTGGGGACACGCTACTTGCTGTTATCTGGGGACACGCTTACCCTTACTGTTATCTAGGGGGACATGCACTGCACTGTTATCTGGGGACATGCACTACACTTGTTATCTGGGGGACACGCTACTTGCACTGTTATCTGGGGACACACTTACTTGCTGTTATCTGGGGACACGCTACTTGCTGTTATCTGGGGGACATGCTACTTGCCTGTTGTTATGGGGGACACCACTACTTGTTATCCTGGGGACACGCTACTTGCTGTTATCTGGGGACCACACTACTTACCTGTTATCTGGGGACATACTACTTGCTGTTGTCTGGGGACACCGCTACGCACTTGTTGTCTGGGAGGGGACACGCTACTTGCTGTTATCTGGGGACCACGCTTACTTGCTGTTATCTGGGGACACGCTACTTGCTGTTATCTGGGGACATACTACTTACCTTATTATCTGGGGGACCACGCTACTTGTTATCTGGGGGACACGCTTACTTGCTGCTTATTCTCAGGGGACCACGCTACTTGCTGTTATCTGGGGGACATACTACTTGCTACTTGTTATCAGGGGGACACGCTACTTGTTATCTGGGGACACGCTACTTACCTTGCACTTGTTATCTGGGGACACCGCTACTTGCTGTTGTCTGGGGACTAATACCTACCTTGCTCTGTTGTATCTGGGGGACCACGCTACTTGTTATCTGGGGACACGCGCTTGCTACTTGCTGTTATCCTGGGGACCACGCTACTTGCTGTTGGATCTAGGGGACACACTGCACCTTACTGTTATCTGGGGGACATACTACTTGCTGTTGTCTGAGGGGACACGCTACTTGTTGTTATCTAGAGGGGACACGCCCTACTTACTGTTGTCTGGGGACACCGCTACTTACTGTTATCTGGGGACATGCCTACTTGCTGTTATCCTGGGGACCTTACGCTACTTGTTATCCTGGGGACACGCTACTTGCTGTTGTCTGGGGGACCACGATACTTGCTGTTGTCTGAGGGGACATGCTACTTGCTGTTATCCTGGGGACACGCTACACTTGTTATCCTGGGGGACACACTGCACCTTGTTATCTAGAGGGGACCGCTACTTGCTGTTATCTGGGGGACATGCTACTTGCACTGTTATCCTGGGGACACGCTACTTGTTGTTATCTGGGGACACGCCTACTACTGTTGTCTAAGGGGGACACGCTACTTCTTACTGTTGTCTGGGAGGCACGCTTACTTGCTGTTATCTGGGGGACTATGCTACTTGCACTGTTATCTAGGGGACACGCTACTTGTTATCCTGGGGGACACACACTTGCTGTTAATCTGAGGGGGACACGCGCTACCTTGCACTGTTATCTGGGGGACATGCTACTTGCCTTGTTATCTGGGGACCGCTAACCTTGTTAGGCCTAGGGGACACCGCTACTTGCTGTTATCAGGGGACACGCTACTTGCTGTTATCTGGGGACACGCTACCTTGCTGTTATCTGGGGACATACTACTTGCTGTTATCTGGGGGACACGCTACTTGTTGTCTGGGGACACGCTACTTACTGTTATCCTGGGGACACGCTACTTGCTGTTATCTAGGGGACATGCACTACTTGCTGTTGTATCTGGGGACCACGCTCACTTGTTGTCTAGGGGACACGCTACTTGCTGTTGTCTGGGGACACGCTACTTGCCTGTTGTCTGGGGACACGCTACTTGCTGTTATCTGAGGGGACATACTACCTTTGCTTATCTGAGGGGACACGCTACTTGTCTTGTATCTGGGGACACGCTACTTGCACTGTTATCTGGGGACACGCTACTTGCTGTTATCTGGGGACATGCTACTTGCTGTTATCTGGGGACACGCTACGCCTTGTTATCTGGGGACACGCCTTTCTGCTGTTATCCTGAGGGGGACACGCTACTTGCTGTTGTCTGGGGACATGCTACTTGCTGTTATCTGAGGGGACACGCTACTTATTTATCTGGGGACACACTGCTGCACTATTGTTATCTAGGGGACACGCTACTTGCACTGTTAATCTGGGGACACGCTACTTGCGCCTGTTATCCTGGGGACAATACTTGCACTGTTATCTGGGGACACACCTACTTTTTCACTTGTCTAGGGGGACTTACGCTACTTGCTGTTATCTGGGGGCCACGCTACTTGCTTGCTTGTTATCTAGGGGACTATGCTACTTTGCTGTTATCTGGGGACACGCTTCTACTTGTTGTCTAGAGGACACACTGCACTTGCTTGTTCATCAGGGGACCACGCTACTTGCTGTTATCTGGGGGACCTGACATACTTGCTGTTATCTAAGGGGACACGCTACTTGTTTATCCTAGGGGACTACGCTACTTGTTGTCTATGGGGACCACGCTACTTGCACTGTTGTCAGAGGGACACTTCTTGCTGTTATCTAGGGGACCCACGCTACTTACTGTTATCTGGGGACATGGGGGCCTACCTTGCTGTTCTCAGGGGACCACGCTACTTGTTCTCTGGGAGACTACGCTACTTGCGCGCCTGTTGTCTGGGGACCGCTACTGCTGTTATCTGGGGACATGCCTGCGCTTATCCTGGGGACACGCTGCACCTTGGTTATCTGGGGACACGCTACTTGCTGTTGTATCTGGGGACACCGCTACTTGCTACGTTGTCTAGAGGGGACATACTACTTGCTGTTATCTGGGGACCACTACTTGTTATCCTGGGGACCCACGCTACTTATTTGTCTAGGGGCCACGCTACTTGTTGTATCTAGAGGGGACCACGCTACTTGTTATCCTGGGGACCTTACGCTACTTGCTGTTATCTAGGGGACACACGCTACGCACTTGTTATCCTGGGGACCACCCGCTCACTTGTTATCCTGGGGACACGCTAACTTGCTGTTATTGTCTGGGGCACACGCTACTTGCTATTATCTAGGGGACACGCTACTTACTGTTATCTGGGGGACATACTACTTGCTGTTATCTGGGGACACGCCTTACTTGTTATCCTGGGGACACGCTACTTGCCACTGTTATCTGGGGACACGCTACTTACTGTTATCTAGAGGGGGACCATGCTACTTGCACTGTTATCTGGGGACACGCTACTTGCACTTATCTGGGGACACGCTACTTGCACCTGTTATCTAGAGGGGGACACGCTTACTTGCTGTTGTCTGGGGACACGCTACTTGCTGTTGATCTGGGGGACATGGCGCTACTTGCTGTTGTCTGGGGACACGCTGCACTTGTTATCTGGGGACACGCTACCCTTGCACTTCCCCATCTGGGGACACGGCTACTTGCACTGTTATCTGGGGGACATACTGCACTTGATGTTATCTGGGGGACACGCTACTTGTTAACTCTGGGGACCACGGCTACTTGCTGTTGTCTGGGGGACCACTTACCTTGCTGTTATCTGGGGACACGCTACTTGCTGTTATCTGAGGGGGACATGCTACTTGCTGTTGTCTAGGGGACACGCTTACCTTGCATTTATCTAAGGGGACACGCTACTTGCACTGTTATCTGGGGACACGCTACTTGCTGTTAATCTGGGGAGGGTTCATACTACTTGCTACTTGTTATCATGGGGACACGCTACTTGTTATCTAGAGGGGACCACGCTACTTGCACCTGTTATCTAGGGGACACACTTTACTTGCTTGCTTGTGTATCTGGGGACACGCTACTTGCCTGTTAATCTGGGGACAATACTACTTGATATTATCTGGGGACACCGCTACTTGTTATCTAGAGGGGGACACGCTACTTGCTGTTGTCCTGGAGGGGACACGCTACTTGCTGTTGTCTAGGGGACATGCTACTTGCTGTTATCTGGGGACACCGCTCACTTGTTATCTGAGACACCGCTACTTGCACTGTTATCTGGGGACACGCTACTACTTGCTGTTATCTGGGGACATGCTACTTGCTGTTATCCTGGGGACACGCTACTTGTTGTATCTGGGGAGGACGCTACTTACTGTTATCTGAGGGGACACGCTACTTGCTGTTATCTGGGGACACGCTACTTGCTGTTATCTAGGGACATGCTACTTGCTGTTATCTGGGGACACGCTACTTGTTAATAGAGGACCTGGGGGTACACTTTACACTTGCTGTTATCCTGGGGGACACGCTACTTGCACTGTTATCTGGGGGACATACTGCACTTGCTGTTGTCTGGGGACGTACGATACTTGTTCTATCTGGGGACACGCTACCTTGCCTGTTATCCTGGGGACACGCTACTTGCACTGTTATCTGGGGACATACTACTTGCTGTTATCTAGAGGGGGACACGCTACGTGTTATCCTGGGGACCACGCTACTTGTTATCTGGGGACACGCTACTTGCTGTTATCTGGGGACGTACTGCTTACTTCCCCCTTTGTCCTAGAGGGGACACGCTAGCACTTGTTGTCTAGGGGACACGCTACTTGCTGTTAATCTAGAGGGGGACACACTTCACTTGCTGTTATCTGGGGGACCACACTTGCACACTGTTATCTGGGGACATACTACTTGATATTAATCTGGGGACACACTACTTGTTAATCCTAGGGGACCACGCTACTTGCACTGTTATCTGAGGGACACGCTTCACCTTGCTGTTATCTGAGGGGACATACTGCACTTGTACTGTTATCACAGGACACGCTACTTGTTATCTAGAGGGGACACGCTACTTACTGTTAATCTGGGGACACACTACTTGCTGTTATCTGGGGACACCGCTACTTGCTGTTATCTGGGGACCATGCTACTTGCTGTTGTCCTGGGGACACACTACTTGTTATCTGGGGGACACCGCTACTTGCTGTTATCTGAGGGGACACTACTTGCTGTTATCTGGGGGACATGCTACTTGCTGTTATCTGGGGGACACGCTACTTGTTATCTGGGGGACACGCTACTTGCTGTTATCCTGGGGGACACACTACTTGCTGTTGTCTGGGGACACCCGCTGCCCTTACTGTTGTCTGGGGACATGCTACTTGCACAGTTATCTAGGGGACACTCGCTACTTATTATCTAGGGGACACGCTTACTTGCACTGTTATCCTTGGGGACACGCTACTTGCTGTTATCTGGGGGACATACTGCACTTGCTGTTGTATCTAGGGGACGTACGCTACTTGTTGTATCTGGGGACTACGCTACTTGCTGTTGGTCTGGGGACCACGCTACTTGCTGTTGTCTGGGGACATGCTACCTTGCTTGTTATCCTGGGGACCACGCTACTTGTTGTCTGGGGACACACTACTTGCTGTTATCTGGGGACTTACGCTACTTGCCTGTTGTCTGGGGACACGCTACTTGCTGTTGTCTGGGGACATGCTACTTGCCCCCTTATTTGTCTGGGGACCCACGCTACTTGTTATCCTGGGGACACGCTACTTGCTGGTTAATCTGGGGACACGCTACTTACTGTTATCTGGGGGACATACTGCACTTGCCTATTATCTGAGGACATACGCTACTTGTTATCTGGGGACACGCCTTACTTGCTGTTATCTGGGGGTACACGCCTACTTGCGCATGTTATCTGGGGACATACTACTTGCTTATTTGTCTGAGGGGACACGCTACTTGTTATCCTGGGGGACACGCTACTTGTTATCTAGAGGGGACACGCGCTACTTACTGTTATCTGGGGACACTACTTACTTGCTGTTATCTGGGGGACACTACTTACCTGTTATCTGGGGACTATACTACTTACTGTTGTCTAGAGGACCACATGCACTTGTTATCCTGGGGGAACACGCTACTTGTTATCTAGGGGACACGCTACTTGCTGTTATCTGGGGACCACGCTACTTGCTGTTAATCTGGGGACATGCTGCACTTACCTAACATCTAGAAGGGGGACACGCTACTTTGGGTAATCTGGGGACACGCTACTTGTTGTCTGGGGGACACCGCTACTTCTTGACATCATGGGGACACGCTACTTGCTGTTGTCTGGGGACACCGCTACTTGCTGTTGTCCTGAGGGGACATGCTGCACTTGCTGTTATCTAGAGGGGGACCACGCTACTTGTTGTCTGGGGACACGCTACTTGTTATCTGGGGACACGCTACTTGTTGTATCTGGGGGACCACTACTGCTTGTTATCTGGGGGGACACCGCTGCTTGTTGTCTAGGTGGACCACGCTACTTGTTATCCTAGGTGGACACCGCTACTTCGCCTTGTTATCTGGGGACACGCTACTTGTTGTCTGGGGGAGGGGCCACCGCTACTTGTTATCCTGGGGACACGCTACTTAACGACTTTATCTAGAGGGGACACGCTACTTGTTATCTGGGGACACGCTACTTGTTATCTGGGGACCACGCTACTTGTTATCTAGGGGACACGCTACTTGACTTATCTAGGGGACCCACGCTACTTGCGCCCTTATTATCTGGGGACTACGCTACTTGCCATTGTTATCCTGGGGGACCACGCTACTTGTTATCTGGGGGACCACGCTACTTGTTATCTGGGGACACGCTACTTGTTATCTGGGGAGGGCATTACGCTACTTGTTATCTGGGGGACACGCTACTTGTTATCCTGGATGGACACGCTACTTGTTAATCTGGGGACCACGCTACTTTGCTATCTGGTGGACACGCTACTTGTTATCTGGGGACCACGCTACTTGTTGTCTGGATGGACCACGCCTCACTTGTTGTCTAGGGGACACCGCTGCACTTGGTTATCTAGGTGGACCGCTACTTGTTATCTGGGGACACCTTTCGCCTTACTTGCTATCTGAGGTGGACACATTACTTGCATTATCTGGGGGACTACGCTACTTGTTATCTGAGTGGGACCACCACTTACGCATAATCTGGGGGACCACGCTACTTGTTATCTGGGGACCACGATACTTGTTGTTATCTGGGGACACCTCTACTTGCACTGTTATCTGGGGGACACCCGATGCACTTGCACTGTTATCTAGGGGACCACGATACTTGTTGTTATCTAGGGGGACCTCCTACTTGCTGTTGTCTAAGGGGACACGATACCCCTTGCTGTTATCCCAGGGCACCACGATGCACTTATTTATTATCTGGGGACACTGAATACTTACCTGTTGTCTGGGGACACGATACTTATTTGACTTATCTAGGGGACCTCTACTTGCTGTTGTCTGGGGGACACCTCTACTTGCTGTTGTCTGAGGGGACCACCTCTACTTGCTGTTATCTAGGGGACACGATACTTGCTGTTATCTGGGGACACGATACCCATTGGTTATCTAGGGGACACGATACTTGCACTATTAATCTAGGGGACTTACGATACTTGTTGTTGTCTGGGGGACCTCCTACTTGCACTGTTGTCTGGGGACCTCCTTGCTGTTGTCTGGGGACACTTCCTTACTTGGGGCCGTTGTTCTGGTTGGACACCCATACTTGCTGGTTATCTGGGGACACTTCCTTGCTATCTAGGTGGACCACGCTACTTGTGGGGACGTATCTAGAGGGGACACGCATGTTGTCTGGTGGCACGCTACTTGGTAATCTAGGGGACACACTTACCAGTTGTCTGGGGGAGGATACGATACTTGTTGTTGTCTGGGGACCGCTACTTGCTTGTCTGGGGAGGACACTCTACTTGCTGTTGTCTGGGGGACACGATACCGCACTTGTTGTCTGGGGAGGGGACACGATACTTATGTTGTCTGGGGACACGATACTTATTGTTATCCTGGGGACACCCGGATACCTGTTAATCCTAAGGGGACACGGGGATACTTGGCTAGTATCTGGGGGAGGGGACACCGATACTTACTTGTTATCTGGGGACCTCCATACTTGTTATCTCTTGAGGGGACATTCCACTTGTACTTGTTGTCTGGGGGACACGATTGTATTGTTATCTGGGGACACGATACTTGCTGTTATCTGAGGGACATCACCCAGTGTTGTTGTCTGGGGACACGGGGATGCACTTGCTGTTGTCCTGGGGACACGATTGCATTATTTAATCTGGGGGACACGATACTTGCTGTTGTCTGGGGACACTCCTACTTACTTGTGTTGTCTGGGGACGTTGCGGGCTATTGTCTGGGGGACCCACGATACTTGTTGTTGTCTGGGGGACCACGATGGCTTGCTGTTGTCGGGGACTGGGGATACTTGTTGTTGTCTGGGGACACGATACGCTGTTGTCTGGGGACACATTACTTGTTGTTGTCTGGGGACACGATTGCTTGGGGCATTGTCTGGGGACACGGGGATGGGGCCTTATTGTCTGGGGACCCACGATACTTGTTATTTGTTCTGGGGACCACGGGGATACTTGCTGTTGTCTGGGGACCGCTTACTTGCCTGTTGTCTGGGGGACACGCTACTTGCTGGTTATCTCGGGGGAGGACATTGCTACTTACTTGTTGTCTGGGGACACGCTTGCCCATATCTGGGGACACTTCCACTTGCTGTTGTCTGGGGAGGACACGCTACTTGCTTGTTGTCAGGACCTGGGCACTGTTGTCTGGGGACACATACTTGTTATCTGGGGAAGAGAGTTTGCTACTTGCCGCTGTTGTCTGGGGACCACGCTTACTTGGGGCTGTTATCTGGGGACATTGCTACTTGCTGTTATCTAGGGGACCGCTACTTGTTATCAGGACACTTCACCTTGGGGGCACTTGTTGTGGGGACACTTCACCACTTGTTGTCGGGACGCTACTTGCTTGTTGTCTGGAACCTTGTATTGCTTGTTAACTGAGGGGAGACCACCTTGTTGTCTGGGGACACGCTAATTGCCTTGTTGTCTGGGGACACATTACTTGGGGCTGTTGTCTGGGGACATTGCTTGCTACTTGCTTGTTGTCTGGGGGCCACATACTTGTTGTCAGGGGGACACCTTACTTGCTGTTGTCTGGGGACACGCTACTTGGGGCGCACTTGTTGTCTGGGGACATGCTACTTGCTGGTTAATCTGGGGACACGCTACCTTGTTGTCTGGGGACCGCGCTACTTGTTGTCTGGGGACCACGCTACTTGCTGTTGTCTGGGGACACGCTACTTGCTGTTGTCTGGGGACCACGGCTTACTTGCTGTTGTCTGGGGACATGGGGCTACTTGCTGTTGTCTGGGACACGCTACTTGTTGTCTAGGGACACGCTACTTGTTGTCTGGGGACACGTTCTGGGGACACGATTGCGCTGTTATCTGGGGACACGGGGATACTTGGGGTTGTTGTCTGGGGACACGGGGGATACTTGCTGTTGTCTGGGGGACACGGGGATGGGCGTTGTCTGGGGACCTCTGCGCTTGTGTTCTGGGGAACACTCTACTTGCTTGTTGTCTGGGGGACCTCTACTTGCTGTTGTCTGGGGGACAGGGGTGCTTGCTGTTGTCTGGGGGACAAATACTTGCTTGTGTCTTGGTTGGTGGGGGCGCACTGTTGTCTGGGGACCTCTATTGCGCTGTATCTGTTACTCTGCTTGTTGTCTTGGTGGGGGACACGCTACTTGCTGTTGTCTGGGGGACACGCTACTTGCTTGTCTGAGTGGACACATACTTGTTGTCTGGGGACACGCTGGGGCATGTCTTGGTGGACTGCTACTTGTTGTCTGGGGGACACGCTACTTGTTGTCTGGGGACACGGGGGGATACTTGTTATTGTCTAGGAGACGCCTCTACTTGCTGTTGTCCTAGGGGACACACTCTACTTGCTTGTTGTCTGGGAGTGGGGATACTTGCTTGTTGTCTGGGGACGATACTTATTGTTGTCTGGGGGACACGATACTTGTTGTTGTCTAGTTAGGACACGATGGGGCACTGTTGTCCTGGGGACACGATACTTGTTGTTGTCTGGGGGACACGGGGATACTTGCTTATGTCTACAGAGGACTCTACTTGCTGTTGTCTGGGGACCACGGGGATGCACTGTTATCTGGGGACGGGGATACTTATTGTTGTCTGGGGACTGATACTACTGTTGTCTGGGGACTTGATTACTTGTTGTTGTCTGGGGGACACGATACTTGCTGTTGTCTGGGGGACACGATACTTGCCTTGTTGTCTGGGGACACGATACTTGCTTGTTGTCTGGGGACACTGCTACTTGCTTGTTGTCTGGGGACCTGGGGATACTTGCTGTTAATCTGGGGACACGGGGGATACTTGGGGTTGTTGTCTGGGGACCACACGGATACTTGCTGTAATCTGGGGGACACGATACTTGTTGTTATCTGGGGACTGATTACTTGCTTGTTGTCTGGGGACGGATACTTGTTGTTGTCTAGGGGGACGATACGCTACTTGTTGTCTGAGGGCTGGGGATACTTGCTTGTTGTCTGACCTGGGGATACTTGTTATTGTCTGGGGGACACGATACTACTTGTTGTCTAGTGGACACGCTACTTGCTTGTTATCTGGGGGACACGCTACTGGGGCACTTGTTGTCTGACATACTACTTGCTGTTGTCTGGGGACACGCTACGCTTGTTGTCTGGGGACACGCTACTTGCTGTTGTCTGGGGGACACGCTGCACCCACTTGCCTCCAGAGGGGACTATTGCTGGGGACCTGTATCTGGGGGACCACGCTACTTGTTGTCTGGGGGACACACGCTACTGCTGTTATCCTGGGGACACCCTTCTTGCTATATCTGGGGACATTGCTACTTTGCTGTTGTCAGGGGGACGATGCTACTTGCTGTCTGGGGGACACGCACTGGGGCACTTGTTGTCTTGTTGTCTGGGGGACAAGCTACTTGCTGTTGTCTGGGGGACAAGCTACTTGCTGTTGTCTGGGGGACACGCTACTTGTTGTCTGGGGGACACGCTACTTGCTGTTGTCTGGGGGACACGCTACTTGCTGTTGTCTGGGGGACACGCTACTTTGTTGTCTGGGGGACACGCTACGTGTTGTCTGGGGGACACGCTACTTGTTGTCTGGGGGACACGCTACTTGCTGTTGTCTGGGGGACACGCTACTTGCTGTTGTCTGGGGGACACGCTACTGTTGTTGCTACTGTTGTCTGGGGGACACGCTACTTGCTGTTGTCTGGGGGACACGCTACTTGTTGTCTGGGGGACACGCTACTTGTTGTCTGGGGGACACGCTACTTGTTGTCTGGGGGACACGCTACTTGCTGTTGTCTGGGGGACACGCTACTTGCTGTTGTCTGGGGGACACGCTACTTGTTGTCTGGGGGACACGCTACTTGTTGTCGACACTACTTGTTGTCTGGGGGACACGCTACTTGCTGTTGTCTGGGGGACACGCTACTTGTTGTCTGGGGGACACGCTACTTGTTGTCTGGGGGACACGCTACTTGTTGTCTGGGGGACACGCTACTTGTTGTCTGGGGGACACGCTACTTGTTGTCTGGGGGACACGCTACTTGTTGTCTGGGGGACACGCTACTTGTTGTCTGGGGGACACGCTACTTGTTGTCTGGGGGACACGCTACTTGTTGTCTGGGGGACACGCTACTTGTTGTCTGGGGGACACGCTACTTGTTGTCTGGGGGACACGCTACTTGTTGTCTGGGGGACACGCTACTTGTTGTCTGGGGGACACGCTACTTGTTGTCTGGGGGACACGCTACTTGTTGTCTGGGGGACACGCTACTTGCTGTTGTCTGGGGGACACGCTACTTGTTGTCTGGGGGACACGCTACTTGTTGTCTGGGGGACACTACTTGTTGTCTGGGGGCTACTTGTTGTCTGGGGGACACGCTACTTGTTGTCTGGGGGACACGCTACTTGTTGTCTGGGGGACACGCTACTTTGTTGTCTGGGGGACACGCTACTTGTTGTCTGGGGGACACGCTACTTGCTGTTGTCTGGGGGACACGCTACTTGCTGTTGTCTGGGGGACACGCTACTTGTTGTCTGGGGGACACGCTACTTGTTGTCTGGGGGACACGCTACTTGTTGTCTGGGGGACACGCTACTTGTTGTCTGGGGGACACGCTACTTGTTGTCTGGGGGACACGCTACTTGTTGTCTGGGGGACACGCTACTTGCTGTTGTCTGGGGGACACGCTACTTGTTGTCTGGGGGACACGCTACTTGTTGTCTGGGGGACACGCTACTTGCTGTTGTCTGGGGGACACGCTACTTGTTGCTGTTGTCTGGGGGACACGCTACTTGCTGTTGTCTGTGGGACACGCTACTTTTTGTTGTCTGGGGGACACGCTACTTGCTGTTGTCTGGGGGACACGCTACTTGCTGTTGTCTGGGGGACACGCTACTTGCTGTTGTCTGGGGGACACGCTACTTGCTGTTGTCTGGGGGACACGCTACTTGTTGTCTGGGGGACACGCTACTTGCTGTTGTCTGGGGGACACGCTACTTTGTTGTCTGGGGGACACGCTACTTGCTGTTGTCTGGGGGACACGCTACTTGCTGTTGTCTGGGGGACACGCTACTTGCTGTTGTCTGGGGGACACGCTACTTGCTGTTGTCTGGGGGACACGCTACTTGCTGTTGTCTGGGGGACACGCTACTTGCTGTTGTCTGGGGGACACGCTACTTGCTGTTGTCTGGGGGACACGCTACTTGCTGTTGTCTGGGGGACACGCTACTTGCTGTTGTCTGGGGGACACGCTACTTGCTGTCTGGGGGACACGCTACTTGTTGTCTGGGGGACACGCTACTTGTTGTCTGGGGGACACGCTACTTGTTGTCTGGGGGACACGCTACTTGTTGTCTGGGGGACACGCTACTTGTTGTCTGGGGGACACGCTACTTGCTGTTGTCTGGGGGACACGCTACTTGCTGTTGTCTGGGGGACACGCTACTTGCTGTTGTCTGGGGGACATGCTACTTGCTGTTGTCTGGGGGACACGCTACTTGTTGTCTGGGGGACACGCTACTTGTTGTCTGGGGGACACGCTACTTGCTGTTGTCTGGGGGACACGCTACTTGCTGTTGTCTGGGGGACACGCTACTTGCTGTTGTCTGGGGGACACGCTACTTGTTGTCTGGGGGACACGCTACTTGTTGTCTGGGGGACACGCTACTTGTTGTCTGGGGGACACGCTACTTGCTGTTGTCTGGGGGACACGCTACTTGCTGTTGTCTGGGGGACACGCTACTTGTTGTCTGGGGGACACGCTACTTGTTGTCTGGGGGACACGCTACTTGTTGTCTGGGGGACACGCTACTTGTTGTCTGGGGGACACGCTACTTGTTGTCTGGGGGACACGCTACTTGTTGTCTTGTTGTCTGGGGGACACGCTACTTGTTGTCTGGGGGACACGCTACTTGTTGTCTGGGGGACACGCTACTTGTTGTCTGGGGGACACGCTACTTGTTGTCTGGGGGACACGCTACTTGTTGTCTGGGGGACACGCTACTTGTTGTCTGGGGGACACGCTACTTGTTGTCTGGGGGACACGCTACTTGTTGTCTGGGGGACACGCTACTTGTTGTCTGGGGGACACGCTACTTGTTGTCTGGTGGACACGCTACTTGTTGTCTGGGGGACACGCTACTTGTTGTCTGGGGGACACGATACTTGTTGTTGTCTGGGGGACACTCTACTTGCTGTTGTCTGGGGGACACGATACTTGCTGTTGTCTGGGGGACACGATACTTGTTGTTGTCTGGGGGACACTCTACTTGCTGTTGTCTGGGGGACACGATAC
This sequence comes from Cherax quadricarinatus, assembly GCF_038502225.1. Lineage (NCBI taxonomy): Eukaryota > Metazoa > Arthropoda > Malacostraca > Decapoda > Parastacidae > Cherax > Cherax quadricarinatus. The sequence goes on from NC_091305.1 coordinate 35,801,661, forward strand.
TTGCTGTTGTCTGGGGGACACGATACTTGTTGTTGTCTGGGGGACACGATACTTGCTGTTGTCTGGGGGACACGATACTTGTTGTTGTCTGGGGGACACTCTACTTGCTGTTGTCTGGGGGACACTCTACTTGCTGTTGTCTGGGGGACACTCTACTTGCTGTTGTCTGGGGGACACGATACTTGCTGTTGTCTGGGGGACACGATACTTGTTGTTGTCTGGGGGACACTCTACTTGCTGTTGTCTGGGGGACACGATACTTGTTGTTGTCTGGGGGACACTCTACTTGCTGTTGTCTGGGGGACACTCTACTTGCTGTTGTCTGGGGGACACTCTACTTGCTGTTGTCTGGGGGACACGCTACTTGCTGTTGTCTGGGGGACACGCTACTTGCTGTTGTCTGGGGGACACGCTACTTGCTGTTGTCTGGGGGACACGCTACTTGCTGTTGTCTGGGGGACACTCTACTTGCTGTTGTCTGGTGGACACGCTACTTGCTGTTGTCTGGGGGACACGCTACTTGCTGTCTGGTGGACACGCTACTTGTTGTCTGGGGGACACGCTACTTGTTGTCTGGTGGACACGCTACTTGTTGTCTGGGGGACACGCTACTTGTTGTCTGGGGGACACGATACTTGTTGTTGTCTGGGGGACACTCTACTTGCTGTTGTCTGGGGGACACTCTACTTGCTGTTGTCTGGGGGACACGATACTTGCTGTTGTCTGGGGGACACGATACTTGTTGTTGTCTGGGGGACACGATACTTGTTGTTGTCTGGGGGACACGATACTTGCTGTTGTCTGGGGGACACGATACTTGTTGTTGTCTGGGGGACACGATACTTGCTGTTGTCTGGGGGACACTCTACTTGCTGTTGTCTGGGGGACACGATACTTGCTGTTGTCTGGGGGACACGATACTTGTTGTTGTCTGGGGGACACGATACTTGCTGTTGTCTGGGGGACACGATACTTGTTGTTGTCTGGGGGACACGATACTTGCTGTTGTCTGGGGGACACGATACTTGTTGTTGTCTGGGGGACACGATACTTGCTGTTGTCTGGGGGACACTCTACTTGCTGTTGTCTGGGGGACACGATACTTGCTGTTGTCTGGGGGACACGATACTTGTTGTTGTCTGGGGGACACGATACTTGCTGTTGTCTGGGGGACACGATACTTGTTGTTGTCTGGGGGACACGATACTTGCTGTTGTCTGGGGGACACGATACTTGTTGTTGTCTGGGGGACACGATACTTGCTGTTGTCTGGGGGACACGATACTTGCTGTTGTCTGGGGGACACGATACTTGTTGTTGTCTGGGGGACACGATACTTGCTGTTGTCTGGGGGACACGCTACTTGCTGTTGTCTGGGGGACACGCTACTTGCTGTTGTCTGGGGGACATGCTACTTGCTGTTGTCTGGGGGACACGCTACTTGTTGTCTGGGGGACACGCTACTTGCTGTTGTCTGGGGGACACGCTACTTGCTGTTGTCTGGGGGACATGCTACTTGCTGTTGTCTGGGGGACACGCTACTTGTTGTCTGGGGGACACGCTACTTGCTGTTGTCTGGGGGACACGCTACTTGCTGTTGTCTGGGGGACATGCTACTTGCTGTTGTCTGGGGGACACGCTACTTGTTGTCTGGGGGACACGCTACTTGCTGTTGTCTGGGGGACACGCTACTTGCTGTTGTCTGGGGGACACGCTACTTGCTGTTGTCTGGGGGACATGCTACTTGCTGTTGTCTGGGGGACACGCTACTTGTTGTCTGGGGGACACGCTACTTGCTGTTGTCTGGGGGACACGCTACTTGCTGTTGTCTGGGGGACATGCTACTTGCTGTTGTCTGGGGGACACGCTACTTGTTGTCTGGGGGACACGCTACTTGCTGTTGTCTGGGGGACACGCTACTTGCTGTTGTCTGGGGGACATGCTACTTGCTGTTGTCTGGGGGACACGCTACTTGTTGTCTGGGGGACACGCTACTTGTTGTCTGGGGGACACGCTACTTGCTGTTGTCTGGGGGACACGCTACTTGCTGTTGTCTGGGGGACACGCTACTTGCTGTTGTCTGGGGGACATGCTACTTGCTGTTGTCTGGGGGACACGCTACTTGTTGTCTGGGGGACACGCTACTTGTTGTCTGGGGGACACGCTACTTGCTGTTGTCTGGGGGACACGCTACTTGCTGTTGTCTGGGGGACATGCTACTTGCTGTTGTCTGGGGGACACGCTACTTGTTGTCTGGGGGACACGCTACTTGTTGTCTGGGGGACACGCTACTTGTTGTCTGGGGGACACGCTACTTGCTGTTGTCTGGGGGACACGCTACTTGCTGTTGTCTGGGGGACATGCTACTTGCTGTTGTCTGGGGGACACGCTACTTGTTGTCTGGGGGACACGCTACTTGTTGTCTGGGGGACACGCTACTTGTTGTCTGGGGGACACGCTACTTGTTGTCTGGGGGACACGCTACTTGTTGTCTGGTGGACACGCTACTTGTTGTCTGGTGGACACGCTACTTGTTGTCTGGGGGACACGCTACTTGTTGTCTGGGGGACACGCTACTTGTTGTCTGGGGGACACGCTACTTGTTGTCTGGGGGACACGCTACTTGTTGTCTGGGGGACACGCTACTTGTTGTCTGGGGGACACGCTACTTGTTGTCTGGGGGACACGCTACTTGTTGTCTGGGGGACACGCTACTTGTTGTCTGGGGGACACGCTACTTGTTGTCTGGGGGACACGCTACTTGTTGTCTGGGGGACACGCTACTTGTTGTCTGGGGGACACGCTACTTGTTGTCTGGGGGACACGCTACTTGTTGTCTGGGGGACACGCTACTTGTTGTCTGGTGGACACGCTACTTGTTGTCTGGGGGACACGCTACTTGCTGTCTGGTGGACACGCTACTTGTTGTCTGGGGGACACGCTACTTGTTGTCTGGTGGACACGCTACTTGTTGTCTGGGGGACACGCTACTTGTTGTCTGGTGGACACGCTACTTGTTGTCTGGGGGACACGCTACTTGCTGTCTGGTGGACACGCTACTTGTTGTCTGGGGGACACGCTACTTGTTGTCTGGTGGACACGCTACTTGTTGTCTGGGGGACACGCTACTTGTTGTCTGGGGGACACGATACTTGTTGTTGTCTGGGGGACACTCTACTTGCTGTTGTCTGGGGGACACGATACTTGCTGTTGTCTGGGGGACACGATACTTGTTGTTGTCTGGGGGACACTCTACTTGCTGTTGTCTGGGGGACACGATACTTGCTGTTGTCTGGGGGACACGATACTTGTTGTTGTCTGGGGGACACGATACTTGCTGTTGTCTGGGGGACACGATACTTGTTGTTGTCTGGGGGACACTCTACTTGCTGTTGTCTGGGGGACACTCTACTTGCTGTTGTCTGGGGGACACTCTACTTGCTGTTGTCTGGGGGACACGATACTTGCTGTTGTCTGGGGGACACGATACTTGTTGTTGTCTGGGGGACACGATACTTGCTGTTGTCTGGGGGACACGATACTTGTTGTTGTCTGGGGGACACTCTACTTGCTGTTGTCTGGGGGACACTCTACTTGCTGTTGTCTGGGGGACACTCTACTTGCTGTTGTCTGGGGGACACGATACTTGCTGTTGTCTGGGGGACACGATACTTGCTGTTGTCTGGTGGACACGCTACTTGCTGTTGTCTGGGGGACACTCTACTTGCTGTTGTCTGGGGGACACTCTACTTGCTGTTGTCTGGTGGACACGCTACTTGCTGTTGTCTGGGGGACACGCTACTTGCTGTCTGGTGGACACGCTACTTGTTGTCTGGGGGACACGCTACTTGTTGTCTGGTGGACACGCTACTTGTTGTCTGGGGGACACGCTACTTGTTGTCTGGGGGACACGCTACTTGTTGTCTGGGGGACACGCTACTTGCTGTTGTCTGGGGGACACGCTACTTGCTGTTGTCTGGGGGACACGCTACTTGCTGTTGTCTGGGGGACATGCTACTTGCTGTTGTCTGGGGGACACGCTACTTGTTGTCTGGGGGACACGCTACTTGTTGTCTGGGGGACACGCTACTTGCTGTTGTCTGGGGGACACGCTACTTGCTGTTGTCTGGGGGACATGCTACTTGCTGTTGTCTGGGGGACACGCTACTTGTTGTCTGGGGGACACGCTACTTGTTGTCTGGGGGACACGCTACTTGTTGTCTGGGGGACACGCTACTTGCTGTTGTCTGGGGGACACGCTACTTGCTGTTGTCTGGGGGACATGCTACTTGCTGTTGTCTGGGGGACACGCTACTTGTTGTCTGGGGGACACGCTACTTGTTGTCTGGGGGACACGCTACTTGTTGTCTGGGGGACACGCTACTTGTTGTCTGGGGGACACGCTACTTGTTGTCTGGTGGACACGCTACTTGTTGTCTGGTGGACACGCTACTTGTTGTCTGGGGGACACGCTACTTGTTGTCTGGGGGACACGCTACTTGTTGTCTGGGGGACACGCTACTTGTTGTCTGGGGGACACGCTACTTGTTGTCTGGGGGACACGCTACTTGTTGTCTGGGGGACACGCTACTTGTTGTCTGGGGGACACGCTACTTGTTGTCTGGGGGACACGCTACTTGTTGTCTGGGGGACACGCTACTTGTTGTCTGGGGGACACGCTACTTGTTGTCTGGGGGACACGCTACTTGTTGTCTGGGGGACACGCTACTTGTTGTCTGGTGGACACGCTACTTGTTGTCTGGGGGACACGCTACTTGTTGTCTGGGGGACACGATACTTGTTGTTGTCTGGGGGACACTCTACTTGCTGTTGTCTGGGGGACACGATACTTGCTGTTGTCTGGGGGACACGATACTTGTTGTTGTCTGGGGGACACTCTACTTGCTGTTGTCTGGGGGACACGATACTTGCTGTTGTCTGGGGGACACGATACTTGTTGTTGTCTGGGGGACACGATACTTGCTGTTGTCTGGGGGACACGATACTTGTTGTTGTCTGGGGGACACTCTACTTGCTGTTGTCTGGGGGACACTCTACTTGCTGTTGTCTGGGGGACACTCTACTTGCTGTTGTCTGGGGGACACGATACTTGCTGTTGTCTGGGGGACACGATACTTGTTGTTGTCTGGGGGACACGATACTTGCTGTTGTCTGGGGGACACGATACTTGTTGTTGTCTGGGGGACACTCTACTTGCTGTTGTCTGGGGGACACTCTACTTGCTGTTGTCTGGGGGACACTCTACTTGCTGTTGTCTGGGGGACACGATACTTGCTGTTGTCTGGGGGACACGATACTTGCTGTTGTCTGGTGGACACGCTACTTGCTGTTGTCTGGGGGACACTCTACTTGCTGTTGTCTGGGGGACACTCTACTTGCTGTTGTCTGGTGGACACGCTACTTGCTGTTGTCTGGGGGACACGCTACTTGCTGTCTGGTGGACACGCTACTTGTTGTCTGGGGGACACGCTACTTGTTGTCTGGTGGACACGCTACTTGTTGTCTGGGGGACACGCTACTTGTTGTCTGGGGGACACGATACTTGTTGTTGTCTGGGGGACACTCTACTTGCTGTTGTCTGGGGGACACTCTACTTGCTGTTGTCTGGGGGACACGATACTTGCTGTTGTCTGGGGGACACGATACTTGTTGTTGTCTGGGGGACACGATACTTGTTGTTGTCTGGGGGACACGATACTTGCTGTTGTCTGGGGGACACGATACTTGTTGTTGTCTGGGGGACACGATACTTGCTGTTGTCTGGGGGACACTCTACTTGCTGTTGTCTGGGGGACACGATACTTGCTGTTGTCTGGGGGACACGATACTTGTTGTTGTCTGGGGGACACGATACTTGCTGTTGTCTGGGGGACACGATACTTGTTGTTGTCTGGGGGACACGATACTTGCTGTTGTCTGGGGGACACGATACTTGTTGTTGTCTGGGGGACACGATACTTGCTGTTGTCTGGGGGACACTCTACTTGCTGTTGTCTGGGGGACACGATACTTGCTGTTGTCTGGGGGACACGATACTTGTTGTTGTCTGGGGGACACGATACTTGCTGTTGTCTGGGGGACACGATACTTGTTGTTGTCTGGGGGACACGATACTTGCTGTTGTCTGGGGGACACGATACTTGTTGTTGTCTGGGGGACACGATACTTGCTGTTGTCTGGGGGACACGATACTTGCTGTTGTCTGGGGGACACGATACTTGTTGTTGTCTGGGGGACACGATACTTGCTGTTGTCTGGGGGACACGCTACTTGCTGTTGTCTGGGGGACACGCTACTTGCTGTTGTCTGGGGGACATGCTACTTGCTGTTGTCTGGGGGACACGCTACTTGTTGTCTGGGGGACACGCTACTTGCTGTTGTCTGGGGGACACGCTACTTGCTGTTGTCTGGGGGACATGCTACTTGCTGTTGTCTGGGGGACACGCTACTTGTTGTCTGGGGGACACGCTACTTGCTGTTGTCTGGGGGACACGCTACTTGCTGTTGTCTGGGGGACATGCTACTTGCTGTTGTCTGGGGGACACGCTACTTGTTGTCTGGGGGACACGCTACTTGCTGTTGTCTGGGGGACACGCTACTTGCTGTTGTCTGGGGGACACGCTACTTGCTGTTGTCTGGGGGACATGCTACTTGCTGTTGTCTGGGGGACACGCTACTTGTTGTCTGGGGGACACGCTACTTGCTGTTGTCTGGGGGACACGCTACTTGCTGTTGTCTGGGGGACATGCTACTTGCTGTTGTCTGGGGGACACGCTACTTGTTGTCTGGGGGACACGCTACTTGCTGTTGTCTGGGGGACACGCTACTTGCTGTTGTCTGGGGGACATGCTACTTGCTGTTGTCTGGGGGACACGCTACTTGTTGTCTGGGGGACACGCTACTTGTTGTCTGGGGGACACGCTACTTGCTGTTGTCTGGGGGACACGCTACTTGCTGTTGTCTGGGGGACACGCTACTTGCTGTTGTCTGGGGGACATGCTACTTGCTGTTGTCTGGGGGACACGCTACTTGTTGTCTGGGGGACACGCTACTTGTTGTCTGGGGGACACGCTACTTGCTGTTGTCTGGGGGACACGCTACTTGCTGTTGTCTGGGGGACATGCTACTTGCTGTTGTCTGGGGGACACGCTACTTGTTGTCTGGGGGACACGCTACTTGTTGTCTGGGGGACACGCTACTTGTTGTCTGGGGGACACGCTACTTGCTGTTGTCTGGGGGACACGCTACTTGCTGTTGTCTGGGGGACATGCTACTTGCTGTTGTCTGGGGGACACGCTACTTGTTGTCTGGGGGACACGCTACTTGTTGTCTGGGGGACACGCTACTTGTTGTCTGGGGGACACGCTACTTGTTGTCTGGGGGACACGCTACTTGTTGTCTGGTGGACACGCTACTTGTTGTCTGGGGACACGCTACTTGTTGTCTGGGGGACACGCTACTTGTTGTCTGGGGGACACGCTACTTGTTGTCTGGGGGACACGCTACTTGTTGTCTGGGGGACACGCTACTTGTTGTCTGGGGGACACGCTACTTGTTGTCTGGGGGACACGCTACTTGTTGTCTGGGGGACACGCTACTTGTTGTCTGGGGGACACGCTACTTGTTGTCTGGGGGACACGCTACTTGTTGTCTGGGGGACACGCTACTTGTTGTCTGGGGGACACGCTACTTGTTGTCTGGGGGACACGCTACTTGTTGTCTGGGGGACACGCTACTTGTTGTCTGGGGGACACGCTACTTGTTGTCTGGGGGACACGCTACTTGTTGTCTGGGGGACACGCTACTTGCTGTCTGGTGGACACGCTACTTGTTGTCTGGGGGACACGCTACTTGTTGTCTGGTGGACACGCTACTTGTTGTCTGGGGGACACGCTACTTGTTGTCTGGTGGACACGCTACTTGTTGTCTGGGGGACACGCTACTTGCTGTCTGGTGGACACGCTACTTGTTGTCTGGGGGACACGCTACTTGTTGTCTGGTGGACACGCTACTTGTTGTCTGGGGGACACGCTACTTGTTGTCTGGGGGACACGATACTTGTTGTTGTCTGGGGGACACTCTACTTGCTGTTGTCTGGGGGACACTACTTGCTGTTGTCTGGGGGACACGATACTTGTTGTTGTCTGGGGGACACTCTACTTGTTGTTGTCTGGGGGACACGATACTTGCTGTTGTCTGGGGGACACGATACTTGCTGTTGTCTGGGGGACACGATACTTGTTGTTGTCTGGGGGACACGATACTTGCTGTTGTCTGGGGGACACGATACTTGTTGTTGTCTGGGGGACACTCTACTTGCTGTTGTCTGGGGGACACTCTACTTGCTGTTGTCTGGGGGACACTCTACTTGCTGTTGTCTGGGGGACACGATACTTGCTGTTGTCTGGGGGACACGATACTTGTTGTTGTCTGGGGGACACGATACTTGCTGTTGTCTGGGGGACACGATACTTGTTGTTGTCTGGGGGACACTCTACTTGCTGTTGTCTGGGGGACACTCTACTTGCTGTTGTCTGGGGGACACTCTACTTGCTGTTGTCTGGGGGACACGATACTTGCTGTTGTCTGGGGGACACGATACTTGCTGTTGTCTGGTGGACACGCTACTTGCTGTTGTCTGGGGGACACTCTACTTGCTGTTGTCTGGGGGACACTCTACTTGCTGTTGTCTGGTGGACACGCTACTTGCTGTTGTCTGGGGGACACGCTACTTGCTGTCTGGTGGACACGCTACTTGTTGTCTGGGGGACACGCTACTTGTTGTCTGGTGGACACGCTACTTGTTGTCTGGGGGACACGCTACTTGTTGTCTGGGGGACACGCTACTTGTTGTCTGGGGGACACGCTACTTGCTGTTGTCTGGGGGACACGCTACTTGCTGTTGTCTGGGGGACACGCTACTTGCTGTTGTCTGGGGGACATGCTACTTGCTGTTGTCTGGGGGACACGCTACTTGTTGTCTGGGGGACACGCTACTTGTTGTCTGGGGGACACGCTACTTGCTGTTGTCTGGGGGACACGCTACTTGCTGTTGTCTGGGGGACATGCTACTTGCTGTTGTCTGGGGGACACGCTACTTGTTGTCTGGGGGACACGCTACTTGTTGTCTGGGGGACACGCTACTTGTTGTCTGGGGGACACGCTACTTGCTGTTGTCTGGGGGACACGCTACTTGCTGTTGTCTGGGGGACATGCTACTTGCTGTTGTCTGGGGGACACGCTACTTGTTGTCTGGGGGACACGCTACTTGTTGTCTGGGGGACACGCTACTTGTTGTCTGGGGGACACGCTACTTGTTGTCTGGGGGACACGCTACTTGTTGTCTGGTGGACACGCTACTTGTTGTCTGGTGGACACGCTACTTGTTGTCTGGGGGACACGCTACTTGTTGTCTGGGGGACACGCTACTTGTTGTCTGGGGGACACGCTACTTGTTGTCTGGGGGACACGCTACTTGTTGTCTGGGGGACACGCTACTTGTTGTCTGGGGGACACGCTACTTGTTGTCTGGGGGACACGCTACTTGTTGTCTGGGGGACACGCTACTTGTTGTCTGGGGGACACGCTACTTGTTGTCTGGGGGACACGCTACTTGTTGTCTGGGGGACACGCTACTTGTTGTCTGGGGGACACGCTACTTGTTGTCTGGTGGACACGCTACTTGTTGTCTGGGGGACACGCTACTTGTTGTCTGGGGGACACGATACTTGTTGTTGTCTGGGGGACACTCTACTTGCTGTTGTCTGGGGGACACGATACTTGCTGTTGTCTGGGGGACACGATACTTGTTGTTGTCTGGGGGACACTCTACTTGCTGTTGTCTGGGGGACACGATACTTGCTGTTGTCTGGGGGACACGATACTTGTTGTTGTCTGGGGGACACGATACTTGCTGTTGTCTGGGGGACACGATACTTGTTGTTGTCTGGGGGACACTCTACTTGCTGTTGTCTGGGGGACACTCTACTTGCTGTTGTCTGGGGGACACTCTACTTGCTGTTGTCTGGGGGACACGATACTTGCTGTTGTCTGGGGGACACGATACTTGTTGTTGTCTGGGGGACACGATACTTGCTGTTGTCTGGGGGACACGATACTTGTTGTTGTCTGGGGGACACTCTACTTGCTGTTGTCTGGGGGACACTCTACTTGCTGTTGTCTGGGGGACACTCTACTTGCTGTTGTCTGGGGGACACGATACTTGCTGTTGTCTGGGGGACACGATACTTGCTGTTGTCTGGGGGACACGCTACTTGCTGTTGTCTGGGGGACACTCTACTTGCTGTTGTCTGGGGGACACTCTACTTGCTGTTGTCTGGGGGACACTCTACTTGCTGTTGTCTGGGGGACACGATACTTGCTGTCTGGTGGACACGCTACTTGTTGTCTGGGGGACACGCTACTTGTTGTCTGGGGACACGCTACTTGTTGTCTGGGGGACACGCTACTTGTTGTCTGGGGGACACGATACTTGTTGTTGTCTGGGGGACACTCTACTTGCTGTTGTCTGGGGGACACTCTACTTGCTGTTGTCTGGGGGACACGATACTTGCTGTTGTCTGGGGGACACGATACTTGTTGTTGTCTGGGGGACACGATACTTGTTGTTGTCTGGGGGACACGATACTTGCTGTTGTCTGGGGGACACGATACTTGTTGTTGTCTGGGGGACACGATACTTGCTGTTGTCTGGGGGACACTCTACTTGCTGTTGTCTGGGGGACACGATACTTGCTGTTGTCTGGGGGACACGATACTTGTTGTTGTCTGGGGGACACGATACTTGCTGTTGTCTGGGGGACACGATACTTGTTGTTGTCTGGGGGACACGATACTTGCTGTTGTCTGGGGGACACGATACTTGTTGTTGTCTGGGGGACACGATACTTGCTGTTGTCTGGGGGACACTCTACTTGCTGTTGTCTGGGGGACACGATACTTGCTGTTGTCTGGGGGACACGATACTTGTTGTTGTCTGGGGGACACGATACTTGCTGTTGTCTGGGGGACACGATACTTGTTGTTGTCTGGGGGACACGATACTTGCTGTTGTCTGGGGGACACGATACTTGTTGTTGTCTGGGGGACACGATACTTGCTGTTGTCTGGGGGACACGATACTTGCTGTTGTCTGGGGGACACGATACTTGTTGTTGTCTGGGGGACACGATACTTGCTGTTGTCTGGGGGACACGATACTTGTTGTTGTCTGGGGGACACGCTACTTGTTGTTGTCTGGGGGACACTCTACTTGCTGTTGTCTGGGGGACACGATACTTGCTGTTGTCTGGGGGACACGATACTTGTTGTTGTCTGGGGGACACGCTACTTGTTGTTGTCTGGGGGACACGATACTTGCTGTTGTCTGGGGGACACGATACTTGCTGTTGTCTGGGGGACACGATACTTGTTGTTGTCTGGGGGACACGCTACTTGTTGTTGTCTGGGGGACACTCTACTTGTTGTTGTCTGGGGGACACGATACTTGCTGTTGTCTGGGGGACACGATACTTGTTGTTGTCTGGGGGACACGATACTTGCTGTTGTCTGGGGGACACTCTACTTGCTGTTGTCTGGGGGACACTCTACTTGTTGTTGTCTGGGGGACACGATACTTGCTGTTGTCTGGGGGACACGATACTTGCTGTTGTCTGGGGGACACGATACTTGTTGTTGTCTGGGGGACACGCTACTTGTTGTTGTCTGGGGGACACTCTACTTGTTGTTGTCTGGGGGACACGATACTTGCTGTTGTCTGGGGGACACGATACTTGTTGTTGTCTGGGGGACACGATACTTGCTGTTGTCTGGGGGACACGATACTTGTTGTTGTCTGGGGGACACGATACTTGCTGTTGTCTGGGGGACACGATACTTGTTGTTGTCTGGGGGACACGATACTTGTTGTTGTCTGGGGGACACGATACTTGTTGTTGTCTGGGGGACACGATACTTGCTGTTGTCTGGGGGACACGATACTTGCTGTTGTCTGGGGGACACGATACTTGCTGTTGTCTGGGGGACACGATACTTGTTGTTGTCTGGGGGACACGATACTTGCTGTTGTCTGGGGGACACGATACTTGCTGTTGTCTGGGGGACACGATACTTGCTGTTGTCTGGGGGACACTCTACTTGCTGTTGTCTGGGGGACACTCTACTTGTTGTTGTCTGGGGGACACGATACTTGCTGTTGTCTGGGGGACACGATACTTGCTGTTGTCTGGGGGACACGATACTTGTTGTTTTCTGGGGGACACGCTACTTGTTGTTGTCTGGGGGACACTCTACTTGTTGTTGTCTGGGGGACACGATACTTGCTGTTGTCTGGGGGACACGATACTTGTTGTTGTCTGGGGGACACGATACTTGCTGTTGTCTGGGGGACACGATACTTGTTGTTGTCTGGGGGACACTCTACTTGCTGTTGTCTGGGGGACACTCTACTTGCTGTTGTCTGGGGGACACTCTACTTGCTGTTGTCTGGGGGACACGATACTTGCTGTTGTCTGGGGGACACGATACTTGTTGTTGTCTGGGGGACACGATACTTGCTGTTGTCTGGGGGACACGATACTTGTTGTTGTCTGGGGGACACGCTACTTGCTGTTGTCTGGGGGACACTCTACTTGCTGTTGTCTGGGGGACACTCTACTTGCTGTTGTCTGGGGGACACGATACTTGCTGTTGTCTGGGGGACACGATACTTGCTGTTGTCTGGTGGACACGCTACTTGCTGTTGTCTGGGGGACACTCTACTTGCTGTTGTCTGGGGGACACTCTACTTGCTGTTGTCTGGTGGACACGCTACTTGCTGTTGTCTGGGGGACACGCTACTTGCTGTCTGGTGGACACGCTACTTGTTGTCTGGGGGACACGCTACTTGTTGTCTGGTGGACACGCTACTTGTTGTCTGGGGGACACGCTACTTGTTGTCTGGGGGACACGATACTTGTTGTTGTCTGGGGGACACTCTACTTGCTGTTGTCTGGGGGACACTACTTGCTGTTGTCTGGGGGACACGATACTTGCTGTTGTCTGGGGGACACGATACTTGTTGTTGTCTGGGGGACACGATACTTGTTGTTGTCTGGGGGACACGATACTTGCTGTTGTCTGGGGGACACGATACTTGTTGTTGTCTGGGGGACACGATACTTGCTGTTGTCTGGGGGACACTCTACTTGCTGTTGTCTGGGGGACACGATACTTGCTGTTGTCTGGGGGACACGATACTTGTTGTTGTCTGGGGGACACGATACTTGCTGTTGTCTGGGGGACACGATACTTGTTGTTGTCTGGGGGACACGATACTTGCTGTTGTCTGGGGGACACGATACTTGTTGTTGTCTGGGGGACACGATACTTGCTGTTGTCTGGGGGACACTCTACTTGCTGTTGTCTGGGGGACACGATACTTGCTGTTGTCTGGGGGACACGATACTTGTTGTTGTCTGGGGGACACGATACTTGCTGTTGTCTGGGGGACACGATACTTGTTGTTGTCTGGGGGACACGATACTTGCTGTTGTCTGGGGGACACGATACTTGTTGTTGTCTGGGGGACACGATACTTGCTGTTGTCTGGGGGACACGATACTTGCTGTTGTCTGGGGGACACGATACTTGTTGTTGTCTGGGGGACACGATACTTGCTGTTGTCTGGGGGACACGATACTTGTTGTTGTCTGGGGGACACGCTACTTGTTGTTGTCTGGGGGACACTCTACTTGCTGTTGTCTGGGGGACACGATACTTGCTGTTGTCTGGGGGACACGATACTTGTTGTTGTCTGGGGGACACGCTACTTGTTGTTGTCTGGGGGACACGATACTTGCTGTTGTCTGGGGGACACGATACTTGCTGTTGTCTGGGGGACACGATACTTGTTGTTGTCTGGGGGACACGCTACTTGTTGTTGTCTGGGGGCTACTTGTTGTTGTCTGGGGGACACTATTCTTGCTGTTGTCTGGGGGACACGATACTTGTTGTTGTCTGGGGGACACGATACTTGCTGTTGTCTGGGGGACACTCTACTTGCTGTTGTCTGGGGGACACTCTACTTGTTGTTGTCTGGGGGACACTCTACTTGCTGTTGTCTGGGGGACGATACTTGCTGTTGTCTGGGGGACACGATACTTGCTGTTGTCTGGGGGACACGATACTTGTTGTTGTCTGGGGGACACGCTACTTGTTGTTGTCTGGGGGACACTCTACTTGTTGTTGTCTGGGGGACACGATACTTGCTGTTGTCTGGGGGACACGATACTTGTTGTTGTCTGGGGGACACGATACTTGCTGTTGTCTGGGGGACACGATACTTGTTGTTGTCTGGGGGACACGATACTTGCTGTTGTCTGGGGGACACGATACTTGTTGTTGTCTGGGGGACACGATACTTGTTGTTGTCTGGGGGACACGATACTTGTTGTTGTCTGGGGGACACGATACTTGCTGTTGTCTGGGGGACACGATACTTGCTGTTGTCTGGGGGACACGATACTTGCTGTTGTCTGGGGGACACGATACTTGTTGTTGTCTGGGGGACACGATACTTGCTGTTGTCTGGGGGACACGATACTTGTTGTTGTCTGGGGGACACGATACTTGCTGTTGTCTGGGGGACACTCTACTTGCTGTTGTCTGGGGGACACTCTACTTGTTGTTGTCTGGGGGACACGATACTTGCTGTTGTCTGGGGGACACGATACTTGCTGTTGTCTGGGGGACACGATACTTGTTGTTTTCTGGGGGACACGCTACTTGTTGTTGTCTGGGGGACACTCTACTTGTTGTTGTCTGGGGGACACGATACTTGCTGTTGTCTGGGGGACACGATACTTGTTGTTGTCTGGGGGACACGATACTTGCTGTTGTCTGGGGGACACGATACTTGTTGTTGTCTGGGGGACACGATACTTGCTGTTGTCTGGGGGACACGATACTTGTTGTTGTCTGGGGGACACGATACTTGTTGTTGTCTGGGGGACACGATACTTGTTGTTGTCTGGGGGACACGATACTTGCTGTTGTCTGGGGGACACGATACTTGCTGTTGTCTGGGGGACACGATACTTGCTGTTGTCTGGGGGACACGATACTTGTTGTTGTCTGGGGGACACGATACTTGCTGTTGTCTGGGGGACACTCTACTTGTTGTTGTCTGGGGGACACGATACTTGCTGTTGTCTGGGGGACACTCTACTTGCTGTTGTCTGGGGGACACTCTACTTGCTGTTGTCTGGGGGACACGATACTTGCTGTTGTCTGGGGGACACGATACTTGTTGTTGTCTGGGGGACACGATACTTGTTGTTGTCTGGGGGACACGATACTTGCTGTTGTCTGGGGGACACGATACTTGTTGTTGTCTGGGGGACACGATACTTGCTGTTGTCTGGGGGACACGATACTTGTTGTTGTCTGGGGGACACGATACTTGCTGTTGTCTGGGGGACACTCTACTTGCTGTTGTCTGGGGGACACGATACTTGCTGTTGTCTGGGGGACACGATACTTGTTGTTGTCTGGGGGACACGATACTTGCTGTTGTCTGGGGGACACGATACTTGTTGTTGTCTGGGGGACACGATACTTGCTGTTGTCTGGGGGACACGATACTTGTTGTTGTCTGGGGGACACGATACTTGCTGTTGTCTGGGGGACACGATACTTGCTGTTGTCTGGGGGACACGATACTTGTTGTTGTCTGGGGGACACGATACTTGCTGTTGTCTGGGGGACACGATACTTGTTGTTGTCTGGGGGACACGCTACTTGTTGTTGTCTGGGGGACACTCTACTTGCTGTTGTCTGGGGGACACGATACTTGCTGTTGTCTGGGGGACACGATACTTGTTGTTGTCTGGGGGACACGCTACTTGTTGTTGTCTGGGGGACACGATACTTGCTGTTGTCTGGGGGACACGATACTTGCTGTTGTCTGGGGGACACGATACTTGTTGTTGTCTGGGGGACACGCTACTTGTTGTTGTCTGGGGGACACTCTACTTGTTGTTGTCTGGGGGACACGATACTTGCTGTTGTCTGGGGGACACGATACTTGTTGTTGTCTGGGGGACACGATACTTGCTGTTGTCTGGGGGACACTCTACTTGCTGTTGTCTGGGGGACACTCTACTTGTTGTTGTCTGGGGGACACGATACTTGCTGTTGTCTGGGGGACACGATACTTGCTGTTGTCTGGGGGACACGATACTTGTTGTTGTCTGGGGGACACGCTACTTGTTGTTGTCTGGGGGACACTCTACTTGTTGTTGTCTGGGGGACACGATACTTGCTGTTGTCTGGGGGACACGATACTTGTTGTTGTCTGGGGGACACGATACTTGCTGTTGTCTGGGGGACACGATACTTGTTGTTGTCTGGGGGACACGATACTTGCTGTTGTCTGGGGGACACGATACTTGTTGTTGTCTGGGGGACACGATACTTGTTGTTGTCTGGGGGACACGATACTTGTTGTTGTCTGGGGGACACGATACTTGCTGTTGTCTGGGGGACACGATACTTGCTGTTGTCTGGGGGACACGATACTTGCTGTTGTCTGGGGGACACGATACTTGTTGTTGTCTGGGGGACACGATACTTGCTGTTGTCTGGGGGACACGATACTTGCTGTTGTCTGGGGGACACGATACTTGCTGTTGTCTGGGGGACACTCTACTTGCTGTTGTCTGGGGGACACTCTACTTGTTGTTGTCTGGGGGACACGATACTTGCTGTTGTCTGGGGGACACGATACTTGCTGTTGTCTGGGGGACACGATACTTGTTGTTTTCTGGGGGACACGCTACTTGTTGTTGTCTGGGGGACACTCTACTTGTTGTTGTCTGGGGGACACGATACTTGCTGTTGTCTGGGGGACACGATACTTGTTGTTGTCTGGGGGACACGATACTTGCTGTTGTCTGGGGGACACGATACTTGTTATTGTCTGGGGGACACTCTACTTGCTGTTGTCTGGGGGACACTCTACTTGCTGTTGTCTGGGGGACACTCTACTTGCTGTTGTCTGGGGGACACGATACTTGCTGTTGTCTGGGGGACACGATACTTGTTGTTGTCTGGGGGACACGATACTTGCTGTTGTCTGGGGGACACGATACTTGTTGTTGTCTGGGGGACACTCTACTTGCTGTTGTCTGGGGGACACTCTACTTGCTGTTGTCTGGGGGACACTCTACTTGCTGTTGTCTGGGGGACACGATACTTGCTGTTGTCTGGGGGACACGATACTTGCTGTTGTCTGGTGGACACGCTACTTGCTGTTGTCTGGGGGACACTCTACTTGCTGTTGTCTGGGGGACACTCTACTTGCTGTTGTCTGGTGGACACGCTACTTGCTGTTGTCTGGGGGACACGCTACTTGCTGTCTGGTGGACACGCTACTTGTTGTCTGGGGGACACGCTACTTGTTGTCTGGTGGACACGCTACTTGTTGTCTGGGGGACACGCTACTTGTTGTCTGGGGGACACGATACTTGTTGTTGTCTGGGGGACACTCTACTTGCTGTTGTCTGGGGGACACTACTTGCTCTTGTCTGGGGGACACGATACTTGCTGTTGTCTGGGGGACACGATACTTGTTGTTGTCTGGGGGACACGATACTTGTTGTTGTCTGGGGGACACGATACTTGCTGTTGTCTGGGGGACACGATACTTGTTGTTGTCTGGGGGACACGATACTTGCTGTTGTCTGGGGGACACTCTACTTGCTGTTGTCTGGGGGACACGATACTTGCTGTTGTCTGGGGGACACGATACTTGTTGTTGTCTGGGGGACACGATACTTGCTGTTGTCTGGGGGACACGATACTTGTTGTTGTCTGGGGGACACGATACTTGCTGTTGTCTGGGGGACACGATACTTGTTGTTGTCTGGGGGACACGATACTTGCTGTTGTCTGGGGGACACTCTACTTGCTGTTGTCTGGGGGACACGATACTTGCTGTTGTCTGGGGGACACGATACTTGTTGTTGTCTGGGGGACACGATACTTGCTGTTGTCTGGGGGACACGATACTTGTTGTTGTCTGGGGGACACGATACTTGCTGTTGTCTGGGGGACACGATACTTGTTGTTGTCTGGGGGACACGATACTTGCTGTTGTCTGGGGGACACGATACTTGCTGTTGTCTGGGGGACACGATACTTGTTGTTGTCTGGGGGACACGATACTTGCTGTTGTCTGGGGGACACGATACTTGTTGTTGTCTGGGGGACACGCTACTTGTTGTTGTCTGGGGGACACTCTACTTGCTGTTGTCTGGGGGACACGATACTTGCTGTTGTCTGGGGGACACGATACTTGTTGTTGTCTGGGGGACACGCTACTTGTTGTTGTCTGGGGGACACGATACTTGCTGTTGTCTGGGGGACACGATACTTGCTGTTGTCTGGGGGACACGATACTTGTTGTTGTCTGGGGGACACGCTACTTGTTGTTGTCTGGGGGACACTCTACTTGTTGTCTGGGGGACACGATACTTGCTGTTGTCTGGGGGACAGGATACTTGTTGTTGTCTGGGGGACACGATACTTGCTGTTGTCTGGGGGACACTCTACTTGCTGTTGTCTGGGGGACACTCTACTTGTTGTTGTCTGGGGGACACGATACTTGCTGTTGTCTGGGGGACACGATACTTGCTGTTGTCTGGGGGACACGATACTTGTTGTTGTCTGGGGGACACGCTACTTGTTGTTGTCTGGGGGACACTCTACTTGTTGTTGTCTGGGGGACACGATACTTGCTGTTGTCTGGGGGACACGATACTTGTTGTTGTCTGGGGGACACGATACTTGCTGTTGTCTGGGGGACACGATACTTGTTGTTGTCTGGGGGACACGATACTTGCTGTTGTCTGGGGGACACGATACTTGTTGTTGTCTGGGGGACACGATACTTGTTGTTGTCTGGGGGACACGATACTTGTTGTTGTCTGGGGGACACGATACTTGCTGTTGTCTGGGGGACACGATACTTGCTGTTGTCTGGGGGACACGATAAGAACATAAGAACATAAGAAAAGGAGGAACACTGCAGGAGGCCTGCTGGCCCATACTAGGCAGGTCCTTTACAATTCATCCCACTAACAAAACATTTGCCCAACCCAATTTTCAATGCCACCCAAGAAATAAGCTCTGATGTGAAAGTCCCACTCAAATCCAACCCCTCCCACTCATGTACTTATCCAACCTAGATTTGAAACTACCCAAAGTCCCAGCCTCAATAACCCAACTAGGTAGACTGTTCCACTCATCAACTACCCTATTTCCAAACCAATACTTTCCTATGTCCTTTCTAAATCTAAACTTACCTAATTTAAATCCATTACTGCGCGTTCTCTCTTGGAGAGACATCCTCAAGACCTTATTAATATCCCCTTTATTTATACCTATCTTCCACTTATACACTTCGATCAGGTCTCCCCTCATTCTTCGTCTAACAAGTGAATGTAACTTAAGAGTCTTCAATCTTTCTTCATAAGGAAGATTTCTGATGCTATGTATTAATTTAGTCATCCTACGCTGAATGTTTTCTAACGAATTTATGTCCATTTTGTAATACGGAGACCAGAACTGAGCTGCATAATCTAGGTGAGGCCTTACTAATGATGTATAAAGCTGCAGTATGACCTCTGGACTTCTGTTGCTTACACTTCTTGATATAAATCCCAGTAATCTATTTGCCTTATTACGTACGCTTAGGCATTGCTGTCTTGGTTTAAGGTTGCTGCTCACCATAACCCCCAAGTCCTTCTCGCAATCTGTATGGCTAAGTTCTACATCATTTAATTTATAAGTACTAGTGTTATGGGCACTCCCAAGCCTCAGAACCTTGCATTTATCTACATTGAACTGCATCTGCCACTTTTCTGACCAAGAATAGAGTTTGTTTAAATCCTCCTGAAGTTCCCTAACATCTACGTTTGAATCAATTATCCTACCTATCTTTGTGTCATCGGCGAATTTGCTCATATCACTAGTAATTCCCTCATCAAGATCATTGATATATATTATAAACAACAACGGGCCCAAGACTGATCCCTGTGGAACGCCACTTGTTACAGATCCCCACTCGGATTTAACCCCATTTATGGACACTCTCTGCTTCCTGTCAGTGAGCCATGACTCGATCCACGAGAGCACTTTTCCCCCAATGCCATGAGCTGCCACTTTCTTTAACAGTCTATGGTGCGGAACTCTATCAAAAGCCTTACTAAAATCTAAGTAAATAATATCAAATTCTTTATTGTGGTCAACAGCCTCAAAAGCTTTACTGAAGAAAGTTAATAAATTAGTTAGACAAGACCGGCCTCTTGTGAATCCATGCTGAGTATCATTAATCAAGCTATGCTTATCGAGATGGCTTCTTATAATCTCAGCTATAATTGACTCTAGTAATTTGCCTACAATTGAGGTCAGGCTTATTGGGCGGTAATTTGACGGTAACGACTTGTCCCCTGTTTTAAAAATAGGAGTTACATTAGCCATCTTCCACATATCAGACACTACACCTGTTTGAAGAGATAAATTAAAAATATTAGTTAATGGTTCACAGAGTTCCATTTTGCATTCCTTAAGAACCCTTGAAAAAACCTCATCAGGACCTGGCGACTTATTTTGCTTCAGTCTGTCTATCTGCCTCACAACCATCTCACTAGTGACTGTGATGTTACATAATTTATCTTCTTCTAGCCCACTGTAAAAATTAATTACTGGAATATTGTTAGTGTCTTCCTGTGTAAAAACTGAGAGAAAATAATTATTTAAAATCAAGCACATTTCATTCTCTTTGTCAGTAAGGTGCCCATAGTTATTTTTAAGGGGACCTATCTTATCTCTAACTTTTGTTCTATAGACCTGGAAAAAACTTTTTGGGTTAGTTTTAGAATCCCTAGCAACTTTAATTTCATAGTCCCTTTTAGCTTTTCTTGTCCCCTTTTTAATGTCCCTCTTAATGTCAATATACTGATTCATAAGATGACCCTCACCTCTTTTGATACGCCTATAAATTCCTTTCTTTTGCCCTAGTAGATATTTGAGCCTATTATTCATCCATTTTGGGTCATTTCTATTTGATCTAATTTCTTTATATGGGATAAACGCTCTTTGAGCAGCATGTATAGTGTTCAGAAAACTGTCATATTGATAGCTCTCTTCGTTACCCCAGTCAACAGATGATAAGTGTTCTCTAAGCCCATCGTAATCTGCTAAGCGAAAATCTGGGACTGTTACTGAGTTATCGCTACTAACGTACTTCCATTCAATGCTAAATGTAATTGATTTGTGGTCGCTAGCACCCAGTTCCTCAGAAATTTCTAAATTATTAACAAGGGATTCATTGTTTGCCATAACTAAGTCAAGCAGGTTATTTCCCCTTGTAGGTTCTGTCACAAACTGCTTCAAAAAACAATCCTGAAATACTTCTAAGAAGTCGTATGATTCTAAATTCCCAGTCAAGAAATTCCAATCAACATGACTAAAGTTAAAGTCTCCTAGAATTACTACATTATCGTGCCTTGTGGCCTTAACAATTTCCTCCCATAGTAGTTTCCCTTGGTCCCTATCTAAGTTTGGGGGACGGTATATCACTCCTAAAATCAGTTTTTCATGCCCCTCTGAAAATTCTATCCAAACAGACTCTGTATGTGTTACTTCAGACTTAATACCCGTTTTTATGCAACAGTTCAAGCGATCTCGGACATACAATGCCACCCCACCCCCCCTCCCAATACTTCTATCTTCTTGGAACAATTTAAAACCCTGAATATGACATTCCGCAGGCATGTCCCGACTTTTTGAATTAAACCACGTCTCAGTTAAGGCAAATACATCAATGTTACCTACACTAGCAACTAATCTCAACTCGTCCATCTTATTCCTAGCACTACGGCAATTAGCATAATAAACATTGAAAGACTCTCCTTTCTCTTTACCCTTCCTGCTCATTTCTATTTTTCTACTAAACCTATTACTGTCCTTATCACCCAAGGTCCCTGGCTTTTCAATATCTATCTCGTTCTTATTATTACTAGTTCCCCTAGAACTCGTAATATTACTACACTGGGACTTCACTGCTTTCCTGCCAAAACCCATACCACTAACTATTCCTAGTTTAAAGTCCTAACTGCTCCCTCCACTGCAGTTGCCAGTGCTCCCACCCCACACCTAGATAAGTGAACCCCATCCCTAGCAAACATGTCATTTCTGCCATAGAAGAGGTCCCAGTTGTCAATGAATGTTACTGCATTTTCCTTACAGTATTTGTCCAGCCAGCAATTGACACCAATTGCCCTGGACAACCATTCATTTCCAACTCCCCTCCTTGGCAAAATACCACATATGAGAGGGTTCCCACCCTTACTTCTAATTATTTCTATTGCTGACCTATACCTGCTAATCAGGTCCTCACTCCTACGTCTGCCAACATCGTTGCCTCCAGCACTGAGACAGATAATAGGATTGCTCCCATTACCTTTCATGATGTCATCCAGACGGCTAACAATATCCTCCATCCCAGCCCCAGGAAAGCAAACTCTCTGTCTCCTACTCCTGTCCTTCAAGCAGAACGCCCTATCCATATACCTAACTTGGCTATCCCCAACAACAACAATATTCTTACCTTCCTTAATGTCTTTCGTCGTCTCGTTCCCAGTAGTCGACTCACATTCGTCGGGTAGCACTGAGAATGTATTGGATGTTTCCACAACAGTTTCCACGGCAGTCTCTTTCTTCTTCATCGTTTCTACCTTTCCATTCATCTTCTTGATCGTCAACTTCTTTCCCTGCTGTCCAGCCACTGACCAGTTTCCCTTCTTGACCTGAGGACTCAAAACAGGAGGACTGCTACGAATCTTCTTGTTTTCCTCGGTCAGTCGCCAATTTCCATATTCGCCAACCTCAATTCTTCCTTAAGCTGTTGGTAAAGTTGCTCGATGGAGGGCATCTTGCTTCAATTCTAGAGAGCGCGCAAACAGGTCTTCACAGAGCCAAGTACACGTCAACACTGCGCAAAAGCCAACTCAATCAGGAGCTACTGCGCAGCACGTCCGCACGGCCCAATAGCGATGCTGTTGTCTGGGGGACACGATACTTGTTGTTGTCTGGGGGACACGATACTTGCTGTTGTCTGGGGGACACGATACTTGTTGTTGTCTGGGGGACACGATACTTGCTGTTGTCTGGGGGACACTCTACTTGCTGTTGTCTGGGGGACACTCTACTTGTTGTTGTCTGGGGGACACGATACTTGCTGTTGTCTGGGGGACACGATACTTGCTGTTGTCTGGGGGACACGATACTTGTTGTTTTCTGGGGGACACGCTACTTGTTGTTGTCTGGGGGACACTCTACTTGTTGTTGTCTGGGGGACACGATACTTGCTGTTGTCTGGGGGACACGATACTTGTTGTTGTCTGGGGGACACGATACTTGCTGTTGTCTGGGGGACACGATACTTGTTGTTGTCTGGGGGACACGATACTTGCTGTTGTCTGGGGGACACGATACTTGTTGTTGTCTGGGGGACACGATACTTGTTGTTGTCTGGGGGACACGATACTTGTTGTTGTCTGGGGGACACGATACTTGCTGTTGTCTGGGGGACACGATACTTGCTGTTGTCTGGGGGACACGATACTTGCTGTTGTCTGGGGGACACGATACTTGTTGTTGTCTGGGGGACACGATACTTGCTGTTGTCTGGGGGACACGATACTTGTTGTTGTCTGGGGGACACGATACTTGCTGTTGTCTGGGGGACACTCTACTTGCTGTTGTCTGGGGGACACTCTACTTGTTGTTGTCTGGGGGACACGATACTTGCTGTTGTCTGGGGGACACGATACTTGCTGTTGTCTGGGGGACACGATACTTGTTGTTTTCTGGGGGACACGCTACTTGTTGTTGTCTGGGGGACACTCTACTTGTTGTTGTCTGGGGGACACGATACTTGCTGTTGTCTGGGGGACACGATACTTGTTGTTGTCTGGGGGACACGATACTTGCTGTTGTCTGGGGGACACGATACTTGTTGTTGTCTGGGGGACACGATACTTGCTGTTGTCTGGGGGACACGATACTTGTTGTTGTCTGGGGGACACGATACTTGTTGTTGTCTGGGGGACACGATACTTGTTGTTGTCTGGGGGACACGATACTTGCTGTTGTCTGGGGGACACGATACTTGCTGTTGTCTGGGGGACACGATACTTGCTGTTGTCTGGGGGACACGATACTTGTTGTTGTCTGGGGGACACGATACTTGCTGTTGTCTGGGGGACACGATACTTGTTGTTGTCTGGGGGACACGATACTTGCTGTTGTCTGGGGGACACTCTACTTGCTGTTGTCTGGGGGACACTCTACTTGTTGTTGTCTGGGGGACACGATACTTGCTGTTGTCTGGGGGACACGATACTTGCTGTTGTCTGGGGGACACGATACTTGTTGTTTTCTGGGGGACACGCTACTTGTTGTTGTCTGGGGGACACTCTACTTGTTGTTGTCTGGGGGACACGATACTTGCTGTTGTCTGGGGGACACGATACTTGTTGTTGTCTGGGGGACACGATACTTGCTGTTGTCTGGGGGACACGATACTTGTTGTTGTCTGGGGGACACGATACTTGCTGTTGTCTGGGGGACACGATACTTGTTGTTGTCTGGGGGACACGATACTTGTTGTTGTCTGGGGGACACGATACTTGTTGTTGTCTGGGGGACACGATACTTGCTGTTGTCTGGGGGACACGATACTTGCTGTTGTCTGGGGGACACGATACTTGTTGTTGTCTGGGGGACACGATACTTGCTGTTGTCTGGGGGACACTCTACTTGCTGTTGTCTGGGGGACACGATACTTGCTGTTGTCTGGGGGACACTCTACTTGCTGTTGTCTGGGGGACACGATACTTGCTGTTGTCTGGGGGACACTCTACTTGCTGTTGTCTGGGGGACACTCTACTTGTTGTTGTCTGGGGGACACTCTACTTGTTGTTGTCTGGGGGACACTCTACTTGTTGTTGTCTGGGGGACACGATACTTGCTGTTGTCTGGGGGACACTCTACTTGCTGTTGTCTGGGGGACACGATACTTGTTGTTGTCTGGGGGACACGCTACTTGTTGTTGTCTGGGGGACACTCTACTTGTTGTTGTCTGGGGGACACGATACTTGCTGTTGTCTGGGGGACAGGATACTTGTTGTTGTCTGGGGGACACGATACTTGCTGTTGTCTGGGGGACACTCTACTTGCTGTTGTCTGGGGGACACTCTACTTGTTGTTGTCTGGGGGACACGATACTTGCTGTTGTCTGGGGGACACGATACTTGCTGTTGTCTGGGGGACACGATACTTGTTGTTGTCTGGGGGACACGCTACTTGTTGTTGTCTGGGGGACACTCTACTTGTTGTTGTCTGGGGGACACGATACTTGCTGTTGTCTGGGGGACACGATACTTGTTGTTGTCTGGGGGACACGATACTTGCTGTTGTCTGGGGGACACGATACTTGTTGTTGTCTGGGGGACACGATACTTGCTGTTGTCTGGGGGACACGATACTTGTTGTTGTCTGGGGGACACGATACTTGTTGTTGTCTGGGGGACACGATACTTGTTGTTGTCTGGGGGACACGATACTTGCTGTTGTCTGGGGGACACGATACTTGCTGTTGTCTGGGGGACACGATACTTGCTGTTGTCTGGGGGACACGATACTTGTTGTTGTCTGGGGGACACGATACTTGCTGTTGTCTGGGGGACACGATACTTGTTGTTGTCTGGGGGACACGATACTTGCTGTTGTCTGGGGGACACTCTACTTGCTGTTGTCTGGGGGACACTCTACTTGTTGTTGTCTGGGGGACACGATACTTGCTGTTGTCTGGGGGACACGATACTTGCTGTTGTCTGGGGGACACGATACTTGTTGTTGTCTGGGGGACACGCTACTTGTTGTTGTCTGGGGGACACGATACTTGTTGTTGTCTGGGGGACACGCTACTTGTTGTCTGGGGGACACGATACTTGCTGTTGTCTGGGGGACACGATACTTGCTGTTGTCTGGGGGACACGATACTTGCTGTTGTCTGGGGGACACGATACTTGTTGTTGTCTGGGGGACACGATACTTGCTGTTGTCTGGGGGACACTCTACTTGCTGTTGTCTGGGGGACACGATACTTGCTGTTGTCTGGGGGACACTCTACTTGCTGTTGTCTGGGGGACACTCTACTTGCTGTTGTCTGGGGGACACGATACTTGCTGTTGTCTGGGGGACACGATACTTGTTGTTGTCTGGGGGACACGATACTTGTTGTTGTCTGGGGGACACGATACTTGCTGTTGTCTGGGGGACACGATACTTGTTGTTGTCTGGGGGACACGATACTTGCTGTTGTCTGGGGGACACGATACTTGTTGTTGTCTGGGGGACACGATACTTGCTGTTGTCTGGGGGACACTCTACTTGCTGTTGTCTGGGGGACACGATACTTGCTGTTGTCTGGGGGACACGATACTTGTTGTTGTCTGGGGGACACGATACTTGCTGTTGTCTGGGGGACACGATACTTGTTGTTGTCTGGGGGACACGATACTTGCTGTTGTCTGGGGGACACGATACTTGTTGTTGTCTGGGGGACACGATACTTGCTGTTGTCTGGGGGACACGATACTTGCTGTTGTCTGGGGGACACGATACTTGTTGTTGTCTGGGGGACACGATACTTGCTGTTGTCTGGGGGACACGATACTTGTTGTTGTCTGGGGGACACGCTACTTGTTGTTGTCTGGGGGACACTCTACTTGCTGTTGTCTGGGGGACACGATACTTGCTGTTGTCTGGGGGACACGATACTTGTTGTTGTCTGGGGGACACGCTACTTGTTGTTGTCTGGGGGACACGATACTTGCTGTTGTCTGGGGGACACGATACTTGCTGTTGTCTGGGGGACACGATACTTGTTGTTGTCTGGGGGACACGCTACTTGTTGTTGTCTGGGGGACACTCTACTTGTTGTTGTCTGGGGGACACGATACTTGCTGTTGTCTGGGGGACACGATACTTGTTGTTGTCTGGGGGACACGATACTTGCTGTTGTCTGGGGGACACTCTACTTGCTGTTGTCTGGGGGACACTCTACTTGTTGTTGTCTGGGGGACACGATACTTGCTGTTGTCTGGGGGACACGATACTTGCTGTTGTCTGGGGGACACGATACTTGTTGTTGTCTGGGGGACACGCTACTTGTTGTTGTCTGGGGGACACTCTACTTGTTGTTGTCTGGGGGACACGATACTTGCTGTTGTCTGGGGGACACGATACTTGTTGTTGTCTGGGGGACACGATACTTGCTGTTGTCTGGGGGACACGATACTTGTTGTTGTCTGGGGGACACGATACTTGCTGTTGTCTGGGGGACACGATACTTGTTGTTGTCTGGGGGACACGATACTTGTTGTTGTCTGGGGGACACGATACTTGTTGTTGTCTGGGGGACACGATACTTGCTGTTGTCTGGGGGACACGATACTTGCTGTTGTCTGGGGGACACGATACTTGCTGTTGTCTGGGGGACACGATACTTGTTGTTGTCTGGGGGACACGATACTTGCTGTTGTCTGGGGGACACGATACTTGCTGTTGTCTGGGGGACACGATACTTGCTGTTGTCTGGGGGACACTCTACTTGCTGTTGTCTGGGGGACACTCTACTTGTTGTTGTCTGGGGGACACGATACTTGCTGTTGTCTGGGGGACACGATACTTGCTGTTGTCTGGGGGACACGATACTTGTTGTTTTCTGGGGGACACGCTACTTGTTGTTGTCTGGGGGACACTCTACTTGTTGTTGTCTGGGGGACACGATACTTGCTGTTGTCTGGGGGACACGATACTTGTTGTTGTCTGGGGGACACGATACTTGCTGTTGTCTGGGGGACACGATACTTGTTATTGTCTGGGGGACACTCTACTTGCTGTTGTCTGGGGGACACTCTACTTGCTGTTGTCTGGGGGACACTCTACTTGCTGTTGTCTGGGGGACACGATACTTGCTGTTGTCTGGGGGACACGATACTTGTTGTTGTCTGGGGGACACGATACTTGCTGTTGTCTGGGGGACACGATACTTGTTGTTGTCTGGGGGACACTCTACTTGCTGTTGTCTGGGGGACACTCTACTTGCTGTTGTCTGGGGGACACTCTACTTGCTGTTGTCTGGGGGACACGATACTTGCTGTTGTCTGGGGGACACGATACTTGCTGTTGTCTGGTGGACACGCTACTTGCTGTTGTCTGGGGGACACTCTACTTGCTGTTGTCTGGGGGACACTCTACTTGCTGTTGTCTGGTGGACACGCTACTTGCTGTTGTCTGGGGGACACGCTACTTGCTGTCTGGTGGACACGCTACTTGTTGTCTGGGGGACACGCTACTTGTTGTCTGGTGGACACGCTACTTGTTGTCTGGGGGACACGCTACTTGTTGTCTGGGGGACACGATACTTGTTGTTGTCTGGGGGACACTCTACTTGCTGTTGTCTGGGGGACACTACTTGCTCTTGTCTGGGGGACACGATACTTGCTGTTGTCTGGGGGACACGATACTTGTTGTTGTCTGGGGGACACGATACTTGTTGTTGTCTGGGGGACACGATACTTGCTGTTGTCTGGGGGACACGATACTTGTTGTTGTCTGGGGGACACGATACTTGCTGTTGTCTGGGGGACACTCTACTTGCTGTTGTCTGGGGGACACGATACTTGCTGTTGTCTGGGGGACACGATACTTGTTGTTGTCTGGGGGACACGATACTTGCTGTTGTCTGGGGGACACGATACTTGTTGTTGTCTGGGGGACACGATACTTGCTGTTGTCTGGGGGACACGATACTTGTTGTTGTCTGGGGGACACGATACTTGCTGTTGTCTGGGGGACACTCTACTTGCTGTTGTCTGGGGGACACGATACTTGCTGTTGTCTGGGGGACACGATACTTGTTGTTGTCTGGGGGACACGATACTTGCTGTTGTCTGGGGGACACGATACTTGTTGTTGTCTGGGGGACACGATACTTGCTGTTGTCTGGGGGACACGATACTTGTTGTTGTCTGGGGGACACGATACTTGCTGTTGTCTGGGGGACACGATACTTGCTGTTGTCTGGGGGACACGATACTTGTTGTTGTCTGGGGGACACGATACTTGCTGTTGTCTGGGGGACACGATACTTGTTGTTGTCTGGGGGACACGCTACTTGTTGTTGTCTGGGGGACACTCTACTTGCTGTTGTCTGGGGGACACGATACTTGCTGTTGTCTGGGGGACACGATACTTGTTGTTGTCTGGGGGACACGCTACTTGTTGTTGTCTGGGGGACACGATACTTGCTGTTGTCTGGGGGACACGATACTTGCTGTTGTCTGGGGGACACGATACTTGTTGTTGTCTGGGGGACACGCTACTTGTTGTTGTCTGGGGGACACTCTACTTGTTGTTGTCTGGGGGACACGATACTTGCTGTTGTCTGGGGGACAGGATACTTGTTGTTGTCTGGGGGACACGATACTTGCTGTTGTCTGGGGGACACTCTACTTGCTGTTGTCTGGGGGACACTCTACTTGTTGTTGTCTGGGGGACACGATACTTGCTGTTGTCTGGGGGACACGATACTTGCTGTTGTCTGGGGGACACGATACTTGTTGTTGTCTGGGGGACACGCTACTTGTTGTTGTCTGGGGGACACTCTACTTGTTGTTGTCTGGGGGACACGATACTTGCTGTTGTCTGGGGGACACGATACTTGTTGTTGTCTGGGGGACACGATACTTGCTGTTGTCTGGGGGACACGATACTTGTTGTTGTCTGGGGGACACGATACTTGCTGTTGTCTGGGGGACACGATACTTGTTGTTGTCTGGGGGACACGATACTTGTTGTTGTCTGGGGGACACGATACTTGTTGTTGTCTGGGGGACACGATACTTGCTGTTGTCTGGGGGACACGATACTTGCTGTTGTCTGGGGGACACGATACTTGCTGTTGTCTGGGGGACACGATACTTGTTGTTGTCTGGGGGACACGATACTTGCTGTTGTCTGGGGGACACGATACTTGTTGTTGTCTGGGGGACACGATACTTGCTGTTGTCTGGGGGACACTCTACTTGCTGTTGTCTGGGGGACACTCTACTTGTTGTTGTCTGGGGGACACGATACTTGCTGTTGTCTGGGGGACACGATACTTGCTGTTGTCTGGGGGACACGATACTTGTTGTTTTCTGGGGGACACGCTACTTGTTGTTGTCTGGGGGACACTCTACTTGTTGTTGTCTGGGGGACACGATACTTGCTGTTGTCTGGGGGACACGATACTTGTTGTTGTCTGGGGGACACGATACTTGCTGTTGTCTGGGGGACACGATACTTGTTGTTGTCTGGGGGACACGATACTTGCTGTTGTCTGGGGGACACGATACTTGTTGTTGTCTGGGGGACACGATACTTGTTGTTGTCTGGGGGACACGATACTTGTTGTTGTCTGGGGGACACGATACTTGCTGTTGTCTGGGGGACACGATACTTGCTGTTGTCTGGGGGACACGATACTTGCTGTTGTCTGGGGGACACGATACTTGTTGTTGTCTGGGGGACACGATACTTGCTGTTGTCTGGGGGACACGATACTTGTTGTTGTCTGGGGGACACGATACTTGCTGTTGTCTGGGGGACACTCTACTTGCTGTTGTCTGGGGGACACTCTACTTGTTGTTGTCTGGGGGACACGATACTTGCTGTTGTCTGGGGGACACGATACTTGCTGTTGTCTGGGGGACACGATACTTGTTGTTTTCTGGGGGACACGCTACTTGTTGTTGTCTGGGGGACACTCTACTTGTTGTTGTCTGGGGGACACGATACTTGCTGTTGTCTGGGGGACACGATACTTGTTGTTGTCTGGGGGACACGATACTTGCTGTTGTCTGGGGGACACGATACTTGTTGTTGTCTGGGGGACACGATACTTGCTGTTGTCTGGGGGACACGATACTTGTTGTTGTCTGGGGGACACGATACTTGTTGTTGTCTGGGGGACACGATACTTGTTGTTGTCTGGGGGACACGATACTTGCTGTTGTCTGGGGGACACGATACTTGCTGTTGTCTGGGGGACACGATACTTGCTGTTGTCTGGGGGACACGATACTTGTTGTTGTCTGGGGGACACGATACTTGCTGTTGTCTGGGGGACACGATACTTGTTGTTGTCTGGGGGACACGATACTTGCTGTTGTCTGGGGGACACTCTACTTGCTGTTGTCTGGGGGACACTCTACTTGTTGTTGTCTGGGGGACACGATACTT
Organism: Cherax quadricarinatus; assembly: GCF_038502225.1. Lineage (NCBI taxonomy): Eukaryota > Metazoa > Arthropoda > Malacostraca > Decapoda > Parastacidae > Cherax > Cherax quadricarinatus. The sequence continues at coordinate 35,833,101 of NC_091305.1, forward strand.
GCTGTTGTCTGGGGGACACGATACTTGCTGTTGTCTGGGGGACACGATACTTGTTGTTTTCTGGGGGACACGCTACTTGTTGTTGTCTGGGGGACACTCTACTTGCTGTTGTCTGGGGGACTCTACTTGTTGTTGTCTGGGGGACACGATACTTGCTGTTGTCTGGGGGACACGATACTTGTTGTTGTCTGGGGGACACGATACTTGCTGTTGTCTGGGGGACACGATACTTGTTGTTGTCTGGGGGACACGATACTTGCTGTTGTCTGGGGGACACGATACTTGTTGTTGTCTGGGGGACACGATACTTGTTGTTGTCTGGGGGACACGATACTTGTTGTTGTCTGGGGGACACGATACTTGCTGTTGTCTGGGGGACACGATACTTGCTGTTGTCTGGGGGACACGATACTTGTTGTTGTCTGGGGGACACGATACTTGCTGTTGTCTGGGGGACACTCTACTTGCTGTTGTCTGGGGGACACGATACTTGCTGTTGTCTGGGGGACACTCTACTTGCTGTTGTCTGGGGGACACGATACTTGCTGTTGTCTGGGGGACACTCTACTTGCTGTTGTCTGGGGGACACTCTACTTGTTGTTGTCTGGGGGACACTCTACTTGTTGTTGTCTGGGGGACACTCTACTTGTTGTTGTCTGGGGGACACGATACTTGCTGTTGTCTGGGGGACACTCTACTTGCTGTTGTCTGGGGGACACGATACTTGTTGTTGTCTGGGGGACACGCTACTTGTTGTTGTCTGGGGGACACTCTACTTGTTGTTGTCTGGGGGACACGATACTTGCTGTTGTCTGGGGGACAGGATACTTGTTGTTGTCTGGGGGACACGATACTTGCTGTTGTCTGGGGGACACTCTACTTGCTGTTGTCTGGGGGACACTCTACTTGTTGTTGTCTGGGGGACACGATACTTGCTGTTGTCTGGGGGACACGATACTTGCTGTTGTCTGGGGGACACGATACTTGTTGTTGTCTGGGGGACACGCTACTTGTTGTTGTCTGGGGGACACTCTACTTGTTGTTGTCTGGGGGACACGATACTTGCTGTTGTCTGGGGGACACGATACTTGTTGTTGTCTGGGGGACACGATACTTGCTGTTGTCTGGGGGACACGATACTTGTTGTTGTCTGGGGGACACGATACTTGCTGTTGTCTGGGGGACACGATACTTGTTGTTGTCTGGGGGACACGATACTTGTTGTTGTCTGGGGGACACGATACTTGTTGTTGTCTGGGGGACACGATACTTGCTGTTGTCTGGGGGACACGATACTTGCTGTTGTCTGGGGGACACGATACTTGCTGTTGTCTGGGGGACACGATACTTGTTGTTGTCTGGGGGACACGATACTTGCTGTTGTCTGGGGGACACGATACTTGTTGTTGTCTGGGGGACACGATACTTGCTGTTGTCTGGGGGACACTCTACTTGCTGTTGTCTGGGGGACACTCTACTTGTTGTTGTCTGGGGGACACGATACTTGCTGTTGTCTGGGGGACACGATACTTGCTGTTGTCTGGGGGACACGATACTTGTTGTTGTCTGGGGGACACGCTACTTGTTGTTGTCTGGGGGACACTCTACTTGTTGTTGTCTGGGGGACACGATACTTGCTGTTGTCTGGGGGACACGATACTTGTTGTTGTCTGGGGGACACGATACTTGCTGTTGTCTGGGGGACACGATACTTGTTGTTGTCTGGGGGACACGATACTTGCTGTTGTCTGGGGGACACGATACTTGTTGTTGTCTGGGGGACACGATACTTGTTGTTGTCTGGGGGACACGATACTTGTTGTTGTCTGGGGGACACGATACTTGCTGTTGTCTGGGGGACACGATACTTGCTGTTGTCTGGGGGACACGATACTTGCTGTTGTCTGGGGGACACGATACTTGTTGTTGTCTGGGGGACACGATACTTGCTGTTGTCTGGGGGACACGATACTTGTTGTTGTCTGGGGGACACGATACTTGCTGTTGTCTGGGGGACACTCTACTTGCTGTTGTCTGGGGGACACTCTACTTGTTGTTGTCTGGGGGACACGATACTTGCTGTTGTCTGGGGGACACGATACTTGCTGTTGTCTGGGGGACACGATACTTGTTGTTTTCTGGGGGACACGCTACTTGTTGTTGTCTGGGGGACACTCTACTTGTTGTTGTCTGGGGGACACGATACTTGCTGTTGTCTGGGGGACACGATACTTGCTGTTGTCTGGGGGACACGATACTTGTTGTTGTCTGGGGGACACGATACTTGCTGTTGTCTGGGGGACACGATACTTGCTGTTGTCTGGGGGACACGATACTTGTTGTTGTCTGGGGGACACGATACTTGTTGTTGTCTGGGGGACACGATACTTGCTGTTGTCTGGGGGACACGATACTTGCTGTTGTCTGGGGGACACGATACTTGCTGTTGTCTGGGGGACACGATACTTGTTGTTGTCTGGGGGACACGATACTTGCTGTTGTCTGGGGGACACGATACTTGCTGTTGTCTGGGGGACACGATACTTGCTGTTGTCTGGGGGACACTCTACTTGCTGTTGTCTGGGGGACACGATACTTGCTGTTGTCTGGGGGACACGATACTTGCTGTTGTCTGGGGGACACGATACTTGTTGTTGTCTGGGGGACACGATACTTGTTGTTGTCTGGGGGACACGATACTTGTTGTTGTCTGGGGGACACTCTACTTGTTGTTGTCTGGGGGACACGATACTTGCTGTTGTCTGGGGGACACGATACTTGTTGTTGTCTGGGGGACACGATACTTGCTGTTGTCTGGGGGACACGATACTTGTTGTTGTCTGGGGGACACGATACTTGTTGTTGTCTGGGGGACACGATACTTGTTGTTGTCTGGGGGACACGATACTTGCTGTTGTCTGGGGGACACGATACTTGCTGTTGTCTGGGGGACACGATACTTGTTGTTGTCTGGGGGACACGATACTTGCTGTTGTCTGGGGGACACTCTACTTGCTGTTGTCTGGGGGACACGATACTTGCTGTTGTCTGGGGGACACTCTACTTGCTGTTGTCTGGGGGACACGATACTTGCTGTTGTCTGGGGGACACTCTACTTGCTGTTGTCTGGGGGACACTCTACTTGTTGTTGTCTGGGGGACACTCTACTTGTTGTTGTCTGGGGGACACTCTACTTGTTGTTGTCTGGGGGACACGATACTTGCTGTTGTCTGGGGGACACGATACTTGTTGTTGTCTGGGGGACACGATACTTGCTGTTGTCTGGGGGACACGATACTTGTTGTTGTCTGGGGGACACGATACTTGTTGTTGTCTGGGGGACACGATACTTGTTGTTGTCTGGGGGACACGATACTTGCTGTTGTCTGGGGGACACGATACTTGCTGTTGTCTGGGGGACACGATACTTGTTGTTGTCTGGGGGACACGATACTTGCTGTTGTCTGGGGGACACTCTACTTGCTGTTGTCTGGGGGACACGATACTTGCTGTTGTCTGGGGGACACTCTACTTGCTGTTGTCTGGGGGACACTCTACTTGTTGTTGTCTGGGGGACACTCTACTTGTTGTTGTCTGGGGGACACTCTACTTGTTGTTGTCTGGGGGACACGATACTTGTTGTTGTCTGGGGGACACTCTACTTGTTGTTGTCTGGGGGACACGATACTTGTTGTTGTCTGGGGGACACTCTACTTGTTGTTGTCTGGGGGACACGATACTTGCTGTTGTCTGGGGGACACTCTACTTGTTGTTGTCTGGGGGACACGATACTTGTTTGATAACATTTCCGACATGAAAGAGTATCATACTCTCATCGAACAGCCCACATGCCTTCATGACAGCCCACATGCCTTCATGACAGCCCACATGCCTTCATGACAGCCCACATGCCTTCATGACAGCCCACATGCCTTCATGACAGCCCACATGCCTTCATGACAGCCCACATGCCTTCATGACAGCCCACATGCCTTCATGACAGCCCACATGCCTTCATGACAGCCCACATGCCTTCATGACAGCCCACATGCCTTCATGACAGCCCACATGCCTTCATGACAGCCCACATGCCTTCATGACAGCCCACATGCCTTCATGACAGCCCACATGCCTTCATGACAGCCCACATGCCTTCATGACAGCCCACATGCCTTCATGACAGCCCACATGCCTTCATGACAGCCCACATGCCTTCATGACAGCCCACATGCCTTCATGACAGCCCACATGCCTTCATGACAGCCCACATGCCTTCATGACAGCCCACATGCCTTCATGACAGCCCACATGCCTTCATGACAGCCCACATGCCTTCATGACAGCCCACATGCCTTCATGACAGCCCACATGCCTTCATGACAGCCCACATGCCTTCATGACAGCCCACATGCCTTCATGACAGCCCACATGCCTTCATGACAGCCCACATGCCTTCATGACAGCCCACATGCCTTCATGACAGCCCACATGCCTTCATGACAGCCCACATGCCTTCATGACAGCCCACATGCCTTCATGACAGCCCACATGCCTTCATGACAGCCCACATGCCTTCATGACAGCCCACATGCCTTCATGACAGCCCACATGCCTTCATGACAGCCCACATGCCTTCATGACAGCCCACATGCCTTCATGACAGCCCACATGCCTTCATGACAGCCCACATGCCTTCATGACAGCCCACATGCCTTCATGACAGCCCACATGCCTTCATGACAGCCCACATGCCTTCATGACAGCCCACATGCCTTCATGACAGCCCACATGCCTTCATGACAGCCCACATGCCTTCATGACAGCCCACATGCCTTCATGACAGCCCACATGCCTTCATGACAGCCCACATGCCTTCATGACAGCCCACATGCCTTCATGACAGCCCACATGCCTTCATGACAGCCCACATGCCTTCATGACAGCCCACATGCCTTCATGACAGCCCACATGCCTTCATGACAGCCCACATGCCTTCATGACAGCCCACATGCCTTCATGACAGCCCACATGCCTTCATGACAGCCCACATGCCTTCATGACAGCCCACATGCCTTCATGACAGCCTACATGCCTTCATGACAGCCTACATGCCTTCATGACAGCCCACATGCCTTCCACAGCCCACATGCCTTCATGATGCCTTCATGACAGCCCACATGCCTTCATGACAGCCCACATGCCTTCATGACAGCCCACATGCCTTCATGACAGCCCACATGCCTTCATGACAGCCCACATGCCTTCATGACAGCCCACATGCCTTCATGACAGCCCACATGCCTTCATGACAGCCCACATGCCTTCATGACAGCCTACATGCCTTCATGACAGCCCACATGCCTTCATGACAGCCCACATGCCTTCATGACAGCCCACATGCCTTCATGACAGCCCACATGCCTTCATGACAGCCCACATGCCTTCATGACAGCCCACATGCCTTCATGACAGCCCACATGCCTTCATGACAGCCCACATGCCTTCATGACAGCCCACATGCCTTCATGACAGCCCACATGCCTTCATGACAGCCCACATGCCTTCATGACAGCCCACATGCCTTCATGACAGCCCACATGCCTTCATGACAGCCCACATGCCTTCATGACAGCCCACATGCCTTCATGACAGCCCACATGCCTTCATGACAGCCCACATGCCTTCATGACAGCCCACATGCCTTCATGACAGCCCACATGCCTTCATGACAGCCCACATGCCTTCATGACAGCCCACATGCCTTCATGACAGCCCACATGCCTTCATGACAGCCCACATGCCTTCATGACAGCCCACATGCCTTCATGACAGCCCACATGCCTTCATGACAGCCCACATGCCTTCATGACAGCCCACATGCCTTCATGACAGCCCACATGCCTTCATGACAGCCCACATGCCTTCATGACAGCCCACATGCCTTCATGACAGCCCACATGCCTTCATGACAGCCCACATGCCTTCATGACAGCCCACATGCCTTCATGACAGCCCACATGCCTTCATGACAGCCCACATGCCTTCATGACAGCCCACATGCCTTCATGACAGCCCACATGCCTTCATGACAGCCCACATGCCTTCATGACAGCCCACATGCCTTCATGACAGCCCACATGCCTTCATGACAGCCCACATGCCTTCATGACAGCCTACATGCCTTCATGACAGCCCATGACATGCCTTCATGACAGCCCACATGCCTTCATGACAGCCCACGTGCCTTCATGACAGCCCATGCCTTCATGACAGCCCACATGCCTTCATGACAGCCCACATGCCTTCATGACAGACATGCCTTCCTTCATGACAGCCCACATGCCTTCATGACAGCCTACATGCCTTCATGACAGCCCACATGCCTTCATGACAGCCCACATGCCTTCATGACAGCCCACATGCCTTCATGACAGCCCACACGTGCCTTCATGACAGCCCACATGCCTTCATGACAGCCCACATGCCTTCATGACAGCCCACATGCCTTTGACAGCCCACATGCCTTCATGCCCACATGCCTTCACAGCCCACATGCCTTCATGACAGCCCACATGCCTTCATGCCTTCATGACAGCCCACGTGCCTTCATGACAGCCCACATGCCTTCATGACAGCCCACATGCCTTCATGACAGCCCACATGCCTTCATGACAGCCCACGTGCCTTCATGACAGCCCACATGCCTTCATGACAGCCCACATGCCTTCATGACAGCCCACATGCCTTCATGACAGCCCACATGCCTTCATGACAGCCCACATGCCTTCATGACAGCCCACGTGCCTTCATGACAGCCCACGTGCCTTCATGACACATGCCTTCATGACAGCCCACATGCCTTCATGACAGCCCACATGCCTTCATGACAGCCCACATGCCTTCATGACAGCCCACATGCCTTCATGACAGCCCACATGCCTTCATGACAGCCCACATGCCTTCATGACAGCCCACATGCCTTCATGACAGCCCACATGCCTTCATGACAGCCCACATGCCTTCATGACAGCCCACATGCCTTCATGACAGCCCACATGCCTTCATGACAGCCCACATGCCTTCATGACAGCCCACATGCCTTCATGACAGCCCACATGCCTTCATGACAGCCCACATGCCTTCATGACAGCCCACATGCCTTCATGACAGCCCACATGCCTTCATGACAGCCCACATGCCTTCATGACAGCCCACATGCCTTCATGACAGCCCACATGCCTTCATGACAGCCCACATGCCTTCATGACAGCCCACATGCCTTCATGACAGCCCACATGCCTTCATGACAGCCCACATGCCTTCATGACAGCCCACATGCCTTCATGACAGCCCACATGCCTTCATGACAGCCCACATGCCTTCATGACAGCCCACATGCCTTCATGACAGCCCACATGCCTTCATGACAGCCCACATGCCTTCATGACAGCCCACATGCCTTCATGACAGCCCACATGCCTTCATGACAGCCCACATGCCTTCATGACAGCCCACATGCCTTCATGACAGCCCACATGCCTTCATGACAGCCCACATGCCTTCATGACAGCCCACATGCCTTCATGACAGCCCACATGCCTTCATGACAGCCCACATGCCTTCATGACAGCCCACATGCCTTCATGACAGCCCACATGCCTTCATGACAGCCCACATGCCTTCATGACAGCCCACATGCCTTCATGACAGCCCACATGCCTTCATGACAGCCCACATGCCTTCATGACAGCCCACATGCCTTCATGACAGCCCACATGCCTTCATGACAGCCCACACATGACAGCCCACATTCCTGACAGCCCACATGCCTTCATGACAGCCCACATGCCTTCATGACAGCCCACATGCCTTCATGACAGCCCACATGCCTTCATGACAGCCCACATGCCTTCATGACAGCCCACATGCCTTCATGACAGCCCACATGCCTTCATGACAGCCCACATGCCTTCATGACAGCCCACATGCCTTCATGACAGCCCACATGCCTTCATGACAGCCCACATGCCTTCATGACAGCCCACATGCCTTCATGACAGCCCACATGCCTTCATGACAGCCCACATGCCTTCATGACAGCCCACATGCCTTCATGACAGCCCACATGCCTTCATGACAGCCCACATGCCTTCATGACAGCCCACATGCCTTCATGACAGCCCACATGCCTTCATGACAGCCCACATGCCTTCATGACAGCCCACATGCCTTCTTGACAGCCCACATGCCTTCATGACAGCCCACATGCCTTTGACAGCCAACATGACAGCCCACATGCCTTCATGACAGCCCACATGCCTTCATGACAGCCCACATGCCTTCTTGACAGCCCACATGCCTTCTTGACAGCCCACATGCCTTCATGACAGCCCACATGCCTTCATGACAGCCCACATGCCTTCATGACAGCCCACATGCCTTCTTGACAGCCCACATGCCTTCTTGACAGCCCACATGCCTTCATGACAGCCCACATGCCTTCATGACAGCCCACATGCCTTCATGACAGCCCACATGCCTTCATGACAGCCCACATGCCTTCATGACAGCCCACATGCCTTCATGACAGCCCACATGCCTTCATGACAGCCCACATGCCTTCATGACAGCCCACATGCCTTCATGACAGCCCACATGCCTTCATGACAGCCCACATGCCTTCATGACAGCCCACATGCCTTCATGACAGCCCACATGCCTTCATGACAGCCCACATGCCTTCATGACAGCCCACATGCCTTCATGACAGCCCACATGCCTTCATGACAGCCCACATGCCTTCATGACAGCCCACATGCCTTCATGACAGCCCACATGCCTTCATGACAGCCCACATGCCTTCATGACAGCCCACATGCCTTCATGACAGCCCACATGCCTTCATGACAGCCCACATGCCTTCATGACAGCCCACATGCCTTCATGACAGCCCACATGCCTTCATGACAGCCCACATGCCTTCATGACAGCCCACATGCCTTCATGACAGCCCACATGCCTTCATGACAGCCCACATGCCTTCATGACAGCCCACATGCCTTCATGACAGCCCACATGCCTTCATGACAGCCCACATGCCTTCATGACAGCCCACATGCCTTCATGACAGCCCACATGCCTTCATGACAGCCCACATGCCTTCATGACAGCCCACATGCCTTCATGACAGCCCACATGCCTTCATGACAGCCCACATGCCTTCATGACAGCCCACATGCCTTCATGACAGCCCACATGCCTTCATGACAGCCCACATGCCTTCATGACAGCCCACATGCCTTCATGACAGCCCACATGCCTTCATGACAGCCCACATGCCTTCATGACAGCCCACATGCCTTCATGACAGCCCACATGCCTTCATGACAGCCCACATGCCTTCATGACAGCCCACATGCCTTCATGACAGCCCACATGCCTTCATGACAGCCCACATGCCTTCATGACAGCCCACATGCCTTCATGACAGCCCACATGCCTTCATGACAGCCCACATGCCTTCATGACAGCCCACATGCCTTCATGACAGCCCACATGCCTTCATGACAGCCCACATGCCTTCATGACAGCCCACATGCCTTCATGACAGCCCACATGCCTTCATGACAGCCTACATGCCTTCCTACACGACAGCCCACAGGCCTTCATGACAGCCCACATGCCTTCATGACAGCCCACATGCCTTCTTGACAGCCCACATGCCTTCTTGACAGCCCACATGCCTTCTTGACAGCCCACATGCCTTCTTGACAGCCCACATGCCTTCTTGACAGCCCACATGCCTTCTTGACAGCCCACATGCCTTCTTGACAGCCCACATGCCTTCTTGACAGCCCACATGCCTTCTTGACAGCCCACATGCCTTCTTGACAGCCCACATGCCTTCTTGACAGCCCACATGCCTTCTTGACAGCCCACATGCCTTCTTGACAGCCCACATGCCTTCTTGACAGCCCACATGCCTTCTTGACAGCCCACATGCCTTCATGACAGCCCACATGCCTTCATGACAGCCCACATGCCTTCATGACAGCCCACATGCCTTCATGACAGCCCACATGCCTTCATGACAGCCCACATGCCTTCATGACAGCCCACATGCCTTCATGACAGCCCACATGCCTTCATGACAGCCCACATGCCTTCATGACAGCCCACATGCCTTCATGACAGCCCACATGCCTTCATGACAGCCCACATGCCTTCATGACAGCCCACATGCCTTCATGACAGCCCACATGCCTTCATGACAGCCCACATGCCTTCATGACAGCCCACATGCCTTCATGACAGCCCACATGCCTTCATGACAGCCCACATGCCTTCATGACAGCCCACATGCCTTCATGACAGCCCACATGCCTTCATGACAGCCCACATGCCTTCATGACAGCCCACATGCCTTCATGACAGCCCACATGCCTTCATGACAGCCCACATGCCTTCATGACAGCCCACATGCCTTCATGACAGCCCACATGCCTTCATGACAGCCCACATGCCTTCATGACAGCCCACATGCCTTCTTGACAGCCCACATGCCTTCTTGACAGCCCACATGCCTTCTTGACAGCCCACATGCCTTCTTGACAGCCCACATGCCTTCTTGACAGCCCACATGCCTTCTTGACAGCCCACATGCCTTCTTGACAGCCCACATGCCTTTTTGACAGCCCACGTTCCTTCTTGACAGCCCACATGCCTTCTTGACAGCCCACATGCGTTCTTGACAGCCCACGTGCCTTCTTGGCAGCCCACGTGCCTTCTTGATAGCCTACATGCCTTCTTGACAGCCTACATGCCTTCTTGACAGCCCACATGCCTTCTTGACAGCCCACATGCCTTCTTAACAGCCAACATGCCTTCTTGAGAGCCCACATGCCTTCTTGACAGCGTACATGCCTTCTTGACAGCCCACATGCATTCTTGACAGCCCACATGCCTTCTTGACAACCCACATGCCGTCTTAACAGCCCACATGCCTTCTTGACAGCCCACATGCCTTCTTGACAGCCCACATGCCTTCTTGACAGCCCCATCACTGAAGACTGTAGAACTTCACTACTGAAAATAACTTATTACAACAACGTTGTACATGATCCCACCTTTCACATTCCTGGTGTTCCAGGTAGTGCTAAATGAGGCATGCAAGTTTAAGATTTTTTGTGATACATTATCTTGGTGTGAAGCGCCGAGGAATGTACCTTGTAGGATTAGCACTTTTATTTACTACAATGGTATCCCTCGTCAAGGGAGGTTCCTTGATGTCTGTGAGGGGTTCTTATCTGAGGTACTGCACCCGTCTATGGGTTTTGCACTCCCTCCTTGCATAAAATTTAATAAATATTGCCCCTACAAGTTTAGTGCTTCCTTCCAAATACTATTACAATACTACTACTACTTCTAATAATAATAATAATACAGTGGAACCTCGATTGTCGACTACATTACTTGTCGAACAAATCTGTTTTCAATCGAGGAATTCGAGAAAAAAAAATGTCCTGTTTTCTGTATGTTCTGTTGGTTGTCGACTGACAACGTGAACGACTCGGGTCACGTGATCACAGACTTCGAACTGGACAATGTGTTGACATCGTGAGCCTGAGTGGAGATGTTTACAGCACTAACTCGCTGCTGTAAACTTCTCTTGAGCTTTCGATGTGTACCTCGTGAACTTTTTCTGTTATTCTGCGATTTTAGTGCATTTTTTGTGATAAGCCATTTCCATTGCACTTGTCAAGGAAATGTGTGCTAAATGGCGTGAAGTGCAGGAGTTTGCTGAAAAATACTATCCAGACAAAGCAGTGGCCATCCGTCTCTCTAACATGTACAATGACACTGTAATGTCTCAATTTAGGCAAGTGTTAAAAAGGAGCCTGAAACAAACCTCACTGGACAGGTTCTTAGTGAGACAAAGAACCAATGAACCAGAACAAGGTGTTAGTTGTGAAAAGAGATAAAGAAGAGAACACCAGAAGGACAGTTGCCAGTTGACTTCGAACAGGCGATAAATGACATGCCCATGCACTCTGCCCCAGGGCCAGACTCATGGAACTCTGTGTTCATCAAGAACTGCAAGAAGCCCCTATCACGAGCCTTTTCCATCCTATGGAGAGGGAGCATGGACACGGGGGTCGTCCCACAGTTACTAAAAACAACAGACATAGCCCCACTCCACAAAGGGGGCAGTAAAGCAACAGCAAAGAACTACAGACCAATAGCACTAACATCCCATATCATAAAAATCTTTGAAAGGGTCCTAAGAAGCAAGATCACCACGCATCTAGAAACCCATCAGTTACACAACCCAGGGCAACATGGGTTTAGAACAGGTCGCTCCTGTCTGTCTCAACTATTGGACCACTACGACAAGGTCCTAAATGCACTAGAAGACAAAAAGAATGCAGATGTAATATATACAGACTTTGCAAAAGCCTTCGACAAGTGTGACCATGGCGTAATAGCGCACAAAATGCGTGCTAAAGGAATAACAGGAAAAGTCGGTCGATGGATCTATAATTTCCTCACTAACAGAACACAGAGAGTAGTCGTCAACAGAGTAAAGTCCGAGGCAGCTACGGTGAAAAGCTCTGTTCCACAAGGCACAGTACTCGCTCCCATCTTGTTCCTCATCCTTATATCCGACATAGACAAGGATGTCAGCCACAGCACCGTGTCTTCCTTTGCAGATGACACCCGAATCTGCATGACAGTGTCTTCCATTGCAGACACTGCAAAGCTCCAGGCAGACATCAACCAAATCTTTCAGTGGGCTGCAGAAAACAATATGAAGTTCAACGATGAGAAATTTCAATTACTCAGATATGGTAAACATGAGGAAATTAAATCTTCATCAGAGTACAAAACAAATTCTGGCCACAAAATAGAGCGAAACACCAACGTCAAAGACCTGGGAGTGATCATGTCGGAGGATCTCACCTTCAAGGACCATAACATTGTGTCAATCGCATCTGCTAGAAAAATGACAGGATGGATAATGAGAACCTTCAAAACTAGGGAGGCCAAGCCCATGATGACACTCTTCAGGTCACTTGTTCTATCTAGGCTGGAATATTGCTGCACACTAACAGCACCTTTCAAGGCAGGTGAAATTGCCGACCTAGAAAATGTACAGAGAACTTTCACGGCGCGCATAACGGAGATAAAACACCTCAATTATTGGGAGCGCTTGAGGTTCCTAAACCTGTATTCCCTGGAACGCAGGAGGGAGAGATACATGATTATATACACCTGGAAAATCCTAGAGGGACTAGTACCGAACTTGCACACGAAAATCACCCACTACGAAAGCAAAAGACTTGGCAGACGATGCACCATCCCCCCAATGAAAAGCAGGGGTGTCACTAGCACGTTAAGAGACCATACAATAAGTGTCAGGGGCCCGAGACTGTTCAACTGCCTCCCAGCACACATAAGGGGGATTACCAACAGACCCCTGGCAGTCTTCAAGCTGGCACTGGACAAGCACCTAAAGTCAGTTCCGGATCAGCCGGGCTGTGGCTCGTATGTTGGTTTGCGTGCAGCCAGCAGCAACAGCCTGGTTGATCAGGCTCTGATCCACCAGGAGGCCTGGTCTCAGACCGGGCCGCGGGGGCGTTGACCCCCGGAACTCTCTCCAGGTAAACTCCAGACACATTATCGAAGGTGACTCTCCTTCCAAGCGGTAACATCTCCCCTCCTGTCCTCCACCTCCTGCTTCTAGTATGCCATTACCTCTCCTCTGACTGGTAAGAGGCAGTTAAATTTTCATTTACTGTACAGTATTTCAGTTAAATTTTCTTTAGTGTTCATTTTTACAGTTTTATGTAGTAGTGCATTTTTAATAAATTATTGCCATTTGAGTTCTGGAAAGGATTAATTCTATATACATTATTCTTGATGGAAAAAATTGCTTTGGTTGTCGCCCATTTTGGTTGTCGCTCGACATGTGGAACGAGTTAAATTCGACAACTGAGGTTTCGCTGTAATAATGATAATAATAATGCAGTTATATTAGTAAATAAATAACAATAAGGATAATTAAAATAGTAGTATGGCAGAAGGTTTTACTTCAAGTGAAAGATTGTACATTTGTACAACACATGATAAAAATGTGTTACTTTCTACTTACAACAAAATTACATTATATATTTACAAGATGTGTACATTGCAAGGTAGAATTGGTCAACAGAGAGAAGTAACAGCATTGGGTGAGAACACTTGGAGGGAGAGAAAGAGAGAGAGAAAGAGAGAGAGAGTGGCTGCCACACAGGACACAGTAGGCCAGGTCAACCTCTTCCCTATTATCATAGTGAAAAGCTTTTGATTCAAGGAATTGGGGAAACCCTCCCATTCCTCAGATCAAACCTGATTATCTCCGATTCCCCAGGTGTTGGATAACCCCTAAGGGCATAGTGCTTCCTCTAAAATTTAACAGTCCCCGTCTCTGGTACAAGTTGTTCTGGCAGTAGTTCTAAAATCCACCTCACTGCTGGTTATGTTTCTATCCATGAGCAAACTTTTCAAGCACGTATCCTATTCAGAGGTGACTTGTAATTCATAGAGGTCTTCAAGTCTAGTCCAGACGCTTTTGTAATTTTGCGAAATAAAACAGTATTGGTCAAGACTATTTATCACCGTCTTTTGTAGGCTTTGAGGCAGCTAACACAACAATCTGGTTGTTCAGGTAATTAACATTAAAGTCTGGCCTCATGTGGGGTTCTGAGGGTATAAGAACAACACAAACTAATGGTGTTAGGTAGATTTATAAAATCTTGGGAAATAATGTGATGTATGTTCAAACTGTTAACTGGTCAAATATTTGCAAACTTATACATTAATTAGTCCCGGTTATAAAACTAAGTATGCCCGAAATGCCTAGCCATGCTAAGCGTTCTAGTGGTACACTCTGTAATCACAATTTTACTACATGTAAACCAAACACTAACCAAATTTCTGTAAACTCAGCATTGTAATCCTTATAGAGAATAAACTTTGAATTTTGAATTTAAATTTTGAAGTGTATTTGTCAAGGAAGTACCTAACAGTAAATGAACCTGGCCATCGTGTACCTGTCCTACCTTACCTAGCAGCATTCCTATGCGTCTGTCAAACGCTTCCTAGCTGCATTCATTTTACCCTGTTCAACATGAGCTAGCAGCACTCACTGAACATATCCAACATTATCTAAAGCCCACAAAGTAGCCATTTTATAAACCAGCCCACAACTCTTCATGTTCCTGTCCAGACCAGTGATCAAAACCTTACCATGTACCACTGTTATAACTACATGTGACCACTGAGGCAAAGCTTTGTGGTCTGAACATGTTAAAAATAACAATGTGTATAAGCATTCGCCCTCTCAAATAAATGAAATTAAATTTGTAAAACTTATCTTTGACATAACATTTTTTTAATTCAGGAGACTTACAAATGTTAATTTTCTGATTACATAGTAAACTTAAATGAAGGAGACTTACTTGCCAAATTTCAAGAAAATAGTAGTCATATGTCCATAATTATCTCAATGGCTGCAGATAACTGTCCCTAGTCTAGAAAAGGAGGAAATAGGAATGAGTAGCCACACTCACAAAAGACTGTCTAGAATCACTCACTATGATACAAGACTTGCTTTCTTCAACAAAATATTGACTTATTGCAACATAGTATCCAAGACCCGCTAGTATTCAGCATGTCATATATAGGATGAAAATTATAATTAACATATTGTACAGAAAATGTCCATACAAGGTAAAATGTCTTTATATACTGTTTATAATCTCTATCTATAAATACATCTTTGGCATTAAGTAGCCATAAACCATTTGCAGGGAAAACAGTCACTCAAATAGCGTATATGTGACATACACACACTATATGTGACATACACACACTATATGTGACATACACACACTATATGTGACATACACACACTATATGTGACATACACACACACTATATGAACACATTCGCATTATAATTTCTCGTTAAATAATATAAAACATTATTTTCAGGTATTTTAACAATTTATAGAAGTATTTAAACCCATGAAAATAATGTTTTATAACAATATATGGCAACTTGATCATATATTACACCCAGCTGCTGGTCTGACTGACCTGTGCTACACCCAGCTGCTGGTCTGACTGACCTGTGCTACACCCAGCTGCTGGTCTGACTGACCTGTGCTACACCCAGCTGCTGGTCTGACTGACCTGTGCTACACCCAGCTGCTGGTCTGACTGACCTGTGCTACACCCAGCTGCTGGTCTGACAGATCACGTTGAGCAGTGTGCTAACCTTGCATTCCAAGACCAGTAACATCTTCACTCCAAAGCACTTCAGAAGAGCCTTCCACTATACACTGCTAGGTGCTCTCATTACCTTGTCACTCAAAGGGGTGTTCAACGAGTCTGATAAATGGCTCATGATCTATGGAACATGAACCTGTCCTACTCTTCCGAGGATCAAATTTTGTTCCCTACGCAATCCTTGCAGGCGCTGGGCTCAATCATGGCTTCACGAATGTAATAATAATAATAATAATAATAATAATAATAATAATAATAATAATAATAATAATAATAATAATAATAATAGTTTGCTCACGGTGCATTCAACTTTGTCTTACTGTACCCTGTGTGGTGACTAACTTTGTGCACTTGCACTTGCACTTGCACTAAGCACTTGCACTAAGCACTTTAGGAGGTTTTGTTATTTTGTGGATCTCCAGAGGAAGTCGTACCCTTAATGTATCTCTCAGATCGCCACACTAAGTATGTCCTCAGGTTCTGCACTCAATATAATCTACAGGTCTCCACACTCAGTGTACCATACAGGTCTCCACACTCAGTGTACCATACAGGTCTCCACACTCAGTGTACCATACAGGTCTCCACACTCAGTGTACCATACAGGTCTTCACACTCAGTGTACCATACAGGTCTCCACACTCAGAGTACCATACAGGTCTCCACACTCAGAGCACCATACAGGTCTCCACACTCAGTGTACCATACAGGTCTCCACGCTCAGTGTACCATACAGGTCTCCACACTCAGAGCACCATACAGGTCTCCACACTCAGAGCACCATACAGGTCTCCACACTCAGTGTACCATAAAGGTCTCCACGCTCAGTGTACCATACAGGTCTCCACGCTCAGTGTACCATACAAGTCTCCACACTCAGAGCACCATACAGGTCTCCACACTCAGTGTACCATACAGGTCTCCACACTCAGAGCACCATACAGGTCTACTCAGTGTACCATACAGGTCTCCACTCTCAGTGTACCATACAGGTCTCCACGCTCAGTGTACCATACAAGTCTCCACACTCAGAGCACCATACAGGTCTCCACACTCAGTGTACCATACAGGTCTCCACACTCAGAGCACCATACAGGTCTCCACACTCAGTGTACCATACAGGTCTCCACGCTCAGTGTACCATACAGGTCTCCACGCTCAGTGTACCATACAAGTCTCCACACTCAGAGCACCATACAGGTCTCCACATTCAGTGTACCATACAGGTCTCCACGCTCAGTGTACCGTACAGGTCTCCACATTCAGAGCACCATACAGGTCTCCACACTCAGAGCACCATACAGGTCTCCACACTCAGTGTACCATACAGGTCTGCACGCTCAGTGTACCGTACAGGTCTCCACACTCAGAGGACCATACAGGTCTCCACACTCAGTGTACCATATAGGTCTCCACGCTCAGTGTACCATACAGGTCTCCACACTCAGTGTACCATACAGGTCTCCACACTCAGTGTACCATAATAGGTCTCAACGCACATTATTGGACAGTAGCATATGGGAGCACTCCATGAAGTAATGACCTCATGCAGGTACACAAGTCAATACCTGTCAGAGGTACAAAGGTCACTACCCAACAGAGGTACCACAACTGTTACAGCAGCCTTCTACCTTAATGCTGGTACAGGGCTCTTGATTCAAGAAAATGGCACAACCATCCCCTTCCTTAGATCAAACCTTCCTAACATAGACCAGAGGTTACCATTCCAAATACACTCATCATAGCGATAACTTTTTGATTATATAAATTACATTACCAGTACTAGCACCATTGACTCTCTTAGTGCCTTAATAAAATATACAAAATAAGACCTAAATTTTCTGACTTTATTATTGCCTCGAGACCATCTATGATCGAGCAAAAATGTTTATATATATATATATATATATATATATATATATTATATATATATATATATATATATATATATATATATATATATATATATATAGATATATATATATATATATATTAGAAAATGGGAAAACGGAGATACTTTTTGCACATTGTTTCTCAGAGCTTTGAAATATTATATAAAATTCTATTAATATAAAAACAAATGAGGTATTGATGACATTTACATAAAACAAACATTAATCTAAATTATTATTTTTGCTAGAAAATAAATGCTGTCAATATGTTATAGATTATTTTACAAAATCAGTTAGAATAAAGTGGAATATTCCACATTAATAATCTTTCAACTTTGATTTTGTGAAAAAAAAGGTAAAAAAAAAAAATGCATTAAATCAGAAAATTGATTTTCTAAACAATTTTTTTTTTTGAGGGAAAAATCCATTACAATGTTGAAGGGCAGTGACAGTGTTGCAGTGACAGTGTTGCAGTGACAGTGTTGCAGTGACAGTGTTGCAGTGACAGTGTTGCAGTGACAGTGTTGCAGTGACAGTGTTGTAGTTGACAGTGTTGCAGTGACAGTGTTGCAGTGACAGTGTTGCAGTGACAGTGTTGCAGTGACAGTGTTGCAGTGACAGTGTTGCAGTGACAGTGTTGCAGTGACAGTGTTGCAGTGACAGTGTTGCAGTGACAGTGTTGCAGTGACAGTGTTGCAGTGACAGTGTTGCAGTGACAGTGTTGCAGTGACAGTGTTGCAGTGACAGTGTTGCAGTGACAGTGTTGCAGTGACAGTGTTTCAGTGACAGTGTTGTAGTTGACAGTGTTGCAGTGACAGTATTGCAGTGACAGTGTTGCAGTGACAGTGTTGCAGTGACAGTGTTGCAGTGACAGTGTTGCAGTGACAGTGTTGCAATGACAGTGTTTCAGTGACAGTGTTGTAGTGACAGTGTTGCAGTGACAGTGTTGCAGTGACAGTGTTGACAGTGTTGCAGTGACAGTGTTGCAGGGACAGTGTTGCAGTGACAGTGTTGTAGTTGACAGTGTTGCAGTGACAGTGTTGCAGTGACAGTGTTGCAGTGACAGTGTTTGCAGTGACAGTGTTGCAGTGACAGTGTTGCAGTGACAGTGTTTCAGTGACAGTGTTGTAGTTGACAGTGTTGCAGTGACAGTATTGCAGTGACAGTGTTGCAGTGACAGTGTTGCAGTGACAGTGTTGCAGTGACAGTGTTGCAGTGACAGTGTTGTAGTTGACAGTGTTGCAGTGACAGTGTTGCAGTGACAGTGTTGCAGTGACAGTGTTGCAGTGACAGTGTTGTAGTTGACAGTGTTGCAGTGACAGTGTTGCAGTGACAGTGTTGCAGTGACAGTGTTGCAGTGACAGTGTTGCAGTGACAGTGTTGCAGTGACAGTGTTGCAGTGACAGTGTTGTAGTTGACAGTGTTGCAGTGACAGTGTTGCAGTGACAGTGTTGCAGTGACAGTGTTGCAGTGACAGTGTTGCAGTGACAGTGTTGTAGTTGACAGTGTTGCAGTGACAGTGTTGCAGTGACAGTGTTGCAGTGACAGTGTTGCAGTGACAGTGTTGCAGTGACAGTGTTGCAGTGACAGTGTTGCAGTGACAGTGTTGCACTGAAAGCGTTGCAGTGACAGTATTGCAGTGACAGTGTTGCAGCGACAGTGTTGCAGTTGACAGTGTTGCAGTGACAGTGTTGCAGTGACAGTGTTGCAGTGACAGTGTTGCAGTGAAAGTGTTGCAGTGAAAGTGTTGCAGTGACAGTGTTGCAGTGACAGTGTTGTAGTTGACAGTGTTGCAGTGACAGTGTTGCAGTGACAGTGTTGCATTTTACAGCGTTGCAGTGACAGTGTTGCAGTTGACAGTGCTGTAGTGACAGTGTTGCAGTGACAGTGTTGCAGTGACAGTGTCGCATTTGACAGTGTTGCAGTGACAGTGCTGCAGTGACAGTGTTGCAGTGACAGTGTTGTAGTTGACAGTGTTGCAGTGACAGTGTTGCAGTGACAGTGTTGCAGTGACAGTGTTGCAGTTGACAGTGCTGCAGTGACAGTGTTGTAGTTGACAGTGTTGCAGTGACAGTGTTGCAGTGACAGTGTTGCAGTGACAGTGTCGCATTTGACAGTGTTGCAGTGACAGTGCTGCAGTGACAGTGTTTCAGTTGACAGTGTTGCAGTGACAGTGTTGCAGTTGACAGTGTTGCAGTTGACAGTGTTGCACTGACAGTGCTGCACTGACAGTGTGGCAGTGACAGAGTTGCAGTTGACAGTGTTGCAGTGACAGTGCTGCAGTTGACAGTCACTGTTGCAATTGACAGTGTTGAAGTGAGTGTTGTAGTGACAGTGCTTCAGTGACAGTGTTGCAGTGACAGTATTGCGGTGACAGTGTTTCAGTGACGACAGCGTTGCAGTGACAGTGTTGTAGTGAGTGTTTCAATGACAGTGCACTGCATCACTGCTCTGACAGAACCACATTACTGCAGCATAGCACTGCATCACTAATGCAATATAACATGGCATCACTGCTGCAATATAGCACAGCACTTCTAACACAGTTCAGCACTGAATCAGTACTGCAGCATAACTCTGCATCACTTCTGCAACACAGCACAGATTACCTGCTGCAGCACAGCATTGCATTAGTGCTGCAGCATATCATTACATCACTGTTGCAATACAGCACTGCATCACTAGTGAAAGAGCACTACGTCACCATTGCAACACAGTACGTAACTGCTGAAACAGCACTACATAACTGTTGTAACACCGCACATCACTGCTGCAACAGCACTGCATCACAACACTATATCACTGCTGTAACGCAGATTCATCACCGCTGCAACACGGCACTACATCATTGCTGCAACACAGCACTACATCACTGATGCAACATAGCACTGAATCACTGCTGAAATCATTACATTACTGCTGCAACAGAGCACAACACTGCCGCAACATAGCACTGCATTACTGCTGCAACACAGCACTACATCACTGCTGCAGCACAACAGTACATCACTGTTACAACATAGCACTATATCACTGCTTCAACAGAACTACATCACAGCTGCGACATTGCACTGCACCACTGAGGCAACATAGGTTATCACTGATGCAACATATCACTGTAGCACAGCACTGCATAACTACTGCGACACAGCACTGCATCACTGCTGCAACACAGCACTGCCTTACTGCTGCAACATAGAACTGCATCACTGCTTCAACATGGCACATTCCTTCTGCAACATAGAACTGCCTCACTGCTGCAACATTTCACTACATCACTGCTGTAACAGTACTGCACCACTATTACAACACAGCACTGTATCACTGATGCAACACAGCACTACATCACTGCTGCAACACAACACTACATCACTGCCGCAACACAGCACTACATCACTGCTGCAACATAGCAGTACACTGCTGCAACACAACACCACATCACTGCTGCAACACATAACTGCTGCAACACAGCACTGCTGCAACACAGCAGTGCTGCAACACATCACTGCTGCAACACAGCACTGCTGCAACACAGCACTGCTGCAACACATCACTGCTGCAACACAGCACTGCTGCAACACATCACTGCTGCAACACAGCACTGCTGCAACACAGCACTGCTGCAACACATCACTGCTGCAACACATCATGCAACACAGCACTGCTGCAACACAGCACTGCTGCAACACAGCACTGCAACCCAGCACTGCTGCAACACATCACTGCTGCAACACAGCACTGCTGCAACACAGCACTGCTGCAACACAGCACTGCTGCAACACAGCACTGCTGCAACACAGCACTGCTGCAACACAGCACTGCTGCA
Source organism: Cherax quadricarinatus (assembly GCF_038502225.1). Classification (NCBI taxonomy): domain Eukaryota; kingdom Metazoa; phylum Arthropoda; class Malacostraca; order Decapoda; family Parastacidae; genus Cherax; species Cherax quadricarinatus. The sequence goes on from NC_091305.1 coordinate 35,855,150, forward strand.
ACACAGCACTGCTGCAACACAGCACTGCTGCAACACAGCACTGCTGCAACACAGCACTGATGCAACACAGCACTGCTGCAACACAGCACTGCTGCAACACAGCACTGCTGCAACACAGCACTGCTGCAACACAGCACTGCTGCAACACAGCACTGCTGCACTAACCATTACATATTTTTACATATTTTTTTAAAAATATATTTGATCACATGAGGCAAAAACTGAAACCAAAATTCATAAAAAAGATCAATATAACACTTTTGATGATTTCGAAATTGTTGTTAGATCATTAGAGCCCCTCACAGGGGGAGGTGCAGGGCTCTTGATCCAAGGAACCGAAGCTGCCCTTCTTCCCTGGGTCAAAATCTCTGCTTTATCTCCCGGTCCCCAAGGCGCTGTGTGGACCCGTATGGGTTTAGCGCTTCCCCCAGGAATGCAACATGATTATGCGTCAGGGTCAGTGATACGAGCCAGCCACATCAACATGCTCCCACATGCTTGCAAGGGCTCTTGATTCAAGGAACACGAGCTACTCTCCTCCTTGCCGGAGTCAAACTCCGAGTCTGTCACTCTCCAGCAACTGTCTGGCCCCCCTACAGTTTTGGCGCTCTAACTTTCCCATGATTCTTCCCTTAGAGATGAGACGTAATGAAGAGAACTGCTGCAGTGAACTGTTTGGTCTGCTGCAGTGAACTGTTTGGTCTGCTGCAGTGAACTGTTTGGTCTGCTGCAGTGAACTGTTTGGTCTGCTGCAGTGAACTGTTTGGTCTGCTACAGTGAACTGTTTGGTCTGCTGCAGTGAACTGTTTGGTCTGCTGCAGTGAACTGTTTGGTCTGCTGCAGTGAACTGTTTGGTCTGCTGCAGTGAACTGTTTGGTCTGCTGCAGTGAACTGTTTGGTCTGCTGCAGTGAACTGTTTGGTCTGCTGCAGTGAACTGTTTGGTCTGCTGCAGTGAACTGTTTGGTCTGCTACAGTGAACTGTGTGGTCTGCTGCAGTGAACTGTTTGGTCTGCTGCAGTGAACTGTTTGGTCTGCTGCAGTGAACTGTTTGGTCTGCTGCAGTGAACTGTTTGGTCTGCTGCAGTGAACTGTTTGGTCTGCTGGAGTGAACTGTTTGGTCTGCTGGAGTGAACTGTCTGGTCTGCTGGAGTGAACTGTTTGGTCTGCTGGAGTGAACTGTTTGGTTTGCTGGAGTGAACTGTTTGGTCTGCTGGAGTGAACTGTTTGGTCTGCTGGAGTAAACTGTTTGGCCTGCTGGAGTGAACTGTTTGGTCTGCTCGAGTGAACTGTCTGGTCTGCTGGAGTGAACTGTTTGGTCTGCTGGGGTGAACTGTCAAGTCTGCTGGAGTGAACTGTCAAGTCTGCTGGAGTGAACTGTCTGGTCTGCTGGAGTGAACTGTCTGGTCTGCTGGAGTGAACTGTCTGGTCTGCTGGAGTGAACTGTCTGGTCTGCTGGGGTAAACTCTCTGGTCTGCTGGGGTAAATTGTCTGGTCTGCTGGGGTAAACTGTCTGCTGGGGTAAACTGTCTGCTGGGGTGAATTGTCTGGTCTGCTGTGGTAAACTATCTGGTCTTCTGGGGTAAACTGTCTGGTCTGCTGGGGTAAACTGCTGGGGTAAACTGTCTGCTGGGGTAAACTGTCTGGTCTGCTGGGGTAAACTGTCTGCTGGGGTAAACTGTCTGGTCTGCTGGGGTAAACTGTCTGGTCTGCTGGGGTAAACTGTCTGGTCTGCTAGGGTAAACTGTCTGGTCTGCTGGGGTAAACTGTCTGCTGGGGTAAACTGTCTGGTCTGCTGGGGTAAACTGTCTGGTCTGATGGGGTAAACTGTCTGCTGGGGTAAACTGTCTGGTCTGCTGGGGTAAACTGTCTGGTCTGCTGGGGTAAACTGTCTGCTGGGGTAAACTGTCTGCTGGGGTAAACTGTCTACCTAATACTAGTCTTTGGTTGAGTTTTTGATTAACTTCCTCGTATCAACACCAAATTTCTCCCTCATAAATGCAAACATGAAAACAATAATGAACGAAATCAATTTTTGATTATTTCTCATTCTTGACCTCGGAATTATTAAATTTTGTTATTATGTAGTATAAAAAATTACAACTTGCTATTTACGGTTAGTGTATATTATAATTTTATTATTATTATAATATTATCACTATGATATATTATGTCATCACTGTATGATGGCTCACCGTAATATATATATATATATATATATATATATATATATATATATATATATATATATATATATATATATATATATATATATATATATATATATATGGTTATTTACCTTTGATCTGCGTTATTGATTCTTTTTTTCTCATTTTGATTACTGTATACGTTAGTTTCAAAAGTATGTGAACTAATATACAAGTGTGCAGTGGGAAGTATTTACATTATACGGTGTATGAAGGCAAGTTGCTGCGTCAGGATATTTGTATTTGTCAGTGTTAGTTTGTAACATTACTACTGGAGGCAAGGTTGACCAGTGCTACTCTGGAGGCACGGTCTGGGACCACCGTTCAGGCAGGTTGTTGCTGCTACCAGCGGTCCGCAGGCCGACATTGCCTGGCTGATCTAACACTTGGTTCAGTTTCCTCTGGGAGAACCTCTGCCCACTCATGTTCAACCAACACTTTCACACACTTCACGTCGGTACAAACTTTCTGTGTTTGATCTTAAGAAGAAATGATCTGCTGGATTGTATAGTCAAATGATGACAGAAACAGCAGCAACTGGTGTCCCAAACATTATTTTCCTGATACCGGAAAATACTGAGACATTTTGAGGATAAAAAAAAATGAATTTGAAAAAAAGGGCTCAAAGAAAATAAAAAATGCATTAGGTCGCCTCTATAGTGACCTCTAATGTATTATAAAGATTCTGTGATCTCTAGTATAGTTCTGGTCACACTGATAGTCTGCTTGATCTTAGACTGACACTTTGGAAGACTATCCATTAATGTGTAAGAGAGAGGAAGTTGATCCACAACACCAGATGCCACTAACAACACCAGATGCGACTAACAACACCAGATGCCACTAACAACACCAGATGCGACTAACAACACCAGATGCCACTAACAACACCAGATGCCGCTAACAACACCAGATGCCGCTAACAACACCAGATGCCACTAACAACACCAGATGCCGCTAACAACACCAGATGCCGCTAACAACACCAGATGCCACTAACAACACCAGATGCCGCTAACAACACCAGATGCCGCTAACAACACCAGATGCCACTAACAACACCAGATGCCGCTAACAACACCAGATGCCGCTAACAACACCAGATGCCACTAACAACACCAGATGCCGCTAACAACACCAGATGCCACTAACAACGCCAGATGCCACTAACAACACCAGATGCCACTAACAACACCAGATGCCGCTAACAACACCAGATGCCACTAACAACACCAGATGCCGCTAACAACACCAGATGCCACTAACAACACCAGATGCCGCTAACAACACCAGATGCCACTAACAACACCAGATGCCACTAACAACACCAGATGCCGCTAACAACACCAGATGCTGCTAACAACACCAGATGCCACTAACAATACCAGATGCCGCTAACAACACCAGATGCCGCTAACAACACCAGAAACCACTAACAACACCAGATGCCGCTAACAACACCAGATGCTGCTAACAACACCAGATGCCGCTAGCAACACCAGATGCTGCTAACAACACCAGATGCTGCTAACAACACCAGATGCCGCTAACAACACCAGATGCCACTAACAACACCAGATGCCGCTAACAACACCAGATGCCACTAACAACACCAGATGCCACTAACAACACCAGATGCCGCTAACAACACCAGATGCTGCTAACAACACCAGATGCCACTAACAATACCAGATGCCGCTAACAACACCAGATGCCGCTAACAACACCAGAAACCACTAACAACACCAGATGCCGCTAAAAACACCAGATGCTGCTAACAACACCAGATGCCGCTAACAACACCAGATGCCGCTAACAACACCAGATGCCGCTAACAACACCAGATGCCACTAACAACACCAGATGCTGCTAACAACACCAGATGCCGCTAACAACACCAGATGCCACTAACAACACCAGATGCCACTAACAACACCAGATGCTGCTAACAACACCAGATGCCGCTAACAACACCAGATGCCGCTAACAACATCAGATGCCACTAACAACACCAGATGCTGCTAACAACACCAGATGCCGCTAACAACACCAGATGCTGCTAACAACACCAGATGCCACTAACAACACCAGATGCCACTAACAACACCAGATGCTGCTAACAACACCAGATGCTGCTAACAACACCAGATGCCACTAACAACACCAGATGCCACTAACAACACGAGATGCCACTAACAACACGAGATGCCGCTAACAACACCAGATGCCACTAACAACACCAGATGCCACTAACAACACCAGATGCTGCTAACAACACCAGATGCCGCTAACAACACCAGATGCCACTAACAACACCAGATGCCACTAACAACACCATATGCTGCTAACAACACCAGATGCCCCTAACAACACCAGATACCGCTAACAACACCAGATGCCACTAACAACACCAGATGCTGCTAACAACACCAGATGCTGCTAACAACACCAGATGCTGCTAACAACACCAGATGCCGCTAACAACACCAAATGCTGCTAACAACACCAGATGCTGCTAACAACACCAGATGCTGCTAACAACACCAGATGCCCCTAACAACACCAGATACCGCTAACAACACCAGATGCCACTAACAACACCAGATGCTGCTAACAACACCAGATGCTGCTAACAACACCAGATGCTGCTAACAACACCAGATGCCGCTAACAACACCAGATGCTGCTAGCAACACCAGATGCCGCTAAAAACACCAGATGCCACTAACAACACCAGATGCTGCTAACAACACCAGATGCCGCTAACAACACCAGATGCCGCTAACAACACCAGATGCTGCTAACAACACGAGATGCCACTAACAACACCAGATGCTGCTAACAACACCAGATGCCACTAACAACACCAGATGCCACTAACAACACCAGATGCTGCTAACAACTCCAGATGCCACTAACAACACCAGATGCCACTAACAACTCCAGATGCCGCTAACAACACCAGATGCCGCTAACAACACCAGATGCCGCTAACAACACCAGATGGCACTAACAACACCAGATGCCACTAACAACACCAGATGCCACTAACAACACCAGATGCCGCTAACAACACCAGATGCCACTAACAACACCAGATGCCGCTAACAACACCAGATGCCACTAACAACACCAGATGCCACTAACAACACCAGATGCCGCTAACAACACCAGATGCCACTAACAACACCAGATGCTGCTAACAACACCAGATGCTGCTAACAACACCAGATGCTGCTAACAACACCAGATGCCGCTAACAACACCAGATGCTGCTAGCAACACCAGATGCCGCTAAAAACACCAGATGCCACTAACAACACCAGATGCTGCTAACAACACCAGATGCCGCTAACAACACCAGATGCCGCTAACAACACCAGATGCTGCTAACAACACGAGATGCCACTAACAACACCAGATGCTGCTAACAACACCAGATGCCACTAACAACACCAGATGCCACTAACAACACCAGATGCCGCTAACAACACCAGATGCCGCTAACAACACCAGATGCCACTAACAACACCAGATGCCGCTAACAACACCAGATGCCGCTAACAACACCAGATGCCACTAACAACACCAGATGCCTCTAACAACACCAGATGCCGCTAACAACACCAGATGCCACTAACAACACCAGATGCCGCTAACAACACCAGATGCCGCTAACAACACCAGATGCCACTAACAACACCAGATGCCGCTAACAACACCAGATGCCACTAACAACGCCAGATGCCACTAACAACACCAGATGCCACTAACAACACCAGATGCCGCTAACAACACCAGATGCCACTAACAACACCAGATGCCGCTAACAACACCAGATGCCACTAACAACACCAGATGCCGCTAACAACACCAGATGCCACTAACAACACCAGATGCCACTAACAACACCAGATGCCGCTAACAACACCAGATGCTGCTAACAACACCAGATGCCACTAACAATACCAGATGCCGCTAACAACACCAGATGCCGCTAACAACACCAGAAACCACTAACAACACCAGATGCCGCTAACAACACCAGATGCTGCTAACAACACCAGATGCCGCTAGCAACACCAGATGCCGCTAACAACACCAGATGCCGCTAACAACACCTGATGCCACTAACAACACCAGATGCTGCTAACAACACCAGATGCCGCTAAAAACACCAGATGCTGCTAACAACACCAGATGCCGCTAACAACACCAGATGCCGCTAACAACACCAGATGCCGCTAACAACACCAGATGCCACTAACAACACCAGATGCTGCTAACAACACCAGATGCCGCTAACAACACCAGATGCCACTAACAACACCAGATGCCACTAACAACACCAGATGCTGCTAACAACACCAGATGCCGCTAACAACACCAGATGCCGCTAACAACATCAGATGCCACTAACAACACCAGATGCTGCTAACAACACCAGATGCCGCTAACAACACCAGATGCTGCTAACAACACCAGATGCCACTAACAACACCAGATGCCACTAACAACACCAGATGCTGCTAACAACACCAGATGCTGCTAACAACACCAGATGCCACTAACAACAGCAGATGCCACTAACAACACGAGATGCCACTAACAACACGAGATGCCGCTAACAACACCAGATGCCACTAACAACACCAGATGCCACTAACAACACCAGATGCTGCTAACAACACCAGATGCCGCTAACAACACCAGATGCCACTAACAACACCAGATGCCACTAACAACACCATATGCTGCTAACAACACCAGATGCCCCTAACAACACCAGATACCGCTAACAACACCAGATGCCACTAACAACACCAGATGCTGCTAACAACACCAGATGCTGCTAACAACACCAGATGCTGCTAACAACACCAGATGCCGCTAACAACACCAAATGCTGCTAACAACACCAGATGCTGCTAACAACACCAGATGCTGCTAACAACACCAGATGCCCCTAACAACACCAGATACCGCTAACAACACCAGATGCCACTAACAACACCAGATGCTGCTAACAACACCAGATGCTGCTAACAACACCAGATGCTGCTAACAACACCAGATGCCGCTAACAACACCAGATGCTGCTAGCAACACCAGATGCCGCTAAAAACACCAGATGCCACTAACAACACCAGATGCTGCTAACAACACCAGATGCCGCTAACAACACCAGATGCCGCTAACAACACCAGATGCTGCTAACAACACGAGATGCCACTAACAACACCAGATGCTGCTAACAACACCAGATGCCACTAACAACACCAGATGCCACTAACAACACCAGATGCTGCTAACAACTCCAGATGCCACTAACAACACCAGATGCCACTAACAACTCCAGATGCCGCTAACAACTCCAGATGCCGCTAACAACACCAGATGCCGCTAACAACACCAGATGCCGCTAACAACACCAGATGCCGCTAACAACACCAGATGCCACTAACAACACCAGATGCCACTAACAACACCAGATGCCGCTAACAACACCAGATGCCACTAACAACACCAGATGCTGCTAACAACACCAGATGCTGCTAACAACACCAGATGCTGCTAACAACACCAGATGCCGCTAACAACACCAGATGCTGCTAGCAACACCAGATGCCGCTAAAAACACCAGATGCCACTAACAACACCAGATGCTGCTAACAACACCAGATGCCGCTAACAACACCAGATGCCGCTAACAACACCAGATGCTGCTAACAACACGAGATGCCACTAACAACACCAGATGCTGCTAACAACACCAGATGCCACTAACAACACCAGATGCCACTAACAACACCAGATGCTGCTAACAACTCCAGATGCCACTAACAACACCAGATGCCACTAACAACTCCAGATGCCGCTAACAACACCAGATGCCGCTAACAACACCAGATGCCGCTAACAACACCAGATGGCACTAACAACACCAGATGCCGCTAACAACACCAGATGCCACTAACAACACCAGATGCCGCTAACAACACCAGATGCCACTAACAACACCAGATGCCACTAACAACACCAGATGCCGCTAACAACACCAGATGCCACTATTAACACCAGATGCCACTAACAACACCAGATGCCGCTAACAACACCAGATGCCGCTAACAACACCAGATGCAACTAACAACACCAGATGCCAATAACAACACCAGATGCCGCTAACAACACCAGATGCCACTAACAACACCAGATGCCACTAACAACACCAGATGCCACTAACAACACCAGATGCCGCTAACAACACCAGATGCCGCTAACAACACCAGATGCCACTAACAACACCAGATGCCGCTAACAACACCAGATGCCACTATTAACACCAGATGCCACTAACAACACCAGATGCCACTAACAACACCAGATGCCACTAACAACACCAGATGCCACTAACAACACCAGATGCCGCTAACAACACCAGATGCCGCTAACAACACCAGATGCCGCTAACAACACCAGATGCCGCTAACAACACCAGATGCCGCTAACAACACCAGATGCCACTAACAACAACAAAGTTAAATAATCAAAACATTTTCTACCTAAGAGAAAATGCCAGATCAATTAAAAATTCCTAAAAATGCATAGAAATTTATTGTCAGTAACATAAATGTTACATTTTATATACCATAAAAAATATGTCGCGTTCAACCAAACATACAATTACTTAAAAAACGGAAATTAAAGACTATCTCCTATTTTTTTAAGATTCGTATGTAAGCTAAAAAAAATATACTATAATGTTTAGAATAAATGAACAAATTAATACATTCACACAAACGTTTGTGTACGTCCGTCCAGTGTAATGGAATGTTTAGGCGGAGCACAGAGCTGAGGACTGACTTCTGTATCACTGTACTTGACTCATGATTTACAATATCTTAGGTAGCTATCAATTGTAACAAAATATTCCCTTCCCATTTCTTAAGGAGGTACAATATTCTTTCTCTTATATAAAAAGATCTCCATTCACATCAATCGTAAAAGACGTCTAAATATTGTATTGTCACATGCACTCTACTGGAAACCTCATATAATACATTAAATAGGTTATTAGATTTTACTAGAGCAAGAGAACAACAAAGGAAGATTGTCTTTACCACTTGCTGTCGTAACAAAATACTTCCGGGATTTTCAAGTGTGCATACTGTCAACAATTTTGGCAAGTACATTTGGTCGTATATTGTTTGGCAACGCATATCTTTTTTCACAGATCACTCGGGAAGACACCGAAAGAACATTTGCCAACATAGAAATTTGGCAACCCTACATTTTCACATTATAAAACAACTTTTTTGGTTTTAAAAATCATCTTAAAAATGAGCATCTTCATTTATCTAATAGAGCTACTTGTCAGTGAATTTGTGACTGACAAGCACACGTGGTCACTTTCCTCTTGTACAAGGCTGGACCTGGTTGTGACCAGCAGGTGCTGGGATGGAACTGGGCTCAAGGCTGGGTCCTGAACTTGGCCGGGTGAGGGGTCAACCACACCTGACTATACTTGGCTACCTGTGTGCTGGAGCAGGCACTCAGGTCATGTTGACTGGCGGAGGAAGCCGGTGCATGAGAGTGGCATCACGTGTCGGAGAGCCATGAGAGGCAGGGTACTGAGCGTCCACAGGGCCACGAGGAGACGAAGACGCTCCCTCGGGAACGCCTCTTTCATCTCTCAACCCATCTAGTTTTCCAACACTGCCGTTAATGATAGGTGGCCCTATAGGAGGCCCAACAGGTTGTCCTGAAGGTCGTGTTGAAGTGATGCTATCTGGCACTATGGGTGTGGTATAGCTGGGGTGACTAGATACAGGATGGGATGGGTAGTTCTGGTGAATGTGAGGGTGAGGAGGCTGTAAATGCTGATGAGACCAGACTGGTGAACACGCTTGGTCTGTGACACTACTCCCACCAACTAGTCTCACGTGTGGAGGGTGTCTTGGTCCACATTGATGCACTTGTACAGATCCTAGAGGCATGGAAGATACCTGGGGTACAGAGTGCATTTGTGGATGTACTGTGCGTGTGTACGGCGCTCCTTCTCTAGGTGATGCAATTGGTGGTCGAGAGTGTGGGTGTTGAGAGCCATAGGGAGGAGGATTGGGGTATCTTGTTGGGTCATGAGGGATCATGGGTGGTTGGTAATGGGATGAAGGAATAGGGGCAGGGATGGTTCCAGGGTAAGACCCACGTTGAGCCAGAGGCTGATGCCCACCTTCATACGAGGCATGAGATGGTGGGGGCTCTTCATATGGGTGGTAGTGCACAGGAACGCGAGGGTTTGGGTAATGAGAAAGCGTGGAGTGAGGTCGACCTGCTTGTGGAGGAGGCACACTCCTTGTTACTAAAGAATCAGGAGGTAAATGACCATGCACTGAGGAAGGCCTTCTACAAGTTGAGTAATGATGTTCATGTACAATCGGGGTTGGCATCTGAGGGGCCATCACCATGCCCTGTACTGGTCCATCTAAAGGTACCTGAGACATGGAAAGACTGTGTGCTCTAACAGGTACTGAAACATTACCAGGTCGGATTAAATCTGGTGGAGGGGATTCTCTTGGAACTACCAGTCGCGGCGGTGGTGGAGCTCTCAAGTCCCCTGTGCTGGCATACACGTGAACGACACGCGGTGCCTTAGTGTGCGTGAGAGAAGTTACAGTGGCTGAAGATGTAGAAGGCGAGGGACCTCCTTGAGGAGATAGGTCAGATGTGGGGATATAAAGCATGTCCTCCTGTAGAGCAGGAAGAACAGCTCTATTTGTGGAAGCTCGTCGACGCTGAGGAGGACCAGACTCATCATCCCCAACATCTCGGTATGGCCAAGTCATGTGTGACCCGGCCATCCCAGACTGTGCCATGGCAGGAGGTGCTAACTGGGTTGCCATTTGTTTTAAAAGATCTGTAGTGGATCCAAATCGAGGCTTAATACCTCGTACAGAGGGTCGCCTGATAAAGCCATGATCTTCTAGTTCTCCAGCGTCATACCGACGACGTAGACGCTCCATGCGGCCTGCATCCTGGCGCACAAACTCAGCTAACTCGTCTATGTCAACACCACCCGCAGGTAATCCAAGTATCTGCGCTCCGCTCACTGACAGACCGTTTATTGGACATAGTTCTCCATTCGTCTCATTGCTGCTATAACCGCTCTCTGTTGTGCTTGTACCATCCATGTCACTCTTTCCCGAGAGTCGCGGTGAGGACTGTGAGGATGATGGGACTGACGAGGACCGGTCATCGTGCAGGGCTTCATCAATATCGTCGAACGTGTATGAATCTGAGTTTGAGGCGAGAGAAGACCGATCACCAGGATGAGCAGAGACTCCATTAATGATAGGCTGATGACTTGACATTTGTGAAAGAAACTGCTTCCTTGCCTCTGACGCTGTAGATGCAGAGGCTGGGGCTTGCTGACCATCTTCCTCATCTTCTGCATCTTCAGAAGCTGGTGGTAAAGTTCCCTCTCGAGTATATCTTACACCTCCGCTATAAATAAGTTTGTCGTTTTCTTCGTCAGAGATAAGATCAGAGATGGATACAGCGGGAATTGCTTGAAACAATGTTGGTGTGGTGGAGCCAGAGTGAGTTTCGGTAAGATCATCTCCATCGGAGTCCAATAAAGGTCCCTTGATGTCTGGGAAAAGATCTGACTGAAGCTTCCACTCTCGTACATCTCGTGGTACTAAGATGTCAGTTGCACGCAATGATGTCGTTTTGTTGAACATTTCTGCTAGTTTACGATATTGAGCAATAGTCTCTTGTACCTTGGGGTCAAGGTTCTTTGAGGAATCCTTGTCATCTTCATCCTCCTCACCCTCTTGGTCCTCATCATCTTTTTGCTCTGAATTCCCATTAGTTGCGTCTTCTGATGCAGTCAGCCACTTGAGTTTTTCTAACAATGATGTTTCACCTTTCTCACTTTTGTCATTCTTATTGGTATCTTTCTTGCGAGCGTCAGAGAAACGAATCAAAGAGCGCCTGAGAGCATTGCGCTCAATGGCTCTCCTCACCTCACTGTTGCTTCTCATAACACCGCCAGCCACATGCGCTACATCGGCGTTCTCCAGCCTACGGATTCTTGTTTCAGTCATTGTTGAATCCGATGACTGGGAATCTGATGAACTCTTTGATTCATCACTGCAGACGCTGGTGTTGTCACGACCCTCGGCTGCTGCGATACGACGCCGCATTTCATCATAACGCTGCATAGATTCCTTAATGTGTTCATCATCCAACTGCGGTGGAAGTTGCTTCTGCTGATCCTCATTTGACATGTCAGCGTTGGTCACTGAAGGGCTCCCGTCGGGCTCTGTCTTGATGGGGCTGAGTTCCACATGCCAGTCTTCATGCCCCTCCCCAAGAAGCATCCCTAACTCTCTCAGCTTTGGCATGAACCTGGCCAGTGCAGCCGAATTAGCAGCGTCTAGGGGAATCTTGTCCAATGGTAAGTTTTCCAGAAGACTATATTCGTCTCTTCCGGAGAACCTTACTGAGCGTCGGGGCTCATCCACCTCCTCCTCCTCGACTTTAGCTTTAGGTTTCTTACCGTCACCGTTCTTCCAAAGTTTCCCGCCTTTTAAAATGCCGGTCTTGGCCACCTTTGGATCGGTAGACTCGTGTTCCTGCCCCTGCATCAACTGGTCATGGTGACGGACGTTCTCCACCGTCAGCTGCGTCACTGACGACCGGTGGGTGACCAGGTCGGGCAGGTGAGGTCTTGGTGCATCAGGATCCACCACCAGTCCCTCGCTGCTTCCACACTCAGTATCTGCCGAAAACGCAATAGTTTAGTATGACTGAAACAAATCGGATTATCATACAATGTGAAATATTAAAAAAAAAAAATACGGTACAGTTAATCCATATGGAGAAAATAAGCTAGAAGGTGTTAGGACCACAGGCCAGTATGGTCCAGTGGGTAACACACTGGTATGTGAGATTTAGGATTCGCTTGCCCATGGGTTTGAACCTAATCTATTCGGTGATTTGTTTGCAATAGTGTTATTACGATTTCTTGGATATGAGGTAGGATAATAGCTTTCAGCTTAATTCGAACGTGCAGAAACAGTGTCGCCTGTCGTAGCCTACTATATATTTTGTCACACCACTGAAGTCCTCCTCTATGGTTATGCGTCGATCTGAGAAATGCGTCGTTAGGCGATTTCATCATTGTGCGAACGTCATAGTGTACTTACACAAGCCTAGATGGCATGGCCTACTACACACCCAGACCATATGGTTTCTTTGCTTTCTTCGTCATAAATAAGCTTGTAAGCACATAATGCACCATGAACATTCCTCTATTAATGAAAACTTTTCGGTGTTGGGGCCCAAGTTTTCAAACTTTTTAAGGAGCTTGTTGAGGTTCGCAAAAGTGTGTGTGTGTGTGTGTGTGTGTGTGTGTGTGTGTGTGTGTGTGTGTGTGTGTGTGTGTGTGTGTGTGTGTGTGTGTGTGTGTGTGTGGTGTGTATGTGACTCAACAATCAATATTTGCACCAGTAACTCATTACAGTTGTGACCGGGTGTGGAAGTGTGAATTGCTCATTACTCTATAATTTGTTCATGACTGTAGCCATGTATAAACGTAAGTAACCATTCTACAGAATTCATTACCTTTGTAACTTGTGAGCTCATTACCTTTGTACCTAATTCAGCTATCAAAACTTTGGGGGCCCAGTCCCTGGACCCATTACGTACCTTTGTAATCTGTAAATACCTTTGTAACTTGTCATGATTGTGACCAGACCTACCTGGAGTTCATTACCTTTGTAAATTGTGAGTTCATTACCTTTGTAAATTGTGAGTTCATTACCTTTGTAAATTGTGAGTTCATTACCTTTGTAAATTGTGAGTTCATTACCTTTGTAAATTGTGAGTTCATTACCTTTGTAAATTGTGAGTTCATTACCTCTGTAACTTGCTCAGCTATCAAAACTTTGGAGTCCAGTCCCTGGACCAATTATGTACCTCTGTAATCTTTTGACTACCGCCCACAGGATGGGTATGGGGTGCATAATAAACATATTAAACTAACTAACTAAACCCTTCAAAGTGAATTTTCTTCGGGGTTCTTTTTCCTCGCCTGCAGGAACCATGATAAACACAATAACACAAGATTAAATCAAAATCAAGGGAAAAAGTTGCTGTCATGAGACGCGGTAAACAAGATGTCTGAGGCTGCTGCGGGCGTAATACCCCATACGGTTGTACAGTAAACATTTTTATATATAGAAAGAGTATGCTCTAGAATAGTGATAAAAAGTACAGTATAGTAACATAGTTGTTAATCATTATTTGGTATTATGTACTGCACATAATTGTATATGCTCTACTTTCATACGACTGGCAGCGCAGTATAGGTTTGTTTACATCAACATCGTAAATGCTGTCCATCGTTCACAGAAACGTTGTTATGCGGCGTATGACTGTATATACGTATATATAAGGCAAAATTTGAGTATGCCATATTTCACAAAAATCATTCTGAACCTAACGAAAAAAAATATATTTCATTGTGTTTGTTTATTATTAAATTATTGTAAACGTATCTAAAACCTATTTAGCTGGATTAAGCTAAATTAAATTGCGTTTGTTACAATAGGGTTAGGCAAGTTTTCTAAAGTTCTTTGGGCGCAAAATTATTAATTTTCACATTAAAATATATGAAAAAATATATCTTTAAACGTATAAGAGAAAATTTTAGAATATATATATATATATATATATATATATATATATATATATATATATAAACCTATTGAATACCTATTGACAAAGAACACCTGTTGGTATAAAAAGAATGAAAAGATGGTGTGGTAGGGGAAGTGGAATATTCAAATGGCTTCTGAAAGAAATCCAAATATTCCTTCTTGAAGCCTTTTTATCCACTTCTCTGAGGCTGTGAGTCCCACAATATACACCAGAGGTGGACCACATACTATATTTGTAAAGAAACTATATTAAATTTACTGCCTTCGTGTAAAGCAGATTATTTTCTCAGAAGCTGTATAAAATAAGATATTCACCTGAATACAGACAGTGGTCATTGTTACCTGATCAGAGGGAGAGAAGTGAGCAGTACAGAAGAAAATGAATAATTTTGGTATTGTTGAGCGGCTGTACCTTAAGGACATTCACAATCACTCTCACACACACCAACCCATAAATGTAACAACAGTTATGTAGAACACAGTTTATATTCAGGAGTGACAGTATGGTCACCAGGATACTAAGCTCTATGTGACAGTATGATCACCAGGATAAGCTCTATGTGACAGTATGATCACCAGGATAATAAGCTCTATGTGACAGTATGATCACCAGGATAATAAGCTCTATGTGACAGTATGATCACCAGGATACTAAGCTCTATGTGACAGTATGATCACCAGGATAATAAGCTCTATGTGACAGTATGATCACCAGGATAAGCTCTATGTGACAGTATGATCACCAGGATACTAAGCTCTATGTGACAGTATGATCACCAGGATAATAAGCTCTATGTGACAGTATGATCACCAGGATAATAAGCTCTATGTGACAGTATGATCACCAGGATAATAAGCTCTATGTGACAGTATGATCACCAGGATACTAAGCACTATGTGACAGTATGATCACCAGGATAATAAGCTCTATGTGACAGTATGATCACCAGGATAATAAGCTCTATGTGACAGTATGATCACCAGGATAATAAGCTCTATGTGACAGTATGATCACCAGGATAAGCTCTATGTGACAGTATGATCACCAGGATACTAAGCTCTATGTGACAGTATGATCACCAGGATAATAAGCTCTATGTGACAGTATGATCACCAGGATAATAAGCTCTATGTGACAGTATGATCACCAGGATACTAAGCTCTATGTGACAGTATGATCACCAGGATAATAAGCTCTATGTGACAGTATGATCACCAGGATAATAAGCTCTATGTGACAGTATGATCACCAGGATAATAAGCTCTATGTGACAGTATGATCACCAGGATAATAAGCTCTATGTGACAGTATGATCACCAGGATAATAAGCTCTATGTGACAGTATGATCACCAGGATAATAAGCTCTATGTGACAGTATGATCACCAGGATAATAAGCTCTATGTGACAGTATGATCACCAGGATAATAAGCTCTATGTGACAGTATGATCACCAGGATAATAAGCTCTAGATGACAGTATAATCACCAGGATAATAAGCTCTAGATGACAGTATAATCACCAGGATAATAAGCTCTAGATGACAGTATAATCACCAGGATAATAAGCTCTAGATGACAGTATAATCACCAGGATAATAAGCTCTAGATGACAGTATAATCACCAGGATAATAAGCTCTAGATGACAGTATAATCACCAGGATAATAAGCTCTATGTGACAGTATGACCACCAGTGTGATACAGTATTATATCTTCAGTATAGTGGTAGTACTCCATTCTCAGTGTGGTCGTAGTGCATCGTGAGTGTGATGGTCGTACTACAACCTCAGTGTAGTGGTCGTACTACATGATCAGGGTGAGGGATGTTATCGTGTGTTGCTTCTGTAAAGTCGAAGACTCACAGGTCGAGGTGTTAAGGGAGAAGTTTAAACTTCTGAAGCAGGAAAATTAGAGAAGGTAATTTTTTGTTGGGATACAAGTAATAACGAGAGTAAAGTCGTTGGTAATTGCGATGTGGAGAATTTTTTTTAAACATCCAGGGGGGCGTCGATCCCCCTTTCAGGTGCCAGCGACCCTCCTCGGAGGTCAAGGTCTTATAGTACGACCAATGCACTGAGTATGTAGTACGACCACTACACTGAAGATGCAGTACAGTCATCACACTGAGGATGTAGTACGACCACTACACTGAGGATGAAGTACGACTACTACATTGATACAGTACGACAACTACACTGAAGATGCAGTACGACCATCAGACTGAAGATGCAGTACGATCATCACACTAAGGATGCAGTACGACCATTACACTGAGGATGCAGTACGACCATTACACTGAGGATGCAGTACGACCATCACACTGAGGATGCAGTACGACAATCACACCAAGGATGCAGTACGACCATCACACTGAGGATGCAGTACGACCATCACACTGAGGATGCAGTACGACCATCACACTGAGGATGCAGTGCGACCATCACACTGAGGATGCAGTACGACCACCACACTGAGGATGCAGTACGACCATCACACTGAGGATGCAGTACGACCATCACACTGAGGATGCAGTACGACCACAAAAGAATGAATGACACCAAAGCTACAATGGTCATTTTTTGTGGACAAAGGTACGAAGATAATAGCGGAGGGAGAGGAGCATTGAAGGAGGGATTGTAGGAGGGAGGGTGGGAGGGAGAGATTAAGTCAGGGAGGGAGTCAGGAAGTCAGGGAGGGAGCCAGAAAGTCAGGGAGGGAGTCAGGAAGTCAGGGAGGGAGTCAGGAAGTTAGGCAGGGAGCCAGAAATTCAGGGAGGGAGTCAGAAAGTCAGGGAGGGAGTCAGGAAATCAGGGAGGGAGCCAGGAAGTCAAAGAGGGAGCCAGAAAGTCAGGGAGGGAGTCAGGAAGTCATGGAGGGAGCCAGAAAGTCAGGGAAGGAGTCAGGAAGTCAAGGAGGGAGCCAGGAAGTAAGGGAGGGAGCCAGGAAGTCAGGGAGAGAGCCAGGAAGTCAGGGAGGAAGTCAGGAAATCAGGGAGGGAGCCAGGAAATCAGGGAGAGAGCCAGGAAGTCAGGGAGGGAGCTATGAAGTCAGGGAGAGAGTCAGGAAGTCAGGGAGAGAGTCAGGAAGTCAGGGAGGGAACAAGAAAGTGTAGACAGCCTGTACTGTCTGCACAGACAGCCCATGCTGTCTGCCAGCTTAGTTCATATTTCGCGCCACTCAGGTGCTGCCCTCTGTAGCCAGGCCTCTCGGTGGGCATGCCAGCCTGCCTGCCCTTGCCCCTGCCTCACTCACACAGCGGCCTAGCAGGAAGACACAAGGCCTACCGCTAGCTCTCTCTCGTGGGATGGCCCTTTCCGGGCCATGGGCACAACACAAGCCTGTGTACCCACCACGACCTTTCAATAAACTAAGAAGCCTCCGAAGACGTTTATCTTTCACACCCCGCTTTCAGTTCAGCAAATAATTCTTTTTATAAATGGTGGAAAGCGGTGGTCGCAGCAGTTGTCTGCCCAGAGAGAGGAAGGAGAGGTATGAAGTCATCTTCACTATATCACCCTACACAAGAAGCATCCATCTCTCAACAAGTTATCCTGATGTCGTGTCTGCACGTTTGAGCATCCAGACACAGGTACAAGCAGGATCCAGCCGAAATTTGCCGAAATTCTCCGAGAATTGTAAGTTACCCCACGCTACAGTGTCCCACGCTGTTTCTCAAGTCACGTGTTCAGCGTCACTTGTATGTTGCTGTTGTTGTTCAGCTTAGCACAGCTGTTTCAGCAAGACAGAGGTGAGTTTTGTGGTGATTTCTGCATCCAGTGTGAGCTTCTCCACGTGTTTGTGGGTGGGGGAGGAGGAGAGGAAGTGGCTGTTTCTCACCTTGCCCATGCTCGTCCTACTCACGCTCACCCGTCTACCATACACTCACCACTGCCCACTCCCTCTGCTGTGTTTTCTGCTGTTTTCCGTGTGAATTCATTGCCAGAACTGGGTATCCGAGTGCCCGAGGCCACTCGAAGCTACGTGGATCAGCATGCCACGTAGATCACACCACGTGGATCCCGACGCCACGTGGGTGTGGGCGATGTCACGTGGATCTACCAGCCACGTGAGTTACCAGATGTCCCAGGCCTCATGCTGTGGTCTGCTGCCCGCATCACATTGACGTCACCCATGATACTGCCCGACTTCATGACGTCACGATGTCTGCTGACGTCACCTCACCATGTCTGCCTGACGTCACCTCGAGATGTCTGCTGACGTCACAGTGCTGCTGACGTCACCTCGCGACATGACGCCTGACATCACATGATGTCACCATCGAGTGTTCAGTAATTATTTCTGTATTGTCGAGAAGATTGAGAGAAAATATATGTCGTGTGTTAATTAATTCCTCTCAGTCAGTGTTCTCACATGTTAGTGTACTGTATGTACCACGGTGTGTTTAAAGTTTCTGTGTGTCCAGTGAGGTCTGAGCCAGACCTGAGTAGCACCACTGTGCTAAGTCACCCGTGTGACCAGTGCCTAGGACAGCTGATGTCAAGTCAGCCCCCGAGTGACCGAGCCCTCTTGTACAGAAAGCTTTTATGCTCGTCGCTCGTGATGTTCTGCAGAATCGTACCTGCTACGATTCCCATCGAGATTTGTTTTACTTCACCTCTAGACCTTCAAAGTGCAGTTATATGTAGAGAAACAAGTCTGGGAACACTTAGACTAACCTCTGCTATAACTCCAACTGCCGAGAGAATGATACTCCCCAAGCCGCAGTTAGCCACCGTCGGCAGGCGCTGTGTCAGCCTCGTGTCACAAGCTTCAGTGAGCAGCCTGCACAAGGAAGATGTCACTTTGACTGCTAGCTCTCTCACTGCAGTCTGGTGCATGATGTTACGACTCCCAGATGTTTCGCCCAGTCATCTCTGCCATGACTCACTCCACAACTCGCTCCACGCTCGCTGGCAGTGACAGCCCAGCGACAGTACCAGTCGAGAAGTGTCCTCCTGAGTCGCTTGCCAGAAGTCCTGCCCAGTTGCCGAGTTTTGTCGACGCCTCACTCGAGGGCACCAGCATGTCATGCCCCAGGTTGAGTGAAAACCTGCAGCGACTCCTACGATGACTGCTTCACCGTTCCAGAGGAGACCGTACCCTGTTAAGTCACAGCTCAGCCGCAGCGATGTCTCCCGTGTTGCAGTATCTGTCCAGACGCAGGAAGGCGTGCAGTGATGCACTTCGATGCTCACTGCCTTTGACCACGATGTTTAGCACACCCCACATGTTTTTTTCTTCCCTCCCTGTAGGAAGTTTTTTTTCCCATGTCCATATTTATATATATGTTTTTATTTTGTGTTCTGTGCCCTGTTCCAACGAGAGAGAGACCGAGTTTCTTTTACCACCAGTATTGTTGCGTCGGGACAACGCGCGGTAGGTGGCCGAGCGTATGTAGACAGCCTGTACTGTCTGCACAGACAGCCCATGCTGTCTGCCAGCTTAGTTCATATTTCGTGCCACTCAGGTGCTGCCCTCTGTAGCCAGGCCTCTCGGTGGGCATGCCAGCCTGCCTGCCCTTGCCTCTGCCTCACTCACACAGCGGCCTAGCAGCAAGACACAAGTACTAGTAGCTCTCTCTCGTGGGATGGCCCTCCCGGGCCATGGGCACATCACACAAGCCTGTGTACCCACCACGACTTAGCAATAAAGTAAGAAGCCTCGGAAGAAGTATATCATTAACCACCCGCTTGTAGCATCACCAAACAAAACCATTAAACAAAAGGGAGAAAGGAAAGGAGGGAAGAAAAGGAGAAAAGGAGCAAGGAAGGGAGGGAAGGAGGGAGGGAGGAAGGGAAGAAATGAGGGAGGGAGAAAAGAAGGTAGGGAGGGAGGGAGGGAAAAAAGAAGGGAGGGAGGGAGGAAGCAAGTGAGGGAGGGAGGGAGAAAAAAAAGGAGGGAGGGAGGAAAGGAAGGAGGGAGGGTTGGAGAAAGGGAGGGAGGGAGGGAGGGAAGGAGAAAAGAAGGGAGGGAGGGAGGAAGGGAGGGAGGGAGGGACGTAGGGAGGGAGGGAGGGACGAAGGGAGGGAGGGAGGGAGGGAGGGAGGGAGGGAGGAAGGAAGGAAGGGAGGGAGGGAGGAAGGGAGGGAGGTAGGGAGGGAAGGAGGGAGGGAGGGAGGGAGGGAGGAAGGGAGGGAGGGAGCGATGAACGGAGGAAGGGAGGGAGGGAGGGAGGGAGGGATGAATGGAGGAAGGGAGGGAGGGAGGGAGGGAGATATTCAGCAACGCAGGAATTGCTTGTTTTGCAGTAATAGCTGCCTGGGAGGATTGTGACCTGCACCACCACCATTGTACCCTCCACCACCACCACTGTACCCTCCACCATCACCATTGTACCCTCCACCACCACCACTGTACCCTCCACCACCACCACTGTACCCTCCACCATCACCATTGTACCCTCCACCACCACCACTGTACCCTCCACCACCACCACTGTACCCTCCACCACCACCACCATCACTGTACCCACCACCACCACCACCACTGTACCCACCACCAACACCACTGTACCCTCCAACACCACCACCACCACCACTGTACCCACCACCACCACCACCACTATACCCTCCACCACCACCACTGTACCCTCCACCGCCACCACTGTACCCTCCACCACCACCACTGTACCCTCCACCACCACCACTGTACCCTCCACCATCACCATTGTACCCTCCACCACCACCACTGTACCCTCCACCACCACCACTGTACCCTCCACCATCACCATTGTACCCTCCACCACCACCACTGTACCCTCCACCACCACCACAGTACCCTCCACCACCACCACTAGTACCCACCACCACCACCACCACTGTACCCACCACCAACACCACTGTACCCTCCACCACCACCACCACCACTGTACCCACCACCACCACCACCACTGTACCCTCCACCACCACCACTGTACCCTCCACCGCCACCACTGCACCCTCCACCACCACCACCAGCACCACCACTGCACCCTCCACCACCACCACTGTACCCTCCACCACCACTACTGTACCCTCAACAACCACCACCACTGCACCCTCCACCACCACCACTGTACCCTCCACCACCACTACTGTACCCTCCACCACCACCACCACCACCACTGCACCCTCCACCACCACCACTGTACCCTCCACCACCACCACTGTACCCTCCAACACCACCACCATCACTGCACCCTCCACCACCACCACTGTACCCTCCACTACCACCACCACTGCACCCTCCACCACCACCACTGTACCCTCCACCACCACCACTGTACCCTCCATAACCACCAGCACTGCACCCTCCACCACCACCACAGTACCCTCCACAGCCACCGCTGTACCCTCCACCACCACTACTGCACCCTACACCAAACCACTGTACCCTCCACCAAAACCACTGTACTCTCCACCACCACTACTGTAACCTCCACCACCACCACCACTGTACACTAGATCACCACCACTGTACCCTCCACCACCACCACTGTAACCTCCACCACCACCACCACTGTACCCTCCATCACCACCACTGTAACCTACACCATCACCACCACTGTACCCTCCATCACCACCACTGTAACCTACACCACCACCACCACTGTACCCTCCATCACCACAACTGTAACCTACACCACCACCACCACTGTACCCTCCATCACCACCACTGCAATTTCCACCTCTACTATACCCTCCATCACCACTGTAACCTCCATCACCACTGTACCCTCCATCACCACCACTGTAACCTCCACCACCACCACCACTGTACCCTCCATCACCACCAATGTACCCTCCACCACCACCAACACTGTACCCTCTATCACCACCACTGCTCCCTCCATCACCAGCACTGTACCTTCCATCACCATCACTGTACCCTCCATCATCATCACTATACCCTCCATCGCCATCACTGTACCCTCCATCACCATCACTGTACCCTCCATCACCACCACTGTACCCTCCATCACCACCACTGTAACCTCCATCACCATCACTGTACCTTCCATCACCACCACTGTGCCCTCCATCACCACCACTGTACCCTCAATAACCACCACTGTACCCACCATCACCATCACTGTACCCTCCATCACGACCACTATACCCTCCATCACCACCACTGTACCCTCCATCACCTCTGTAACCTCCATCACCACCACTGTACCCTCCATCAACACCATTGTAACCTCCATCACCACCACTGTACCCTCCATCACCATCACTGTACCTTCCATCACCTCCACTGAACCCTCCATCACCATCACTGTACCTTCCATCAACACCACTGTACCCTCCATCACCACCACTGTATTCTCCATCACCAACACTGTACCCTCCATCAAAATCACTGACCCTCCATCACCACCATTGTACCCTCCATTTCCATCACTGTACCCTCAATCACCATCACTGTACACTCAATCACCACCACTGTACCCTCCATCACCACCACTGTACCTTCCATCACCGCCACTGTACCCTCCATCACTACCACTGTACCCTCCATCACCATCACTATACCCTCCATCACCACCACTGTACCCTCCATCACCTCTGTAACCTCCATCACCACCACTGTACCCTCCATCAACACCATTGTAACCTCCATCACCACCACTGTACCCTCCATCACCATCACTGTACCTTCCATCACCTCCACTGAACCCTCCATCACCATCACTGTACCTTCCATCAACACCACTGTACCCTCCATCACCACCACTGTATTCTCCATCACCAACACTGTACCCTCCATCAAAATCACTGACCCTCCATCACCACCATTGTACCCTCCATTTCCATCACTGTACCCTCAATCACCATCACTGTACACTCAATCACCACCACTGTACCCTCCATCACCACCACTGTACCTTCCATCACCGCCACTGTACCCTCCATCACTACCACTGTACCCTCCATCACCATCACTATACCCTCCATCACCACCACTGTACCCTCCATCACCATCACCGTACCCTCCATCACCACCACTGTACCCTCCATCACCACCACTGTACCCTCCTTCACCACCACTGTACCCTCTATCACCATCACTATACCCTCCATCACCATCACTATACCCTCCATCGCCATCACTGTACCCTCCATCACCATCACTGTACCCTCCATCACCACCACTGTACCCTCCATCACCACCACTGTACCCTCCATCACCATCACTGTACCTTCCATCACCACCGCTGTACCCTCCATCGCCACCACTGTACCCTCCATCACCACCACTGTACCCTCCACTACCACCACTGTACCCTCCATCACCATCACTGTACCCTCCATCACCACCACTGTTCCCTCCATCACCACAACTGTACCTTCCATCACACCACTGTACCCTCCATCACCACCACTGTACCCTCCATCACCATCACTGTACCCTCCATCACCATCACTGTACCCTCCATCACCACCACTGTACTCTCCATCACCACCACTGTACTCTCCATCACCATCACTGTACCCTCCATCACCACCACTGTACCCTCCACTACCACCACTGTACCCTCCATCACCATCACTGTACCCTCCATCACCACCACTGTTCCCTCCATCACCACAACTGTACCTTCCATCACACCACTGTACCCTCCATCACCACCACTGTACCCTCCATCACCATCACTGTACCCTCCATCACCATCACTGTACCCTCCATCACCACCACTGTACTCTCCATCACCACCACTGTACTCTCCATCACCATCACTGTACCCTCCATCACCACCACTGTACCCTCCATCACCACCACTGTACCCTCCATCACCATCACTGTACCCTCCATCACCACCACTGTACCCTCCATCACCACCACTGTACCCTCCATCACCATCACTGTACCCTCCATCAGCACCACTGTGCCTTCCATCAGCACCACTGTACCCTCCATCAGCACCACTTTACCCTCCATCACCACCACTGTACCCTCCATCACCACCACTGTACCCTCCATCACCATCACTGTACCCTCCATCACCACCACTGTACTCTCCATCACCACCACTGTACCCTCCATCACCACCACTGTACCCTCCATCACCACCACTGAACCCTCCATCACCATCACTGTACCCTCCATCACCACCACTGTACCTTCCATCACCGCCACTGTACCCTCCATCACTACCACTGTACCCTCCATCACCATCACTATACCCTCCATCACCACCACTGTACCCTCCATCACCATCACCGTACCCTCCATCACCACCACTGTACCCTCCATCACCACCACTGTACCCTCCATCACCATCACTATACCCTCCATCACCACTACTGTACCCTCCAACACCACCACTGTACCCTCCATCACCACCACTGTACCCTCCATCACCATCACTGTACCCTCCATTACCACCACTGTACCCTCCATCACCAACACTGTACCCTCCATCACCACCACAGTACCCTCCATCACCACCACTGTACCCTCCATCACCATCACTGTACCTTCCATCACCACCACAGTACCCTCCATCACCACCACTGTACCCTCCATCACCACCACTGTACCCTCCAACACCACCACTGCACCCTCCACCATCACCACTGTACCCTCCATCACCACCACAGTACCCTCCATCACCACCACTGTACCCTCCATCACCATCACTGTACCTTCCATCACCACCACAGTACCCTCCATCACCACCACTCTACCCTCCATCACCATCACTGTTCCCTCCATCACTATCACTGTACCCTCCACCATCACCACTGTACCCTCCATCACCACCACTGTACCCTCCATCACACCACTGTACCCTCCATCACCACCACTGTACCCTCCATCACCACCACTGTACCCTCCATCATCAACACTGTACCTTCCATCACCACCACTGTACCCTCCATCACAACCACTGTACCCTCCATCACCATCACTGTACCCTCCATCACCATCACTGTACCCTCCATCACCACCACTGTACTCTCCATCACCACCACTGTACTCTCCATCACCATCACTGTACCCTCCATCACCACCACTGTACCCTCCATCACCACCACTGTACCCTCCATCACCATCACTGTACCCTCCATCACCATCACTGTACCCTCCATCACCATCACTGTACCCTCCATCACCACCACTGTACCCTCCATCACCTCCACTGTACCATACATCGTCATCACTGTACCCTCCATCACCACCACTGAACCTTCCATCACCACCACTGTACCCTCCGTCATCACCACTGTCCCCTCCATCACCACCACTGTACTCTCCATCATCACCACTGTACCCTCCATCAACACCACTGTACCCTCCATCATCACCACTGTACCCTCCATCACCACCACTGTACTCTCCATCATCACCACTGTACCCTCCATCAACACCACTGTACCCTCCATCATCACTACTGTACCCTCCATCACCACCACTGTGCCCTCCATCACCACCACTGTACCCTCCATCACCACCACTGTGCCCTCCATCACCACCACTGTACCCTCCATCATCACCACTGTACCCTCCATCAACACCACTGTACCCTCCATCATCACCACTGTACCCTCCATCACCACCACTGTGCCCTCCATCACCTTACATTCCTCCCTCCCGACACACCTCTCTCAGTGCATCACATATTTATGTACATTTCCGCTTCTGTGTTGATGGTGATGGCTGTACAACCATGTTCCTGTGATGGTGGTGATGGTTGTACATCCATGTTCCTGTGATGGTGGTGATGGTTGTACATCCATGCTCCTGTGATGGTTGTACATCCATGCTCCTGTGATGGTTGTACATCCATGTTCCTGTGATGGTGGTGATGGTTGTACATCCATGCTCCTGTGATGGTGGTGATGGTTGTACATCCATGTTGCTGTGATGGTGGTGATGGTTGTACATCCATGTTCCTGTGATGGTTGTACATCCATGCTCCTGTGATGGTGGTGATGGTTGTACATCCATGTTGTTGTGATGGTGGTGATGGTTGTACATCCATGTTGCTGTGATGGTGGTGATGGTTGTACATCCATGTTGCTGTGATGGTTGTACATCCATGCTCCTGTGATGGTGGTGATGGTTGTACATCCATGTTGCTGTGATGGTTGTACATCCATGCTCCTGTGATGGTGGTGATGGTTGTACATCCATGCTCCTGTGATGGTGGTGATGGTTGTACATCCATGCTCCTGTGATGGTGGTGATGGTTGTACATCCATGTTGCTGTGATGGTTGTACATCCATGCTCCTGTGATGGTGGTGATGGTTGTACATCCATGCTCCTGTGATGGTGGTGATGGTTGTACATCCATGCTCCTGTGATGGTGGTGATGGTTGTACATCCATTCTCCTGTGATGGTGGTGATGGTTGTACATCCATGCTCCTGTGATGGTGGTGATGGTTGTACATCCATGCTCCTGTGATGGTGGTGATGGTTGTACATCCATGTTGCTGTGATGGTGGTGATGGTTGTACATCCATGTTGCTGTGATGGTTGTACATCCATGCTCCTGTGATGGTGGTGATGGTTGTACAACCATGTTCCTGTGATGGTGGTGATGGTTGTACATCCATGCTCCTGTGATGGTGGTGATGGTTGTACAACCATGTTCCTGTGATGGTGGTGATGGTTGTACATCCATGCTCCTGTGATGGTGGTGATGGTTGTACATCCATGTTGCTGTGATGGTGGTGATGGTTGTACATCCATGTTGCTGTGATGGTGGTGATGGTTGTACATCCATGTTGCTGTGATGGTGGTGATGGTTGTACATCCATGTTGCTGTGATGGTGGTGATGGTTGTACATCCATGTTGCTGTGATGGTGGTGATGGTTGTACAACCATGTTGCTGTGATGGTGGTGATGGTTGTACATCCATGTTGCTGTGATGGTGGTGATGGTTGTACATCCATGTTGCTGTGATTGTGGTGATGGTTGTACATCCATGTTGCTGTGATGGTTGTACATCCATGCTCCTGTGATGGTGGTGATGGTTGTACATCCATGCTCCTGTGATGGTGGTGATGGTTGTACATCCATGTTGCTGTGATTGTGGTGATGGTTGTACATCCATGTTGCTGTGATGGTGGTGATGGTTGTACAACCATGTTGCTGTGATGGTGGTGATGGTTGTACATCCATGTTGCTGTGATGGTGGTGATGGTTGTACATCCATGTTGCTGTGATTGTGGTGATGGTTGTACATCCATGTTGCTGTGATGGTGGTGATGGTTGTACAACCATGTTGCTGTGATGGTGGTGATGGTTGTACATCCATGTTGCTGTGATGGTGGTGATGGTTGTACAACCATGCTCCTGTGATGGTGGTGATGGTTGTACATCCATGTTGCTGTGATGGTGGTGATGGTTGTACAACCATGCTCCTGTGATGGTGGTGATGGTTGTACATCCATGTTGCTGTGATTGTGGTGATGGTTGTACAACCATGTTGCTGTGATGGTGGTGATGGTTGTACATCCATGTTGCTGTGATGGTGGTGATGGTTGTACATCCATGTTGCTGTGATGGTGGTGATGGTTGTACATCCATGTTGCTGTGATGGTGGTGATGGTTGTACATCCATGTTGCTGTGATGGTGGTGATGGTTGTACATCCATGCTCCTGTGATGGTGGTGATGGTTGTACAACCATGTTGCTGTGATGGTGGTGATGGTTGTACATCCATGCTCCTGTGATGGTGGTGATGGTTGTACATCCATGCTCCTGTGATGGTGGTGATGGTTGTACATCCATGCTCCTGTGATGGTGGTGATGGTTGTACAACCATGTTGCTGTGATGGTTGTACATCCATGCTCCTGTGATGGTGGTGATGGTTGTACATCCATGCTCCTGTGATGGTGGTGATGGTTGTACAACCATGTTGCTGTGATGGTTGTACATCCATGCTCCTGTGATGGTGGTGATGGTTGTACATCCATGCTCCTGTGATGGTGGTGATGGTTGTACATCCATGTTGCTGTGATGGTGGTGATGGTTGTACATCCATGTTGCTGTGATGGTGGTGATGGTTGTACATCCATGCTCCTGTGATGGTGGTGATGGTTGTACATCCATGTTGCTGTGATGGTGGTGATGGTTGTACATCCATGTTGCTGTGATGGTGGTGATGGTTGTACATCCATGTTGCTGTGATGGTGGTGATGGTTGTACATCCATGTTGCTGTGATGGTGGTGATGGTTGTACATCCATGTTGCTGTGATGGTGGTGATGGTTGTACATCCATGTTGCTGTGATGGTGGTGATGGTTGTACAACCATGTTGCTGTGATGGTGGTGATGGTTGTACATCCATGTTGCTGTGATGGTGGTGATGGTTGTACATCCATGTTCCTGTGATGGTTGTACATCCATGCTCCTGTGATGGTGGTGATGGTTGTACATCCATGTTCCTGTGATGGTTGTACATCCATGCTCCTGTGATGGTGGTGATGGTTGTACATCCATGCTCCTGTGATGGTGGTGATGGTTGTACAACCATGTTGCTGTGATGGTGGTGATGGTTGTACATCCATGCTCCTGTGATGGTGGTGATGGTTGTACAACCATGTTGCTGTAATGGTGGTGATGGTTGTACATCCATGTTGCTGTGATGGTGGTGATGGTTGTACATCCATGCTCCTGTGATGGTGGTGATGGTTGTACATCCATGCTCCTGTGATGGTGGTGATGGTTGTACATCCATGTTGCTGTAATGGTGGTGATGGTTGTACATCCATGCTCCTGTGATGGTTGTACATCCATGCTCCTGTGATGGTGGTGATGGTTGTACATCCATGCTCCTGTGATGGTTGTACATCCATGCTCCTGTGATGGTTGTACATCCATGCTCCTGTGATGGTGGTGATGGTTGTACAACCATGTTGCTGTAATGGTGGTGATGGTTGTACATCCATGCTCCTGTGATGGTTGTACATCCATGCTCCTGTGATGGTGGTGATGGTTGTACATCCATGCTCCTGTGATGGTTGTACATCCATGCTCCTGTGATGGTGGTGATGGTTGTACATCCATGCTCCTGTGATGGTTGTACATCCATGCTCCTGTGATGGTGGTGATGGTTGTACATCCATGTTGCTGTGATGGTGGTGATGGTTGTACATCCATGTTGCTGTGATGGTGGTGATGGTTGTACATCCATGTTGCTGTGATGGTGGTGATGGTTGTACAACCATGTTGCTGTGATGGTGGTGATGGTTGTACATCCATGCTCCTGTGATGGTGGTGATGGTTGTACATCCATGTTGCTGTGATGGTGGTGATGGTTGTACATCCATGCTCCTGTGATGGTGGTGATGGTTGTACATCCATGCTCCTGTGATGGTGGTGATGGTTGTACATCCATGTTGCTGTGATGGTGGTGATGGTTGTACATCCATGCTCCTGTGATGGTGGTGATGGTTGTACATCCATGCTCCTGTGATGGTGGTGATGGTTGTACATCCATGTTGCTGTGATGGTGGTGATGGTTGTACATCCATGCTCCTGTGATGGTGGTGATGGTTGTACATCCATGCTCCTGTGATGGTGGTGATGGTTGTACATCCATGTTGCTGTGATGGTGGTGATGGTTGTACATCCATGTTGCTGTGATGGTGGTGATGGTTGTACATCCATGTTCCTGTGATGGTGGTGATGGTTGTACATCCATGTTGCTGTGATGGTGGTGATGGTTGTACATCCATGTTGCTGTGATGGTGGTGATGGTTGTACATCCATGTTGCTGTGATGGTGGTGATGGTTGTACATCCATGCTCCTGTGATGGTGGTGATGGTTGTACAACCATGTTCCTGTGATGGTGGTGATGGTTGTACATCCATGCTCCTGTGATGGTGGTGATGGTTGTACATCCATGTTGCTGTGATGGTGGTGATGGTTGTACATCCATGTTGCTGTGATTGTGGTGATGGTTGTACATCCATGCTCCTGTGATGGTTGTACATCCATGCTCCTGTGATGGTGGTGATGGTTGTACAACCATGTTCCTGTGATGGTGGTGATGGTTGTACATCCATGCTCCTGTGATGGTGGTGATGGTTGTACATCCATGCTCCTGTGATGGTGGTGATGGTTGTACACCCATGCTCCTGTGATGGTGATGATGGTTGTACATCCATGCTCCTGTGATGGTGGTGATGGTTGTACATCCATGCTCCTGTGATGGTTGTACATCCATGTTGCTGTGATTGTGGTGATGGTTGTACAACCATGTTCCTGTGATGGTGGTGATGGTTGTACATCCATGTTGCTGTGATTGTGGTGATGGTTGTACATCCATGTTGCTGTGATTGTGGTGATGGTTGTACATCCATGCTCCTGTGATGGTTGTACAACCATGTTCCTGTGATGGTGGTGATGGTTGTACATCCATGCTCCTGTGATGGTGATGATGGTTGTACATCCATGCTCCTGTGATTGTGGTGATGGTTGTACATCCATGCTCCTGTGATGGTTGTACATCCATGCTCCTGTGATGGTGGTGATGGTTGTACAACCATGTTCCTGTGATGGTGGTGATGGTTGTACATCCATGTTGCTGTGATGGTGGTGATGGTTGTACATCCATGCTCCTGTGATGGTGGTGATGGTTGTACATCCATGCTCCTGTGATGGTGGTGATGGTTGTACAACCATGTTCCTGTGATGGTGGTGATGGTTGTACATCCATGTTGCTGTGATTGTGGTGATGGTTGTACATCCATGCTCCTGTGATGGTGGTGATGGTTGTACATCCATGCTCCTGTGATGGTGGTGATGGTTGTACATCCATGTTGCTGTGATGGTTGTACATCCATGCTCCTGTGATGGTGGTGATGGTTGTACATCCATGCTCCTGTGATGGTGGTGATGGTTGTACATCCATGCTCCTGTGATGGTGGTGATGGTTGTACAACCATGTTCCTGTGATGGTGGTGATGGTTGTACATCCATGTTGCTGTGATTGTGGTGATGGTTGTACATCCATGCTCCTGTGATGGTGGTGATGGTTGTACATCCATGCTCCTGTGATGGTGGTGATGGTTGTACATCCATGTTGCTGTGATGGTTGTACATCCATGCTCCTGTGATGGTGGTGATGGTTGTACAACCATGTTCCTGTGATGGTGGTGATGGTTGTACATCCATGCTCCTGTGATGGTGGTGATGGTTGTACATCCATGCTCCTGTGATGGTGGTGATGGTTGTACATCCATGTTGCTGTGATGGTTGTACATCCATGCTCCTGTGATGGTGGTGATGGTTGTACATCCATGTTGCTGTGATGGTTGTACATCCATGTTCCTGTGATGGTTGTACATCCATGCTCCTGTGATGGTTGTACATCCATGTTCCTGTGATGGTTGTACATCCATGCTCCTGTGATGGTTGTACATCCATGTTCCTGTGATGGTTGTACATCCATGCTCCTGTGATGGTTGTACATCCATGTTCCTGTGATGGTTGTACATCCATGTTCCTGTGATGGTTGTACATCCATGTTCCTGTGATGGTTGTACATCCATGTTCCTGTGATGGTGGTGATGGTTGTACATCCATGTTGCTGTGATGGTTGTACATCCATGCTCCTGTGATGGTGGTGATGGTTTTACATCCATGCTCCTGTGATGGTGGTGATGGTTGTACATCCATGCTCCTGTGGTGGTGGTGATGGTTGTACATTCATGTTGCTGTGATGGTTGTACATCCATGCTCCTGTGGTGGTGGTGATGGTTGTACATCCATGTTGCTGTGATGGTTGTACATCCATGCTCCTGTGATGGTGGTGATGGTTGTACATCCATGCTCCTGTGATGGTGGTGATGGTTGTACATCCATGTTGCTGTGATGGCTGTGATGGTTGTACATCCATGTTCCTGTGATGGTTGTACATCCATGCTCCTGTGATGGTTGTACATCCATGCTCCTGTGATGGTTGTACATCCATGTTCCTGTGATGGTTGTACATCCATGTTCCTGTGATGGTTGTACATCCATGTTCCTGTGATGGTTGTACATCCATGTTCCTGTGATGGTTGTACATCCATGTTCCTGTGATGGTTGTACATCCATGTTCCTGTGATGGTTGTACATCCATGTTCCTGTGATGGTTGTACATCCATGTTCCTGTGATGGTTGTACATCCATGTTCCTGTGATGGTTGTACATCCATGTTCCTGTGATGGTTGTACATCCATGTTCCTGTGATGGTGGTGATGGTTGTACATCCATGTTCCTGTGATGGTTGTACATCCATGTTCCTGTGATGGTTGTACATCCATGTTCCTGTGATGGTGGTGATGGTTGTACATCCATGTTCCTGTGATGGTTGTACATCCATGTTCCTGTGATGGTTGTACATCCATGTTCCTGTGATGGTTGTACATCCATGTTCCTGTGATGGTTGTACATCCATGTTCCTGTGATGGTGGTGATGGTTGTACATCCATGTTCCTGTGATGGTTGTACATCCATGTTCCTGTGATGGTTGTACATCCATGTTCCTGTGATGGTTGTACATCCATGTTCCTGTGATGGTTGTACATCCATGTTCCTGTGATGGTGGTGATGGTTGTACATCCATGTTCCTGTGATGGTGGTGATGGTTGTACATCCATGTTGCTGTGGTGGTTGTACATCCATGTTCCTGTGATGGTTGTACATCCATGTTCCTGTGATGGTTGTACATCCATGTTCCTGTGATGGTTGTACATCCATGTTCCTGTGATGGTTGTACATCCATGTTCCTGTGATGGTTGTACATCCATGTTCCTGTGATGGTTGTACATCCATGTTCCTGTGATGGTGACTCAGAGATAAATAAGAATCAGGTGCCTCACCTGACGCGTCAATGCTCCCTCCTTCTATTCTCTGTATCTGGTTGATAAAATCGCTGAGTTAAGTGACCAGTTCACTGAGGTCAGAGGTCACAGAGCTGTTCTACAGCCTTTGTTTGTTTGTTATACTTCTTGTTAGTAGTGTATGGTGTTACCGTGGCTTGCTTCTCTAAAGTCGTAGAATCTCAGTTCAAGGTGTTAAGGCAGAGTTTCATAATTAGGAAAGGTATTTTTTTATTATGGATACATTTAATAACGGGATTAAAGTCGTTGGTAATTGTGAAAGGAAACAGTTTAACAATAATGAAGATGAAGTTCTTAGAGGTAGGAAAGTGGAAGTGATTTACAGTAATGGTAGAAACCCTAAACTACGGTAAAAACAATGGTATCTGTGTGGAAAATAGTTATGTGTATACTGCAGTGGTCATCGAGGATAAAGGTGCCCTTAATAACCAGGTAGTTGATACAAGCAAGGATATTCTGATTGTTGGAGACTCACGAGCTAGATACATGAATCGAACCTTCTGTAACAAAGGAAGGTGAGAGAGTGTGGTTCCCTGGTGCTGGTGACATAGTTAGCAAGTTAGTTAATATCATGTCAGTTAATGGAACAATCCCATTGTCTGTCTCTGCGCTGGTGGAAGCGATATTGGGATATACAGGTGGCAGAGTAATAGGCGACTACAGGACAATTATAGATTTAGCAGCTACAGGTCCAAAGGTGGGAACCCGATCACATGTAGCATTCTGGCCAGTGAATGGATGTCCAAGGCAATTGTTGTAAATTGTTGACTAGACAGGTACTGCGAGAAACTTGCAATTCCATTCATTGACTACTGGGATATATTCTATGGTATGGCAAACAAGATATGTGCGATTGGTTATTTAGAGAGGGTGGAGCAAAATAGAATGACTTGGAGGGTGTATAAATCTGTAGTGGACGGGAGGCAGTCTAGTGGTCGTACTAGGACAGGATGAAAACTGGGGGTAAATAAGGTTTCGTGTGTAAGGATCCTGGACGTACAGCAAGTATGTGTGACCGTGTTAGAGAGGAGTGGAGACGAATGGTTTCTGGGACCTGACGAGTTGTTGGAGTGAGATCAGGGCAATACTTTGTGAAGGGATTCAGGGAATCCGGTTAGCCGGACTTGAGTCCTATAGGTGGGAAGTACAGGGATTTTGGGTAATAGTTGTTTAGAGTGACATCTAAACTGTCGTATCTGCGTATGTGTGTGTGTGTGTGTGTGTGTGTGTGTGTGTGTGTGTGTGTGTGTGTGTGTGTGTGTGTGTGTGTGTGTGTGTGTGTGTAGGTGTGTGTATACATACATATCGATTGCAAACAAGTATACGTGGGCGTAACATCCAGAGACCTCCCAACACGTATTTTGAGACACCAATATGCCAGGAGAATGAAGGACTCGAGGAAGACCTGTGCTTGACACCGAAGCTGCCACAACCACTTAATCAACTACAGAGACGCAAGACTCATCACCAAGGAAGGAGACACTCAGAGCCGCAGGATCTTGAACTCATCTCTCATTCGTATATACAACAATTTCAGTCAGAACAACAACTTTTACAACATAACTGAACCTTTTTCCAGTAAACTTCTTCAATGTTATCCCACATAGCAACAGGCCTACTGGCCCATTCCTGGCGGGTCCTTAACTCTAACCTCTCATCACTTTCAACATTCTTCACCTGACCCTTCACATCTCTATGTTCCTTGATGAAATTAAGACACATGTGCAACATCTGGGTATCTTTATTGTAGACGTTTCGCCATCTAGTGGTTTTATCAATACAAATTCCAGGACATAACTTGAAGAAAATAGAACTATATACAAAAGACGATGTAATCAGTCCCTCAACCTTGGAGTAGGTGCGAAGAGCACCGTAGTCGTGGAGATTCTGAAGCACAAGTAAGGAGCCTGGCGC
Source organism: Cherax quadricarinatus (assembly GCF_038502225.1). Taxonomy (NCBI): domain Eukaryota; kingdom Metazoa; phylum Arthropoda; class Malacostraca; order Decapoda; family Parastacidae; genus Cherax; species Cherax quadricarinatus. Next base: position 35,890,827 of record NC_091305.1, read on the forward strand.
TTATATACTAACGTCTTGTATACTAACGTCTACTACACCTGACGTTACTGTATAAGCGCCAGGCTCCTTACTTGTGCTTCAGAATCTCCACGACTACGGTGCTCTTCGCACCTACTCCAAGGTTGAGGGACTGATTACATCGTCTTTTGTATATAGTCCTACTGTCTTCAAGTTATGTCCTGGAATTTGTGTTGATAAAACCACTGGATGGCGAAACGTCTACAATAAAGATACCCAGATGTTGCACATGTGTCTTAATTTCATCTTGTCGGTATTATATGCCATTCTCGCACAACTATGTTCCTTACATACACACACACACACACACACACACACACACACACACACATATATATATATATATATATATATATATATATATATATATATATATATATATATATATATATATATATATATATATATGTCGTGCCGAATAGGCAGAACTTGCGATCTTGGCTTAAATAGCAACGCTCATCTTGCCATATAGGACAAGCGAAAATTTGTGTATGCAATAATTTCTCCAAAATCACTCTGAGCCTGACGAAAAAAATATATTTCACTGTGTTTGTTAAGTATTAAATTATTGTAAACAAATCTAAAATATATTTAGTTGGGTTAGGCTAAAATAAATTGCTCTTGTTATAATAAGGTTAGGTAAGTTTTCTAAGATTCTTTTGGTGCAAAATTAAAAATTTTAACATTAACATTAATGAAAAAAGTATATCTTTAAACGTATAGAGAAATTTTCAGAAAGGACTTAATTTTAAATGAGTTCTTGCTAATTGACCAGTTTTACATATTCGGCACGACATATATATATATATATATATATATATATATATATATATACATATATATATATATATATATATATATATATATATATATATATGCAAAACAACCACTCTGAAAGAATAGAGAAATTCCAACCGCTTTCGTGACTACTCACATTATCAAGGAACTATGAAAGTAAAGCATCCAAGGAAGCTACATAAGGGGTCTGGCCAGCACCTCACTATCAGATCCCACAACGGTTATTAAACACCTGACGCGCGCCGACCCAACTTGGATAGGTCCTTTGCACAACTCACCCACAAACTATTCTGTTGAGTTTGAAGAAAATAACTCATTGCCTTTTCTAGATGTTTTAATTATTAAGGGTAATAATGAATTTAAATTTAAAATTTACAGAAAACCTACAAATAACTGTTCCTATGTCCACTATTATTCCTCGCATCAAGATAGAGTCAAACTGTCTGTTTTCTCATCAATGTTTTTGAGAGCTTTACGAATTTGTAGTCCTGAGTTCATAGATGAGGAAATATCCAAAATTTATGAAATAGGTAATGATTTAAAATACCCAAGAAATGTAATTGATAAATCTTTTAAAGTTGCTAGAAATACTTTTTACAATCCAAAAAGGGACAACCAGCCTTATTCAACTAAAAATATGTTGGTTCTCCCTTACCATGAAAACTTGGTTGATATGCCTTCTCTTCTTAAGACTTTTAATATTAAAGTTGTATTCAAAAATCTTGATACAGTAGGAAAACTTTTGATAAAGAATTCCCCCCAAAATGCTGATGGATGTGTCTATAAGATTCCTTGTAAAATTTGCGATAAAGTTTATTACGGTCAAACTGGTAAAAATCTCGAACTAAGATTAAAACAACATAAATATAGCATTAGAACTGGACAAGATTCCAATGCTCTATTTATTCATGTAAGAGATTTTAACCATCCAATTGATTTTAAAAAGTTGAGAAAGTAGTATCAAGCAAGTCCATGGTCGACAGGAATATAATTGAATCTTGTTTCATAAAAAGCAGTTTTAACAATAATATGAATATTTCCTTTGGTTTATATAAATTAGATCCATTATAATTAATAGAATTTGGGAAGAATTTAATAATACACTGGACAAATAATAATTTTTAAATTTTCTTGGGTAGAATAGTTTGTGGGTGAGTTGTGCAAAGGACCTGTCCAAGTTGGGTCGGCGCGCGTCAGGTGTTTAACCGTTGTGGGATCTGATAGTGAGGTGCTGGCCAGACCCCTTATATAGCTTCCTTGGATGCTTTACTTTCATAATTCCTTGATAATGTGAGTAGTCACGAAAGCGCTTGGAATTTCTCTATTCTTTCAGAGTAGTTGTTTTGCATATTCTGAAATCACCTGTTTACTGTGATCTTATTGCATATATATATATATATATATATATATATATATATATATATATATATATATATATATATATATATATATATATATATATATATATATATATATATATATATATATATATGTACTCTCTGTTGAGGTAGATCTGTTTGTGACTTAATCAAGTTCAGTAAAGTTTTACATTTGGCTACATTTATGTCAATTTTTCCATTGTGTCGGCATTTTATACCATTTAATCTGCACACCATAATTATATCCACTGTCAGACACTGCAACACAATGGTATCTTGGTACAAAGGACATCAACAGTTTTATTACTTGACCAACAGTTACGAGTGAGAAGGTTGAATTTGAGGACCTTTTGTATTTAGCACGTTGGGTAAAAGGACACAAGTAGCAACTAATGCGACATTTTACTGTGGCAAGGTTTCGCTCTCCAAGTAGTTACGGCTTGACAAAGCTCCTGGAGAGCGAAACGTTGCCACAATAAAATGTTGCACTAGTTGCACATGAGTCCTTTTACCTAACATTGTCAGTAATGCTACCAACATTATTACAACTTGTACTTAACATGGGCCAGTAGGCTTGCTGCACTGCCTCTCAGTTCTTACATTCTTGAATATAACAATGATGTACAGTTACGACAGGTATATAACAATGATGTACAGTTACGACAGGTATATAACAATGATGTACAGTTACGACAGGTATATAACAATGATGTACAGTTACGACAGGTACATAAGTAAGACACATGTACAATAGTGAGGCATCTTTATTCTGAAACTTTTCACCTACACAGTAAACTTCTTCTGTCGAGTACACACGAGACGACAGAAACATTATTGCTGCTAGCGGCTCAGCCTCTTCTAACGTATTCAAGATTTTCTGCGCCTTACCTTCGACAGTACTCACCTAGCTGTGGTTGCAGGGGTCGAGTCACAGCTCCTGGCCCTGCCTCTTCACTGGCCGCTATTGGGTAACTCTTCCTGCTCCATGAGCTACATTATACCTCTTCTTAAAGCTGTATATGGATCCTGCCTCCACTACATCACTTCCCAGACTATTCCACTTCCTGACAACTCTGTGACTGAAGAAATACTCCGTAACATCCCTGTGGTTCATCTGAGTCTTCAACTTCCAATTGTGACCCCTTGCAGCTGTGTCCCATTTCTGGAACATCCTGTCTCTTTCCACCTTGTCGGTTCCACTCAGTATTTCAGTATACAAGTCTCTGTTCTCATGTTTCAGCTTCACATCTTTACGACTTTGTAGAAGAACTCTTCTCCAGGCCGAGGAACTGACTACTTCAGAACCACGTCTACGAGGGTGAGGGATTGATTGCATCCTCTTTACTGGTTCTGATTGGCCAATAAGCCTATCGTATATACGTCCACTCGTGTGTTCGTGTGAATAAACAGAAGACTGAATAGAGACCCGAACTGTGAACAGACGTCCATTAAAAGCTTTGTGGAGGAGGGGATGAGACAGTAGCTTCACGAATGATAGCAGCTGTTGCTGACAAGAGAGAATACAGAAGACAATGAGAGGACACCAGAAGCACTAAGCATGAGAGGAATGCTTGCTTAGCTAATAAGGGAGGGAGAGCAGGAAATACTGCAGGGAGGGACTGGTCTCCCTCCCTCACATACTGTCTCCTCCATCCATCTTCCCTCTATGACACTCCCTTCCCTCCCTCACATACTCCCTCCCATCCCTCAAACACACATGAAACAAAATATAGAGGATGCTGTAGGCCTAGTGGCCCATGCTAAACAGGTCCATCTCATACCCACCCACTCCTGTAAGCATGGCAGCAGACCAAGGCATTTTTTTTATATACAAATGCGTGAGCGTGTTTGATAGGAGTGAATGGAGACAAATGGTTTTTAATACTTGACGTGCTGTTGGAGTGTGAGCAAAGTAACATTTATGAAGGGATTCAGGGAAACCGGCAGGCCGGACTTGAGTCCTGGAGATGGGAAGTACAGTGCCTGCACTCTGAAGGAGGGGTGTTAATGTTGCAGTTTAAAAACTGTAGTGTAAAGCACCCTTCTGGCAAGACAGTGATGGAGTGAATGATGGTGAAAGTTTTTCTTTTTCGGGCCATCCTGCCTTGGTGGGAATCGGCCAGTGTGATAATAATAATAAAAAAACAAATCAGTTTTACTGTTATCCTACCTCAGTTCATTTCACAGCCCAGCCCTATCTGAGGGATACTATAATCCTCCAGGATGACACCCACAACAGCCGACTGACACCCAGGTACCTACTTACTGCTAGGTGAACAGGGACAGCAGGTGTAAGGAAACATGCACAACGTTTCCACCCATACCGGGAATCGATCCACGGACACTCAGTGTGTGTGGGCTGAGTGCGCTACCAACCGAGACACGGGACACCTGATCAAGCAGGCTGCTGCTGCTGCTTCTGCAGTGTTCCTCATCTGTTGTGTTTTTACTTCTGCTAGTGGAACCAGCCTCTTGTGATGTCATCATCATCCTCAGCACCTCACCTCTCCACTTTAAATGGCTTATTTAACATCCTTCAGCTTCACACGGGTCAAGACTATGAGGTTGAACACATCTCCAAAACTGAGGGACTGACCTCCTAAAACTACTCCCTTGAGGTTGATAAAATGACCACAATGTCTCCAGCCCTTTGCAAAACAGCATTGTGATTCCTTCTCTAATTATATTTTTCAAGGTGGCATCGAATTTCGTCCGCAATTATTCATTACATCAATAGGTCTGTTGCAGTGGTCCTCCCTGATGCTGTTGTAAGAGGAGCATTGCAGTAGGCACTTGGTAGCCCCGTTATGCTACACCTCTGTGGCACCTAGTAGCCCCGTTATGCTACACCTCTGTGGCAACTAGCAGCCCCGTTATGCTACACCTCTGTGGCACCTAGTAGCCCCGTTATGATACACCTCTGTGGCACCTAGTAGCCCCGTTATGATACACTTCTGTGGCACCTAGTAGCCCAGTTATGCTACACCTCTGTGGCACCTAGTAGCTCCGTTATGCTACACCTCTGTGGCACTTAGTAGCCCCGTTATGCTACACCTCTACATCCATCCAGGTAGTCAAGAATCCTAACTGTTAATACTGATATTGTCATCACTGTAATACGTTACTTGTGTGACACAGCAACACCAAGGTACCTCGGTACAGGGCAAGTCTTCTGCAACTCCTTCGCTAAACAACTGTTAACATGACCTAATGGGCCACGCTTACCTATGGTGTCACCTCCAGCTGCTACACTTCTGCTCCAGCATATGTGATCAGGCCACAAACTACTATTTTGAGCCCGAGGGACTGACCACCACCTCCCAAGGCTGAGACGCTGATCACCTCAAAATAACTTGTACTTTCTCAAGTGTTATATTCTCCAGTATTCGACTGAAGAACACAGAAGTGCAGGTCATGCATTTCAGTACTAAAGATACCTTGTGCCTTATTCATCACTTTATCTGTGTTATATACCATCAATAACATGTTATATACCATCAATAACATACATATCATCAATAACATATATACCATCAATAACATATATACCATCAATAACATGTTATATATCATCAATAAAATGATGCTGTACAATGTTTTAGTGGCATCATCTGGAGCATCTCACTCCACATGATCGCCACAGTCAGGTTACCTCAGTCTACACTACCAAGATAATTTCTTAAGCCTCACAATATCTATTGAACAGATATCATTGAGCTTGGCTTGGTTATAGTTATTAAGGCAATTCCACGAGATAATTAAACCGAGTGATTTATAATTTACGTTCATCATTAACTTTCTTGTTTAATTTCTTGTTTGTCAGACACAGGTTATCATTCTTTGGTTTTGTCACGAACTGTTTTAAAAAGTAATCCTGGCCTGTTTCAAAGAGTTGCTAGACTATATTTCCTGTCAAATTGTTCCATTCAATTTAGCTATAAATAATATTTCCAACTAAAGAAACATTTCCGTATGTAGATACCTTAGTGATTTCGTCCCACAGAAGCTTCCCGTGCTCTCTGTCTAGGCTTAAAAGTCTGTAAATCACACCCAGGATTAGTTTTTTACTTCCCTCGAGCAACTGGAGTAAAACAGATTCAGTGTCCGACGCTTTCATTTTTATATCCTGTCTAATGCAACAGTTTAAATTATCTCTGACATACATCGCCACTCCACCACCCTTCCTGTTGATCTTATCTGAGTGGAACAATTTTAACCCTTTATGTGGCATTCAGCAGGCATGTTTCTAGCTTCAAACTGAACCAGGTCTTGGTTATTACAATAATATCTATTCTTCCTGTACAAGAAATTACCCTTAATCTTTCTACCTTGTTTCTAGTGCTTCTATTATTACTATAATAGACTTTAAGAAAGTTAGTCACTGCCCTTCTCTGTCTCTTTTTGTCTGCTGGTCCATTTATTATTAACTATATGACCATCTATTATATTTTTTTAATGTTTTTCTGAGGTATCTTGCCAATTTTTCCTTCTTCCTTCCCTTGTGTTGCGACCCCTTGTATTGCAACCCTTTGTGTTGCGACTCCTTTTGTTTCCCACAAACACCCTTTCTCAATCTTCTATCAGTTCAAAGTGTTAGACAACTCAGCAACAACTTCTCGTCAGAGATGGCTAGCACTACCACACTTGCCCTAGACAGATGCACTCCATCCTTTGTATACATATTATGTTTGCCATAGAAACTCTCATAGTTATCAGTGAATGGGATTATATTTTTTTTGGAGCACCTGTTTAGCCTGCAATTTACACTAACTGCCCTGGAAATCCATTCATTGCTTACTCCTCTTTTAAGTAAAATGCTACATATGATCAGGATTCCTTCCTTAAATGTAATGAAACATACAACTCTCCTGTACTTGAGTAACAGCTCCTGTCTCCTGCCCTTCCAAATGTCATTTCCTCCAACACTGAGGAATGTTCTCCTTACCTGACAAGATACTATCCAACCTGTTGATTGCGTCACAAACAGCACCTCCAGGGAAACACATCCTCTGTCTCACCTTATCCTTGTTACAAAGGGAACAGTTTATATATCTAATACATGAATTATCAAACAAGAATATTCTTACTTTCATTAACAGAGGAGTTAATGGTACCTTGGTACTCGCTAACCTTAGGACCTTCTCCAAGGCCTTAAAGCACAAGTTAAAGCTAGCAAGATTATCACCGTCGTCAGAGATCATCAGCAGCATCAGTGCCGAGTCAGAGTTAAAAGACCCAACACTGGCAATGCTAATAGTGTCCAAACTACAGTTCAAAAGCCACCACAGAAACCAGCAAAATGGCAGCAATTCCGGTGGCCCCGGCACTCAGTATGCAAAGGAATAGAGACTACCAGCTGCGCGTCCTTCACAGAACCCGTTGACCTCAACATTCTTCTAGAATTAGGTAAATAAATATATATGTATAGTTTTGAATCTATTTTTACGCTACGCTTAGAGCGCCAGAAGCGAAAAGCGAACCAAACGAAACCTTAAAATAAAATATACACAACGTTACATAGGGTGTATTTACCATTCATGAAGATAACGAAGCAAATCCACAAAATTTCATATTCATCGCCTAGCCACGACTCTGGTGTCACTAATGGAAGCTCTACGACGGAAACCAACCCAGAATCATCCGGCCACAAGACACATAAAATACCACAAAGGAAACACATAAAATCTGTAACTAGAGGAGCAACTTGTGGACTGTCTGTGACATCAAGCCCAGACTGACATTGACATCGGCGAATCTACAACCCAAGTTACCCAACAACAGTCTCACCAACACGGGGAGGACTGCAGATGCTGCCGCAGTCGTCTACCACAGGACCATCAGCTACCTCCATCATCGTGTGTCATTCAAGAGAGTCGTGCACGAGGAACACTGCAAGAGCGAAAGTAGCGAGGGGAAGGAGCGAGGGGAAGGAGCGAGGGGGAGGAGCGAGGGGGAGGATCGAGGGGGAGGAGGGACGGGGAAGAAGGGAGGGGGAACGATGGGTAGGAGGGAGGGGAGCGAGAGGAAAGAGGGAGGAGGAGCAAGGGGTAGGAGGGAGGGGAGCGAGAGGAAAGAGGGAGGAGGAGCACGGGGTAGGAGGGAGGGGGAGCGAGGGGACGAAGGGAGGGGAGCGAGGGGAAGCGGCGAGAGTGAAGGGACAGAAGGGAGCGGGAGAGAGGGGGAAGAAGGGAGCGGGAGTGAGGGAGAAGGGAGGGGGAGTGAGGGGGAAGGGAGGGGGAGTGAGGGGGAAGGGATGGGGAGTGAGGGGGAAGAAGGGAGTGGGAGTGAGGGGGAAGAAGGGAGCGGGAGGGAGAAGAAGGGAGGGGGAGTGAGGGGGAAGGGAGGGGGAGTGAGGGGGAAGGGAGGGGGAGTGAGAGGAAAGGGAGGGGGCGTGAGGGGGAAGAAGGGAGGGGGAGTGAGGGGGAAGAAGGGAGCGGGAGGGAGAAGAAGGGAGGGGGAGTGGGGGGGAAGGGAGGGGGAGTGAGGGGGAAGGGAGGGGGGTGAGGGGGAAGAAGGGAGGGGGAGTGAGGGGGAAGGGAAGGGGAGTGAGGCGGAAGAAGAGATGGGAAGTGAGGGGGAAGAAGGGAAGGGGAGTGAGGGGGAGGAAGAGAGTGGGAGTGAGGAGGAAGAAGGAAGTGGGAGTGAGAGGGAAGAAGGGAAGGGGAGTTAGGGGGAAGAAGGGAGTGGGAGTGAGGGAGAAGGGAGTAGCAATATTGTGGTGGTCTGTCCCTCAGTCTTGTAGTAGTATTGTGGTGGTCAGTCCCTCAGTCTTGTAGTAGTATTGTGGTGGTCAGTCCCTCAGTTTTGTAGTAGTATTGTGGTGGTCAGTCCCTCAGTCTTGTAGTAGTATTGTGGTGGTCAGTCCCTCAGTCTTGTAGTAGTATTGTGGTGGTCAGTCCCTCAGTCTTGTAGCAATATTGTGGTGGTCAGTCCCTCAGTCTTGTAGCAATATTGTGGTGGTCAGTCCCTCAGTCTTGTAGCAATATTGTGGTGGTCAGTCCCTCAGTCTTGTAGTAGTATTGAGGTGGTCAGTCCCTCAGTCTTGTAGCAATATTGTGGTGGTCAGTCCCTCAGTCTTGTAGTAGTATTGTGGTGGTCAGTCCCTCAGTCTTGTAGTAGTATTGTGGTGGTCAGTCCCTCAGTCTTGTAGTAGTATTGTGGTAGTCAGTCCCTCAGTCTTGTAGTAGTATTGTGGTGGTCAGTCCCTCAGTCTTGTAGTAGTAGTATTGTGGTGGTCAGTCCCTCAGTCTTGTAGTAGTAGTATTTAGGTGGTCAGTCCGTCAGTCTTGTAGTAGTAGTATTGTGGTTGTCAGTCCCTCAGTCTTGTAGTAGTAGTAATGTGGTGGTCAGTCCCTCAGTCCTGTAGTAGTATTGTGGTAGTCAGTCCCTCAGTCCTGTAGTAGTATTGTTGTGGTCAGTCCCTCAGTCTTGTAGTAGTATTGTGGTGGTCAGTCCCTCAGTCCTGTAGTAGTATTGTGGTAGTCAGTCCCTCAGTCCTGTAGTAGTATTGTGGTGGTCAGTCCCTCAGTCTTGTAGTAGTAGTATTGAGGTGGTCAGTCCCTCAGTCTTGTAGTAGTAGTATTGAGGTGGTCAGTCCCTCAGTCTTGTAGTAGTAGTGTTGAGGTGGCCAGTCCCTCAGTCTTGTAGTAGTAGTATTGTGGTGGTCAGTCCCTCAGTCTTGTAGTAGTAGTGTTGAGGTGGTCAGTCCCTCAGTCTTGTAGTAGTAGTGTTGAGGTGGCCAGTCCCTCAGTCTTGTAGTAGTAGTATTGAGGTGGTCAGTCCCTCAGTCTTGTAGTAGTAGTGTTGAGGTGGTCAGTCCCTCAGTCTTGTAGTAGTAGCATTGTGGTGGTCAGTCCTTCAGTCTTGTAGTAGTAGTATTGAGGTGGTCAGTCCCTCAGTCTTGAAGTAGTAGTATTGAGGTGGTCAGTCCCTCAGACTTGTAGTAGTAGAATTGTGGTGGTCAGTCCCTCAGTCTTGTAGTAGTAGTATTGTGGTGGTCAGTCCCTCAGTCCTGTAGTAGTATTGTGGTGGTCAGTCCCTCAGACTTGTAGTAGTAGAATTGTGGTGGTCAGTCCCTCAGTCTTGTAGTAGTAGTATTGTGGTGGTCAGTCCCTCAGTCCTGTAGTAGTATTGAGGTGGTCAGTCCCTCAGACTTGTAGTAGTAGAATTGTGGTGGTCAGTCCCTCAGACTTGTAGTAGTAGAATTGTGGTTTACCTGGAGTTTACCTGGAGAGAGTTTCGGGGGTCAACGCCCCCGCGGCCCGGTCTGTGACCAGGCCTCCTGGTGGATCAGCGCCTGATCAACCAGGCTGTTGCTGCTGGCTGCACGCAAACCAACGTACGAGCCACAGCCCGGCTGATCAGGAACTGACTTTAGGTGCTTGTCCAGTGCCAGCTTGAAGACTGCCAGGGGTCTGTTGGTAATCCCCCTTATGTGTGCTGGGAGGCAGTTGAACAGTCTCGGGCCCCTGACACTTATTGTATGGTCTCTTAACGTGCTAGTGACACCCCTGCTTTTCATTGGGGGGATGGTGCATCGTCTGCCAAGTCTTTTGCTTTCGTAGTGAGTGATTTTCGTGTGCAAGTTCGGTACTAGTCCCTCTAGGATTTTCCAGGTGTATGTAATCATGTATCTCTCCCTCCTGCGTTCCAGGGAATACAGGTTTAGAAACCTCAAGCGCTCCCAGTAATTGAGGTGTTTTATCTCCGTTATGCGTGCCGTGAAAGTTCTCTGTACATTTTCTAGGTCGGCAATTTCACCTGCCTTGAAAGGTGCTGTTAGAGTGCAGCAATATTCCAGCCTAGATAGAACAAGTGACCTGAAGAGTGTCATCATGGGCTTGGCCTTCCTAGTTTTGAAGGTTCTCATTATCCATCCTGTCATTTTTCTAGCAGGTGCGATTGATACAATGTTATGGTCCTTGAAGGTGAGATCCTCCGACATAATCACTCCCAGGTCTTTGACGTTGGTGTTTCGCTCTATTTCGTGGCCAGAATTTGTTTTGTACTCTGATGAAGATTTAATTTCCTCATGTTTACCATATCTGAGTAATTGAAATTTCTCATCGTTGAACTTCATATTGTTTTCTGCAGCCCACTGAAAGATTTGGTTGATGTCCGCCTGGAGCCTTGCAGTGTCTGCAATGGAAGACACTGTCATGCAGATTCGGGTGTCATCTGCAAAGGAAGACACGGTGCTGTGGCTGACATCCTTGTCTATGTCGGATATGAGGATGAGGAACAAGATGGGAGCTAGTACTGTGCCTTGTGGAACAGAGCTTTTCACCGTAGCTGCCTCGGACTTTACCCTGTTGACGACTACTCTCTGTGTTCTGTTAGTGAGGAAATTATAGATCCATCGACCGACTTTTCCTGTTATTCCTTTAGCGCGCATTTTGTGCGCTATTACGCCATGGTCACACTTGTCGAAAGCTTTTGCAAAGTCTGTATATATTACATCTGCATTCTTTTTGTCTTCTAGTGCATTTAGGACCTTGTCGTAGTGATCCAGTAGCTGAGACAGACAGGAGCGACCTGTTCTAAACCCATGTTGCCCTGGGTTGTGTAACTGATGGGTTTCTAGATGGGTGGTGATCTTGCTTCTTAGGACCCTTTCAAAGATTTTTATGATATGGGATGTTAGTGCTATTGGTCTGTAGTTCTTTGCTGTTGCTTTACTGCCCCCTTTGTGGAGTGGGGCTATGTCTGTTGTTTTTAGTAACTGAGGGACGACCCCCGTGTCCATGCTCCCTCTCCATAGGATGGAAAAGGCTCGTGATAGGGGCTTCTTGCAGTTCTTGATGAACACAGAGTTCCATGAGTCTGGCCCTGGGGCAGAGTGCATGGGCATGTCATTTATCGCCTGTTCGAAGTCATTTATCGTCAGGATAACATCGGATAGGCTTGTGTTAATCAAATTTTGTGGCTCTCTCATAAAAAATTCATTTTGATCTTCGACTCTCAGTCTGGTTAGCGGCTTGCTAAAAACTGAGTCATATTGGGACTTGAGTAGCTCACTCATTTCCTTGCTGTCATCTGTGTAGGACCCATCTTGTTTAAGTAGGGGCCCAATACTGGGCGTTGTTCTCGATTTTGATTTGGCATAGGAGAAGAAATACTTTGGGTTTCTTTCGATTTCATTTATAGCTTTTAGTTCTTCCCGCGATTCCTGACTCCTAAAGGATTCTTTTAGCTTAAGTTCGATGCTTGCTATTTCTCTGACCAGTGTCTCCCTGCGCATTTCAGATATATTGACCTCTTTTAGCCGCTCTGTTATTCTTTTCCGTCGCCTGTAAAGGGAGCGCCTGTCTCTTTCTATTTTACATCTACTCCTCCTTTTTCTTAGAGGAATAAGCCTTGTGCATACATCGAGTGCCACCGAGTTAATCTGTTCTAGACATAAGTTTGGGTCTGTGTTGCTTAGTATATCTTCCCAGCTTATATCGGTTAGGACTTGGTTTACTTGGTCCCACTTTATGTTTTTGTTATTGAAGTTGAATTTGGTGAATGCTCCCTCGTGACTAGTCTCATTTTGTCGGTCTGGGGCTCCTCGCATACATGTCTGAACCTCAATTATGTTGTGATCTGAGTATATTGTTTTTGATATGGTGACATTTCTTATCAGATCATCATTGTTAGTGAATATGAGGTCTAGTGTATTCTCCAGTCTAGTAGGCTCTATTATTTGCTGGTTTAAATTGAATTTTGTGCAGAGATTTAAAAGCTCGTGTGAGTGTGAGTTTTCATCAGAGCTGCCTCCTGGTGTTATTACTGCAACAATATTATTTGCTATATTCCTCCATTTTAGGTGCCTTAAGTTGAAATCCCCCAGGAGCAAGATGTTGGGTGCAGGAGCTGGAAGATTTTCCAGACAGTGGTCAATTTTTAACAGCTGTTCCTGGAATTGCTGGGATGTTGCATCCGGAGGCTTGTAGACTACCACAATGACTAGGTTTTGGTTCTCGACCTTTACTGCTAAAACTTCCACTACGTCATTTGAGGCATTTAGCAGTTCTGTGCAAACAAGTGACTCTGCAATGTACAGGCCAACCCCCCCCTTTTGCCTGTTCACTCTGTCACATCTGTATAGGTTGTAACCTGGGATCCATATTTCATTGTCCAAGTGATCCTTTATGTGGGTCTCAGTGAAAGCCGCGAACATTGCCTTTGCCTCTGCAAGCAGTCCACGGATGAAAGGTATTTTGTTGTTTGTTGCTGGCTTTAGACCCTGTATATTTGCAAAGAAGAATGTTATCGGACTGGTGGTATTGTTGGTACTGGGGGGGGATTTTTTTTCCGGCATTAGTATCTGTATCTGTTGGTTTGGAGTGGAGGCCATCGACTGTGGTTCCACTCCAGGAATGACTGGATTTGGTGTACGATTTCTGCCATTTCCTGCCAGTTTTTTTTCCTTCCTGGCACTAAAAAACCTCTCCCTCTTGAGTGGCTGTGGCTACCCAGGTTTTCCCATGGCCTGGATGTTTTGTATCTTTTTGTCCCCTTTAGATGGTATGCCTGGCAATTTAAGTTATAGCACAGTCTTTCCTGTACTGAAGAGGTACACATTTCAGGGTGAAAAAGCTTACAGGAAGGGAGTTTGCATTTTCCTGTTGTCATATGGGCATGGCATTTTCTAGGGTGGTCATAGTTGCACGTCCCATCTGTTTTTCCAGATTTCCCATGCCAGCAGATACCAAGTGCATAGTATGTGCACAGGCTTGGTTTCCGCTTGCCTTGGGTTTCTGTGACTGTATTCCCTGTTGGTGCATGTTTCCCTGTCTTACTTCTATCCTCCCTAGCACCAACAATGGAGCTCCCACCAGTTGTTTTTGGTAATTTATCCTCACTATTGCTATTGGAGTCCTCTTGTTTGCTATTTCCTGCGGTATTTCTAGTTTGCAATATTGGTTTTATCTTATCTTTGACTACACTTGTTTCCCTACTATGGCTCCTATCCCCTATGTGGTCATTTATATGTATTCCTTCCTGCGTATAATTCCCGACTACCTGGACAAAATCTCCAGCTTCATCATTACTGTCTCCCAGGACAGTATCTCCCGCTTCACCATTTCTGTCTCCCAGGACAGCACCTCCAGCTTCACCATTACTGTCTCCCAGGACAGCACCTCCAGCTTCACCATTACTGTCTCCCAGGACAGCACCTCCAGCTTCACCATTACTGTCTCCCAGGACAGCACCTCCAGCTTTACTATTACTGTCTCCCAGGACATCACCTCCAGCCTTACAGTTTCTGACTACATGGCCAGTATCAAGGGCAGTACCATTCAGCCCAGACTTTTTATGTTCCCATCTGTTGTAGAAAGCTTCCAGGTTTTCTATGAAAGCAGCTTTGATGTTGTCCTCTTTTAATACCCTTGTGATTTTAGTCCACAGATTTTCCTCATTTGGGCATACCCAGAAACACTTCTCTGTTTTAATACTGCTTGTAGCTAGTTCTGGGATATCTGCACAAGGGGCGTGACACCAATTTCCACAAAAATGACAATTTATCCATGTGGAAGCCCGTTTGTTTGACTGACCACAGACTACACACAGCTTCATAATGATTTGAATGGTTGATTTACTGCAATTCTACTAGCAACCTCTTGAATATTATATTAATAACCTTAAATGAAGCTCTAGCTATTTGTATTTCTGTTTCTAACTCTTTTTGTATATTGGACAGCTTACCGTCACGTTCCTGATTTATAATGTTTGTGTTTATAAGGGCGCCTACAACCCCATCCGTTTACAGTCTGCTTTATTGTCCAACGAAACTGTTTGAAACCAGTCCCGGGTTCGGACCAGTCAAGGGTTCGGACCAGTCAAGTGTTCGGACCAGTCAAGGGTTCGGACCAGTCAAGGGTTCGGACCAGTCAAGGGTTTGGACCAGTCGATCTGCTCTGATCAGTGGGTCACTTATTTAAAACATACTGGTCGGTGATTTGAGCTAACACATGAAGGATCTACTGGAAATTATCTACCCGAGTAATATGTGATTTGACTGATACAAAAGTATAACTTGCGTGTTGAAGAGCCGGTGATATCTGGCAGCTCCTACAATGACGAACGGTCACCTCCTTGTTTATCAATCGCTGTATCTGGCTTTTCTATTTTTTTTTTTTTTTCCGTCTCCACCTCAATAAATGCTATATTATCACTATAGTTGACTGGTGCAAATTTTGGAGGAAGGACGCTTTTTCTGTAGTAATAATTGCTTCTCGTTGTGTATAATGCGACCGCTGGTAACTACAGGTTATATGAAATTCACAGTAACGTCTCGTATTTCAAGAAAAGAAACTAATGAAAGTCACTCCACTCCACTAAGTACCATTATAATACTGGTTAGTTGCTACTACAACACTGTAGTCTGCTATTCACTGGTATCACTAGATTATATGCGAGTACACTAGCAGGCCAGGAAGATTATTAAAAACAGCTGACCTGTGGTAAGTTTCTGGCGACTTCTGGCACCTTCCTCTATAGGCTTATCCCTTCATTTACAAATTCACCTGTTTTCAAATGACACTTTAGCCTTTATCAACAATATACTAGGGAGCCACTGTAGTATACACTATACACTATGTATACTCAATGATATCAGGGAGACTTTCTTTCCTCTGACATGAAAAGTTCAATTATTATTATTTTTTTCCACACGGGACATAGGCCTATGATTCCCCTCTGGCAGTAAACTCTGCTACGCAGTGCACACTAATTCTCCTTTTTTGACTCAGTATATAATGTTTTCCGCCCAAGATTGGTTCCAGGCGCTAGAGGGATGTATCGTATAGGATTGATGACACAAATTAAAGTTCTAGCACGTAAGAGCGACCGTGAAAACACGAGAAAAACCGGGAGCACATGCGTGCATCAGTTATCATACTTCCTTAGTCTTGTAGTAGTAGTAATGAAGTGGTCAGTCCCTCAGTCCTGTAGTAGTATTGTGGTAGTCAGTCCCTCAGTCCTGTAGTAGTATTGTGGTGGTCAGTCCCTCAGTCTTGTAGTAGTAGTATAGAGGTGGTCAGTCCCTCAGTCTTGTAGTAGTAGTATTGAGGTGGTCAGTCCCTCAGACTTGTAGTAGTAGTATAGAGGTGGTCAGTCCCTCAGTCTTGTAGTAGTAGTATTGTGGTGGTCAGTCCCTCAGTCTTGTAGTAGTAGTATAGAGGTGGTCAGTCCTTCAGTCTTGTAGTAGTAGTATTGTGGTGGCCAGTCCCTCAGTCTTGTAGTAGTAGTATTGTGGTGGTCAGTCCCTCAGTCTTGTAGTAGTAGCATTGTGGTGGTCAGTCCTTCAGTCTTGTAGTAGTAGTATTGTGGTGGCCAGTCCCTCAGTCTTGTAGTAGTAGAATTGTGGTGGTCAGTCCCTCAGTCTTGTAGTAGTAGTATTGTGGTGGTCAGTCCTTCAGTCTTGTAGTAGTAGTATTGTGGTGGCCAGTCCCTCAGTCTTGTAGTAGTATTGTGGTGGTCAGTCCTTCAGTCTTGTAGTAGTAGTATTGAGGTGGCCAGTCCCTCAGACTTGTAGTAGTAGTATTGTGGTTGTCAGTCCCTTAGTCTTGTAGTAGTAGTATTGTGGTGGTCAGTCCCTCAGTCTTGTAGTAGTAGTATTGTGGTGGTCAGTCCCTCAGTCTTGTAGTAGTAGTATTGTGGTGGTCAGTCCCTCAGTCTTGTAGTAGTAGTATTGTGGTGGTCAGTCCTTCAGTCTTGTAGTAGTAGTATTGAAGTGGTCAGAACTTTACTTGCAACGAGTTATGCTATCTCTTGCTGCTTCCACAAGCCGTTGCAGAAAGACGTTTCTGTGGCTAGTGTGCTCACTTGAGTGTTGTTTTTGTCCCTTGTGTTTCAGATTGTGATCCCATCCTAGTTGACAGCAATCAGTGCATTGTAAGAAGTTATTTCTCGAGTAACTTTCACGTGTTGCTAACGTTTGTAAGTGTAGTTTCTTTATAGCTGATACCTCGTGTCATTGTGTGCGACTCAGATTGAATATCAGCATTGTTGACCGTGTTCATTTATTTTCTCCTGTGCTTGCAGTTTGAGATAGTAGATTCGTTCTCCCTTGCTCATATTGCGTGTTATAGCGTTAATTTTTTCAACCGGGAAGCGTCATCCACTCCACCGAGTTTGTGCATTCCTCCAGTAAGCTTGAAGAAGCCAGTTTAAAGATCAAACTGTCCAAATGTCAATTCTTCAGATCAGAAATTAAGTTTCTGGGTCACGTAGTCACTCCTAGAGGAGTTACTACTGATCAGAGTAAAGTAACGGCAGTACTAAATTTTCCAACTCCCAAAACTGCTGATGCTGTAAGATCCTTTGTGGGCTTAGCAGGTTTCTACAGATCTTTCATTGCAAATTTTTCTTCAATAGCAGCTCCGCTAACTGAATTGCTTAAGAAAGATGCTCCTTTCGTTTGGACCTTCCGTCAAGAAAGAGCATTCCAAACTTTAAAAGAAAAGCTAACATCTGCTCCAATTTTGAAATTCCCAGATTTTTCTAAGCCCTTCTATCTGACAACTGATGCTAGTTCAATTGGCATAGGTGCCGTACTAGCTCAGAAGACTGATGGCAAGTACAACGCAGTTGCATTTGCTAGCCGAGTCCTTACGAAGGCTGAACGTAATTATACAGTAACGGAGCAAGAAGCTTTAGCAATAGTATGGTCTTTAAAGCACTTTCGAGACATTATTTACCAGTACCCTGTTCATGTCTTGACAGACCATGCACCACTGATACCTTTATTCCAGAATAAACAGCCAACTGGAAGGTTAGCCAGATGGACCTTGACTATCCAAGAGTTCAATCCCACCTTTGAACATTTACCTGGCAAGTCAAATGTAGTCGCAGATGCTTTATCGCGACACGTTAGTGTAGTTACTGCAGATCCTCCATTTACTGTCGAGGATGTAAAGAATGCCCAAAGAACAGATCCCATGTGGTCTGGTGTGATTCGATTCCTGCTCCAGGAAGATCTTATTCTTACTGTGAAGCCACCAGCACCCATCAGTGACTTTGTAATGAGCCAGGAATTACTGTATCGAACAGCCGAGTTGGGTACTCCAAGTAGAAGAGTATACCAGTTAGTAATTCCACAGTCACTAGTGAACGTAGCTCTACAGGTAGTTCACGATGCACCAGGTGTTGCACACCCTGGTATGGATCATTCTGTGAAACAAGCCAGAATGAAATACTTTTGGCCACGTATGGCAACTGACATTTCTGAGTATGTTAAGAAATGTAGTGCTTGTATGCAACATAAAGGAAATGTCAATGGTCCTAATCCAATCCAAGTGTACCCAACCACTAGCGAACCGTGGGAAAGAGTTGCCCTTGACTTATTAACCAATTTTAAATGTTCCCTCCAAGGCAACAAACATCTGTGTGTTATGGTAGACCATTTCACCAGATATTGTGAGTTAGTTCCTATTGCAGATAAGACTGCAGAGACAGTAGCTAAAGCGTTTAAAGAACGCATTATCTGCAGGCATACCACCCCAAACTCTTTAGTAACAGATAATGGAGGTGAATTCTGTAATGAGATTCTTGAAAATTTGTGTACTTTATACAAGATCTCTAAATCCACCATTGTTCCTCATCATCCTGCCAGCAATGGGTTAGCCGAACGAACCAATAAGAAAGTACTTGATGTCCTAAGAGCCGCTATCAACCCCAATAGTGAAACTTGGGATGAAGTCATACCAGATGTTCAATGTGCCATAAATTCTGCTTACACTGCTTCCATAGGTGATACTCCACATTATGCATTGTATGGTGTAGACAAGCGTTTACTCTATGAGTTGTTATATTCCACTCCAAAACCTAATTACAACCCTGATGATTTCGTAGCAACTCGTACCAGCATGGCTCAAAGTGTTTTTAGAAGAATCCGTGAAACACTTCACAAATCAACAGCAGAATTTACTAGAGTAACTAATAGCCGTGCTAAGCCATCAAAAGTCAAAGTAGGTTCGAGAGTAATGCTGACAAATTTCAACAAAACATCCGCAATGCCTAAGCTCGATCAAAAGTTTGTCGGACCTTATCGAGTTGTAGAACATATCTCTGGTAATAAGTATAAGGTTAGAGAAATTAGTACTGGTAAGTACAAAGAATCGCATTTAGATCATATGAAATTAGTATGCGATGTTGATGATATTGCTACCCATACTAATGTGACAGATGCTGAAAATCCTCTTGACTCTGTACCCTCTACCTCAGATACTCAGTCAGATAATCAACCTGAATGTCGTTACTCCTTGCATACTCGACAAGTAATGAGAAACCCTCAAGTATCTTTTGTAGATACTCGTTCAGATCTCCCTCAGTCAAGGCATGTGTTAGCCATTGCAGAGGAATTCGATCCTCCCAGAGATGATAACCATTCTACATATGTAAACCTCACCCTCACAGAATTGGGTTTAAATGTACATAGTCTGTATAACTAGATGTCCGAGATGAAGTAAATTGTCAGCTGTTTGTTATTAACTGATTAGTTTTTTCAGAATTTTTTTTTTCGTATTCACGTTCCCTCTGTATTCTGAGAATTTGACAGTAATGATCTGAGTGCACCAGATGCCTTTGCTGTTAATTTCACCTTGTATATATATATTTATTCTTCCTCAGAATCCGTAGAGTGCTTGAATACAGATCGATCAATCAATTCCATCCATATTGTACAATGATTTGTTCTTATAGTTTGTAATGCATTACGTTAAAAATCAATACGTTAAAAGTGATTACGTAAACACCCATTACGTAAAATTCATTTTGTTAACATCCATTATGATACCATCCATTAGTTCTAAGTTATATATGAATTTGTTATTGTATAGAATCAGCCCAGAACCACCTGCCTGTTCAGCCTATAGATAGTAGTGTATGTCGAGACGACATACATAACATGACCGAGCTGTCAGCATAGTTGCTGATCCCTGTGTTGTATAGCATATCAGTATCATCCATGTGCTTTAGATAGGAGATCCCTAGGCCTGTGACTGTTTGTGTGACGTCACGGGATGCAGCTTGAGTGTGAGGCGAGCTAGCTACCTCGGCCTCAGTCGGTGTTTGACATAGGCAGCGACAAGGCAGAGGCTGGGCTCCACGTCCCTTTACCAGAGTCTGACAATATATCGTTACCATCCAACAAGGGTGTCTACCTTCTACCCTCGACATCTCCATTTAAGAACCCCTACGATATTGTAGTAGTATTGTGGTGGTCAGTCCCTCAGTCTTGTAGTAGTATTGTGGTGGTCAGTCCCTCAGTCTTGTAGTAGTATTGTGGTGGTCAGTCCCTCAGTCTTGTATTGTAGTATTGAGGTGGTCAGTCCCTCAGTCTTGTAGTAGTATTGTGGTGGTCAGTCCCTCAGTCTTGTATTGTAGTATTGAGGTGGTCAGTCCCTCAGTCTTGTAGTAGTATTGTGGTGGTCAGTCCCTCAGTCTTGTATTGTAGTATTGAGGTGGTCAGTCCCTCAGTCTTGTAGTAGTATTGTGGTGGTCAGTCCTTCAGTCTTGTAGTAGTAGTATTGAGGTGGTCAGTCCCTCAGTCTTATAGTAGTAGTATTATGGTGGTCAGTCCCTCAGTCCTGTAGTAGTATTGTGGTGGTCAGTCCCTCAGTCTTGTAGTAGTAGTATTGAGGTGGTCACTCCCTCAGTCTTGTAGTAGTAGTATTGAAGTGGTCAGTCCCTCAGTCTTGTAGTAGTATTGTGGTGGTCAGTCCCTCAGTCTTGTAGTAATATTGTGGTGGTCAGTCCCTCAGTCTTGTAGTAGTATTGTGGTGGTCAGTCCCTCAGTCTTGTAGTAGTAGTATTGAAGTGGTCAGTCCCTCAGTCTTGTAGTAGTATTGTGGTGGTAAGTCCCTGAGTCTTGTAGTAGTATTGTGGTGGTCAGTCCCTCAGTCTTGTAGTAGTATTGTGGTGGTCAGTCCCTCAGTCTTGTAGTAGTATTGTGGTAGTCAGTCCCTCAGTCTTGTAGTAGTATTGTGGTGGTCAGTCCCTCAGTCTTGTAGTAGTATTGTGGTAGTCAGTCCCTCAGTCTTGTAGTAGTATTGTGGTGGTCAGTCCCTCAGTCTTGTAGTAATATTGTGGTGGTCAGTCCCTCAGTCTTGTAGTAGTATTGTGGTGGTCAGTCCCTCAGTCTTGTAGTAGTAGTATTGAAGTGGTCAGTCCCTCAGTCTTGTAGTAGTATTGTGGTGGTAAGTCCCTCAGTCTTGTAGTAGTATTGTGGTGGTCAGTCCCTCAGTCTTGTAGTAGTAGTGTTGAGGTGGTCAGTCCCTCAGTCTTGTAGTAGTATTGTGGTAGTCAGTCCCTCAGTCTTGTAGTAGTATTGTGGTGGTCAGTCCCTCAGTCTTGTAGTAGTATTGTGGTGGTCAGTCCCTCAGTCTTGTAGTAGTATTGTGGTGGTCAGTCCCTCAGTCTTGTAGTAGTAGTATTGAAGTGGTCAGTCCCTCAGTCTTGTAGTAGTATTGTGGTGGTAAGTCCCTCAGTCTTGTAGTAGTATTGTGGTGGTCAGTCCCTCAGTCTTGTAGTAGTATTGTGGTGGTCAGTCCCTCAGTCTTGTAGTAGTATTGTGGTAGTCAGTCCCTCAGTCTTGTAGTAGTATTGTGGTGGTCAGTCCCTTAGTCTTGTAGTAGTATTGTGGTGGACAGTCCCTCAGTCTTGTAGTAGTAGTATTGTGGTGGTCAGTCCCTCAGTCTTGTAGTAGTAGTATTGTGGTGGTCAGTCCCTCAGTCTTGTAGTAGTATTGTGGTGGTCAGTCCCTCAGTCTTGTAGTAGTATTGTGGTGGTCAGTCCCTCAGTCTTGTAGTAGTAGTATTGTGGTGGTCAGTCCCTCAGTCTTGTAGTAGTATTGTGGTGGTCAGTCCCTCAGTCTTGTAGTAGTATTGTGGTGGTCAGTCCCTCAGTCTTGTAGTAGTATTGTGGTAGTCAGTCCCTCAGTCTTGTAGTAGTATTGTGGTAGTCAGTCCCTCAGTCTTGTAGTAGTATTGTGGTAGTCAGTCCCTCAGTCTTGTAGTAGTATTGTGGTAGTCAGTCCCTCAGTCTTATAGTAGTATTGTGGTGGTCAGTCCCTCAGTCTTGTAGTAGTAGTATTGAGGTGGTCAGTCCCTCAGTCTTGTAGTAGTAGTATTTAGGTGGTCAGTCCCTCAGTCTTGTAGTAGTATTGTGGTGGTCAGTCCCTCAGTCTTGTAGTAGTAGTATTTAGGAGGTCAGTCCCTCAGCCTTGTAGAAGTAGTATTGTGGTGGTCAGTCCCTCAGTCTTGTAGTAATAGTATTGTGGTGGTCAGTCCCTCAGTCTTGTAGTAGTATTGTGGTGGTCAGTCCTTCAGTCTTGTAGTAGTATTGTGGTGGTCAGTCCCTCAGTCTTGTATTAGTATTGCGGTGGTCAGTCCTTCAGTCTTGTAGTAGTATTGTGGTGGTCAGTCCCTCAGTCTTGTAGTAGTACTGTGGTGGTCAGTCCCTCCGTCTTGTAGTAGTATTGTGGTGGTCAGTCCTTCAGTCTTGTAGTAGTATTGTGGTGGTCAGTCCCTCAGTCTTGTAGTAGTAGTATTGAAGTGGTCATTCCCTCAGTCTTGTAGTAGTATTGTGGTGGTCAGTCCCTCAGTCTTGTAGTAGTATTGTGGTGGTCAGTCCCTCAGACTTGTAGTAGTATTGTGGTGGCCAGTCCCTCAGTCTTGTAGTAGTATTGAGGTGGTCAGTCCCTCAGTCTTGTAGTAGTATTGAGGTGGTCAGTCGCTCAGTCTTGTAGTAGTATTGTGGTGGTCAGTCCCTCAGTCTTGTAGTAGTAGTATTGTGGTGGTCAGTCCCTCAGTCTTGTAGTAGTATTGTGGTGGTGAGTCCCTCAGTCTTGTAGTAGTATTGTGGTGGTCTGTCCCTCAGTCTTGTAGTAGTATTGTGGTGGTCAGTCCCTCAGTCTTGTAGTAGTATTGAAGTGGTCAGTCACTTAGTCTTGTAGTAGTATTGTGGTGGTCAGTCCCTCAGCCTTGTAGTAGTATTGTGGTGGTCAGTCCCTCAGTCTTGTAGTAGTATTGTGGTGGTCAGTCCCTCAGTCTTGTAGTAGTATTGTGGTGGTCAGTCCCTCAGTCTTGTAGTAGTATTGTGGTGGTCTGTCCCTCAGTCTTGTAGTAGTATTGTGGTGGTCAGTCCCTCAGTCTTGTAGTAGTATTGTGGTGGTCTGTCCCTCAGTCTTGTAGTAGTATTGTGGTGGTCAGTCCCTCAGTCTTGTAGTAGTATTGTGGTGGTCTGTCCCTCAGTCTTGTAGTAGTATTGTGGTGGTCAGTCCCTCAGTCTTGTAGTAGTATTGTGGTGGTCAGTCCCTCAGTCTTGTAGTAGTATTGTGGTGGTCAGTCCCTCAGTCTTGTAGTAGTATTGTGGTGGTCAGTCCCTCAGTCTTGTAGTAGTATTGTTGTGGTCAGTCCCTCAGTCTTGTAGTAGTATTGTGGTGGTCAGTCCCTCAGTCTTGTAGTAGTATTGTGGTGGTCAGTCCTTCAGTCTTGTAGTAGTATTGTGGTGGTCAGTCCTTCAGTCTTGTAGTAGTATTGTGGTGGTCAGTCCCTCAGCCTTGTAGTAGTATTGTGGTGGTCAGTCCCTCAGTCTTGTAGTAGTATTGTGGTGGTCAGTCCCTCAGTCTTGTAGTAGTATTGTGGTGGTCAGTCCCTCAGCCTTGTAGTAGTATTGTGGTGGTCAGTCCCTCAGTCTTGTAGTAGTATTGTGGTGGTCAGTCCCTCAACCTTGTAGTAGTATTGTGGTGGTCAGTCCCTCAGTCTTGTAGTAGTATTGTGGTGGTCAGTCCCTGAGTCTTGTAGTAGTATTGTGGTGGTCAGTCCTTCAGTCTTGTAGTAGTATTGTGGTGGTCAGTCTCTCAGTCTTGTAGTAGTATTGTGGTGGTCAGTCCCTCAGTCTTGTAGTAGTATTGTGGTGGTCAGTCCTTTAGTCTTGTAGTAGTATTGTGGTGGTCAGTCCTTTAGTCTTGTAGTAGTATTGTGGTGGTCAGTCCCTCAGTCTTGTAGTAGTATTGTGGTGGTGAGTCCTTCAGTCTTGTAGTAGTATTGTGGTGGTCAGTCCTTCAGTCTTGTAGTAGTATTGTGGTGGTCAGTCCCTCAGTCTTGTAGTAGTAGTACTGTGGTGGTCAGTCCTTCAGTCTTGTAGTAGTAGTATTGTGGTGGTCAGTCCCTCAGTCTTGTAGTAGTATTGTGGTGGTCAGTCCTTCAGTCTTGTAATAGTATTGTGGTGGTCAGTCCCTCAGTCTTGTAATAGTATTGTGGTGGTCAGTCCTTCAGTCTTGTAATAGTATTGTGGTGGTCAGTCCTTCAGTCTTGTAATAGTATTGTGGTGGTCAGTCCCTCAGTCTTGTAATAGTATTGTGGTGGTCAGTCCTTCAGTCTTGTAATAGTATTGTGGTGGTCAGTCCTTCAGTCTTGTAATAGTATTGTGGTGGTCAGTCCCTCAGTCTTGTAAAAGTATTGTGGTGGTCAGTCCTTCAGTCTTGTAATAGTATTGTGGTGGTCAGTCCTTCAGTCTTGTAATAGTATTGTGGTGGTCAGTCCCTCAGTCTTGTAATAGTATTGTTGTGGTCAGTCCCTCAGTCTTGTAATAGTATTGTGGTGGTCAGTCCCTCAGTCTTGTAATAGTATTGTGGTGGTCAGTCCTTCAGTCTTGTAATAGTATTGTGGTGGTCAGTCCCTCAGTCTTGTAATAGTATTGTGGTGGTCAGTCCCTCAGTCTTGTAATAGTATTGTGGTGGTCAGTCCTTCAGTCTTGTAATAGTATTGTGGTGGTCAGTCCCTCAGTCTTGTAATAGTATTGTGGTGGTCAGTCCCTCAGTCTTGTAATAGTATTGTGGTGGTCAGTCCTTCAGTCTTGTAATAGTATTGTGGTGGTCAGTCCCTCAGTCTTGTAATAGTATTGTGGTGGTCAGTCCCTCAGTCTTGTAATAGTATTGTGGTGGTCAGTCCTTCAGTCTTGTAATAGTATTGTGGTGGTCAGTCCTTCAGTCTTGTAATAGTATTGTGGTGGTCAGTCCCTCAGTCTTGTAATAGTATTGTGGTGGTCAGTCCTTCAGTCTTGTAATAGTATTGTGGTGGTCAGTCCTTCAGTCTTGTAATAGTATTGTGGTGGTCAGTCCCTCAGTCTTGTAATAGTATTGTGGTGGTCAGTCCTTCAACCTTGGGACGTGTTTATCTCTTTGTTCTCGATCAAAACTGAAGAGCTGGAGATAAACCCATCAACTTTATCTGAGAAACTATCATGACAAGTCGACAAGCTAACTCACTCTCACAAGATTCCTTTTGTGCTAAGAATTGCTTTAAACTGACTTCGTTAACTCTCGCTCACACACTCTCTCTCTCTCCAACACTTCACTACACAATCCAATACTCACTGCGCATCACACTCCACCACTCATTCCTCCACTCACTCCATGACTCCACCTAACTACACAACCAGCGAATCTTCATGCGAATATATGCCAAGTCTTCCAGTGGACCTTAGATAACAACATAATGTTTCACGAGTCCAAGTTTCAGTGTCTCCTGTATGGAAGAACTGAGGAAATAAAGACTATGACAGAGCACAGGATAAACACAGATCTTTTAATAGAACGTAAGCCACATGTGCGAAACGTAGGAGTAATGATGTCGATTGATCTCACGTTCAAGGATCACAACAATGGTGTCATTGCTACAGAAAAATAAATGATAGGTTGGATAACTAGAAGTTTTAAGACCAGGGACGCTGAGCTGCTCATGATACTCTTTAAGTCACTTGTTCTATCCAGGCTGAAATATTGCTGTATACTGACGTCTTCCTTCTAGACAGGCCAGATTGTTGCGCTGGAAAACAGAGAACTTTAACTGCTCGTAAACACTCAGTCATCTGAACTACTGAGGCTGTTTTAAATCCCTTCCATTGTATTCCTTGGAAAGTGGGCAAGATGTATCATAATTTACGTCTGGAAAATCCTGGAGGGACTGTCCCAAAGCTGAACACCGAAATCACTCTGAATGACATCACGAGACTTGGCAGATGCTGTAAAATACCTCTACTACAAACCACGGGTGCGACAAGTACACTAAGAGAACTCGATGAGTATCAGAGGTCCCCGACTCTTCAACGTCCTTCCTCACTGTGCTTTATATAAAAGGAATTACCAACAAACTTCGTACTGTCGTCAAGAGGAAGCTGTCCAAGTTCTTCAAATCAGTTCCTGACCAGACGGGCTCTTGGACAGCGTGTGCATCCAGCAGTAACAACCTGGTCGAGGAGGCCTTATTACGAACACAGGTGTCATCTAGTGGCCTGCACACCTGGTTGTAGCAAGATAACCAAGCTAGAAATGAGGAACGAACAAAAGGCAGTGGAGAGTAAATACTTATAGACTTCCTTCACAAAACAGCAAGCAATTATGAGCAGTAAGGCAATTTGCAAACAAGAGACACGGTGAGAACCGTCTTCGACCAGACTTGGAGATAAATCTGCCAGTGTTGATTCACGAGTGTCCAACATCGCTTCACAGCTTTGGTGGGCTTCCTTGTGATTGGCTGGTTGAACCAAGGTGCTGGCATAACGAGGGGTTCCTGCTCGTTATACACTGAGCATCTGGTTGGCTGGTCGGGAGGGCAGCCTATACGGCTGTGTGACAAACCGAATAAAATGCAACGTACTCTTAGCATGCCATAGGTCTTGATATACAAGGAGGTCAGGTCTAGGACCGGGCCCCGGGGGCGTTGGCCCCTGAAAACACCCTACAGATATCCTTCAAGTATCCCTCCACTGCTCCATCCAAAACTCTAATACTCCCTCCAGCACTCCAACACTCCCTCAAGACTCCAATACTTCTCCAGCACTCCAACACTCCCTCCATCACTCCAACACCCCCTCTACCACTCCAACACTCCCTCCAGCACTCCAACACCCCCTCTACCACTCCAACACTCCCTCCAGCACTCCAACCCTCCCTCCACCACTCCAACACTCCCTCCACCACTCCAACACTCCCTCCACCACTCCAACACTCCACTGCAGCAGTATTACAACACTGTATCAGTGCTGCAACACTGCAGTAATGCTGTAACATTGCATCACTGCAGAAATGCTGCAACACAGGTGTGGTTGTAACAGCAGTGTTGTCAGCACCGTTATTCTGAAGAGTCAGCTGAACGACTCCACGATCCTGACATTTCTTGCCTCGATGACTGTATGCTGATAAGGGGGAGGGGGAAGGCGGGGTGAGAGGGAAGGGAAGGGCAAGTTAGGAAGGGGTGAGAGGGAAGGGAAGGTGGGGGTGAGGGGGGACGGGGGTGAGAGGGAGTGGCGGGTGTGAGAGGGGGTGAGAGGGAGTGATGGGGGTCAGAGGTCTGGATGTTTCTATGTAGAGTCTGAGCTGGCAGACTTCAGTAGTATCAGTCTGAACTGGCAGACTTCAGTAGTGTCAGTCTGAGCTGGCAGACTTCAGTAGTGTCAGTCTGAGCTGGTAGACTTCAGTAGTATCAGTCTGAGCTGGCAGACTTCAGTAGTATCAGTCTGAACTGGCAGACTTCAGTAGTATCAGTCTGAACTGGCAGACTTCAGTAGTATCAGTCTGAACTGGCAGACTTCAGTAGTATCAGTCTGAACTGGCAGACTTCAGTAGTATCAGTCTGAACTGGCAGACTTCAGTAGTATCAGTCTGAACTGGCAGACTTCAGTAGTATCAGTCTGAGCTGGCAGACTTCAGTAGTATCAGTCTGAGCTGGCAGACTTCAGTAGTATCAGTCTGAACTGGCAGACTTCAGTAGTATCAGTCTGAGCTGGCAGACTTCAGTAGTATCAGTCTGAGCTGGCAGACTTCAGTAGTATCAGTCTGAGCTGGCAGACTTCAGTAGTATCAGTCTGAACTGGCAGACTTCAGTAGTATCAGTCTGAGCTGGCAGACTTCAGTAGTATCAGTCTGAGCTGGCAGACTTCAGTAGTATCAGTCTGAACTGGCAGACTTCAGTAGTATCAGTCTGAACTGGCAGACTTCAGTAGTATCAGTCTGAGCTGGCAGACTTCAGTAGTATCAGTCTGAGCTGGCAGACTTCAGTAGTATCAGTCTGAACTGGCAGACTTCAGTAGTATCAGTCTGAGCTGGCAGACTTCAGTAGTATCAGTCTGAGCTGGCAGACTTCAGTAGTATCAGTCTGAGCTGGCAGACTTCAGTAGTATCAGTCTGAACTGGCAGACTTCAGTAGTATCAGTCTGAGCTGGCAGACTTCAGTAGTATCAGTCTGAGCTGGCAGACTTCAGTAGTATCAGTCTGAGCTGGCAGACTT
This sequence comes from Cherax quadricarinatus, assembly GCF_038502225.1. Taxonomy (NCBI): domain Eukaryota; kingdom Metazoa; phylum Arthropoda; class Malacostraca; order Decapoda; family Parastacidae; genus Cherax; species Cherax quadricarinatus. Next base: position 35,919,298 of record NC_091305.1, read on the forward strand.
CAGTAGTATCAGTCTGAACTGGCAGACTTCAGTAGTATCAGTCTGAACTGGCAGACTTCAGTAGTATCAGTCTGAACTGGCAGACTTCAGTAGTATCAGTCTGAACTGGCAGACTTCAGTAGTATCAGTCTGAACTGGCAGACTTCAGTAGTATCAGTCTGAACTGGCAGACTTCAGTAGTATCAGTCTGAGCTGGCAGACTTCAGTAGTATCAGTCTGAGCTGGCAGACTTCAGTAGTATCAGTCTGAACTGGCAGACTTCAGTAGTATCAGTCTGAGCTGGCAGACTTCAGTAGTATCAGTCTGAGCTGGCAGACTTCAGTAGTATCAGTCTGAGCTGGCAGACTTCAGTAGTATCAGTCTGAGCTGGCAGACTTCAGTAGTATCAGTCTGAGCTGGCAGACTTCAGTAGTATCAGTCTGAGCTGGCAGACTTCAGTAGTATCAGTCTGAGCTGGCAGACTTCAGTAGTATTAGTCTGAGCTGACAGACTTCAGTAGTATCAGTCTGAACTGGCAGACTTAGAACTGGAAAGTACAACTCGAAGCTGAAAGTACAGATGAGTCACTGGGATGTTAGGAAGTATTTCTTCAGCCTTAGGGTGATCAGGAAGTAGGGCGACCTGCATCTACCACTCCACTGTCGGTAGAGGCAGGATCTATACACAGCTTTAAGAAGTATGATAAGACTCGAATGCTGGAGTGAACACAGTAGCGGCCAGCAAGAGGCAGGGTCAGGAGCTGAAAATCAACCTCTGTTACAGCATATAGGTTAGCACACATACACACACAGAAGTGGGATCCATAGCTTTAAGAAGAGGTATGATAGCTCATGGAGCAGGAAGAATGACCTAGTAGCGACCAGTGAAGAGGCGGGGCCAAGAACTATGACTCGACCACTACAACCACAACTAGGTGAGTACACACATACACACGGTTGTGAGAGCCATCTAATGTTTGTTTACAGTAGTATTACAGCGTGACAGATGGCAGTGACTGAGGAGTGTGTGTGTGTGTGTGTGTGTGTGTGACCAGACTTACAGCCCGTCCAGGTCTATCTACAGTCCACTACTATTACATTCTCATCATAAGTTCCATGTTATCCACAATCAGGGACACCTCTGACACTATCCCTTCTGTATTACCATTCACGTATACATGAAACAGCACCGGCTCTATGACCGGTGCTGTGGAACCCCACTCGTCACTTGCACCCTTTCCAACAACTCGTCACGGACCATCACTCGTTTCCTTCCTGTCAGGTATGTCTTTCATCCACTACAGTGATTTTCCTGTTTAATCCTACCAATTCCTCTAGCTTTTATACCAGTCTCTTGCGATACTGTGTCGAAAGCCTTCTTACTGTACAAGAAAATTCATTCTACCCATCCTTTCTCTCTCTCTCTCTCTCTCTCTCTCTCTCTCTCTCTCTCTCTCTCTCTCTCTCTCTCTCTCTCTCTCTCTCTCTCTCTCTCTCTCTCTCTCTCTCTCTCTCTCTCTTGTCTTACTTCTGTTACCTTGTTGTAGAACTCCAGTAGGTTTGTGACACAAGATTTACCAGCTCTCAAGCCGTGCTTGTTGTAATGTATGAATCCAGTCCTGTCTAGGCGCTCCATCACTTTTCTCCTGATAATCTTCTCCTTAGCTTTACTTACTATGCATGTCAGTTACTACATTTGCTGCCTTCCACACGTCCAGCAATTGTGTGTGTGTGTGTGTGTGTGTGTGTGTGTGTGTGTGTGTGTGTGTGTGTGTGTGTGTGTGTGTGTGTGTGTGTGTGTGTGTGTTTTATGGGAATTTACACAGAATACAATGGCAGGTGATGCTGTGTCATGTGGGTGGTTGTGTGGGCAGAAACAGTTATGTGTGAATGAGAGAGAGAGAGAGAGAGAGAGAGCGAGCATGAGTGGCATTTAATATATAAGGATGAGTAAAAATGGATGAATGAGGGCGAGTGAGTGAGGGTGAGTGATTATGAGGGTGAATGAGAAAAGGTGAGTGAGGGAGAGTAAGGGGGAACGAGAGGTGAGGGAGAGTGAATGGGAGTGAGTACGGATGAATGAGGCTGAGTGCATGACGATAAGGAAGTGAGGGTGAGTGATTGAGGGTAAGTTATATTGAATGAGGTTGAGTGAATGTAGGTGAGGAGTGAGGATAAGAGTGAGGGTGAGTGAATGTAGGTGAGGGTGAGTGAATGTAGGTGAGCGGTGAGGATAAGAGTGAGTGACGGTGAGTGAGTAATTCTCAGTGAATGTTGGATTTTTCTGTTAACTACTACTCCTTGTGTTCTATCTTTCAGAAAGTTCAACACTTCCTTTCCATACCTTTGTAACTTGTCATGATTGTGACTAGACCTACCTGGAGTTCATTACCTTTGTAAATTGTGAGTTCATTACCTTTGTAAATTGTGAATTCATTACCTCTGTAACTTGCTCAGCTATCAAAACTTTGAGGTCCAGTCCCTGGACCCATTATGTACCTGTGTAATCTTTTGACTACCGCCCACAGGATGGGTATGGGGTGTGTAATAAACATATTAAACTAACATCTCACTCACTTCACCTACACTCACCCCATGATCGCATTTGCCAGACACCTTAGCGAAGTCCGTGTCCACCACCTCTACGTCTTGCTTTTGTTTCAGCACCTCCGTAATCCTGTCACAGTGGTGTTAGTAGTTGTGACAACTACGATTTCCCAGCTGTAAACCCAAGCTGGTTTGGGCTATGTATGTTGTGCTCTTCCATAAGTTTGTAAACTGACATCTCACCACTTTCTCAAAGACTCGTGTGTATCCATCAAGACGTCAAGGAAACACTCCGTTACACCTATCTTCAGTTTTCTCAATAAACACTTTGATGGGTGCATATGTGTCTTTTGCCGACAAGGTGACAGTATTATCTTCCCTCTTTCACTTTTATGTGTGATGTTAATACTACTGCTCTGTAAGATATTTAGTTACCAGTGTTCTGCTGCCTCCTTCAAGTGAAGGCTCTGTCTGCAGTGGCCAGTCAGTGCTCTTGCTAATGTGACATCTGTGTTAATTTACCTAACATTTTGTCGGTAATTCTACTATTATTACTAGTACTATTTTGCCCTTCTTTGTGAGTAAGGAATACCACAAATCGTCCGGGACATGCTCTGTGTGACCTTCAACGATAATGAAAAAAAAAATATCTGCATTCTCCAACGTTCAGTGGGTTGCTGAACATTGATTCTTCTTCTTGGTGTTTTAAACTTTTCAATGACGTCTTTTTCATCGTCAGTGTTTATGAACCTGTGATTAATGGTTCAATTCTACAAGTGAATCTTATCCTGGATTTTACAGGTTTGTAGATGTAGATTTTTTTTTTTTGCTGTGTCCTGGACGACTTTTTGTTCCCATTGTAATGTTTCGTCTGGTACGAGAGTTTGATTGAGAGTGCGACTGCCACAGTGAAAGTGAGTGTAACTGTGAGAATGTGTTGGTGATGGTGAGGGAGGGTGAGTGAAAGTGAGTAAATGAGGGTGAGGATAAGTTAGGGGAAGTAAATGGGGGGTGAGTTAGGATGGGTAAGGGTAAGTTAGCGAGGGGTGAGTGAGGATGAGTGTATGTACTGAGCGTAACTACTTTCTATGTGGGAAGATTCTTGTGGTTACCTGTTCAACCATTACTGCTGCTGTTTTTGCCGGCCCCCCCCCCCCCCACACACGAGTATAAGCAGTAATGAAGGCTGACCAACACAGTAACGACCGCAAAACACTCCAACAACCAGGGTGGAACAACCCCAGCAAGGAGACTGGATGAATACCATCCCCCCGTCCCTGGTACCTGGTACTTGGTACCTGCTTCTTGATTCTTGGTACCTGGTTCTTGGTACCTGGTTCTTGGTCTCTGACTGCTGGTTCCTTGTTCCTGGTCCCTGGCTCCTGGTCCCTAGTACATGGTCCTTAGGACCTGATTCCTGGTTCTTAGTACCTGATTCCTGGTCCCTGGTACATGGTCCTTGGTGCCTGGTCCCTGGTTCCCCCTCTTCATCCCACAAGTATGTTATTTCCTGTCAACAGATGCAGCAACACAGGTGGCCAGAATTCCTCCACTAGCAGCAATAACCACAAACCTACCCACCAGACCATCCACATGGACACTCTTGCCTGTCCCTCAAGGCATCAAGCAAGGACCCAGTGCATGAAGAAGAGATATATATCACGTACACAAATGCTGGTGGCACTACCAAGAAGAGCTGTGAGATGATTACATTCAGTATAGAAGCAAAAAAAAAAAAAAGAGAAGAATAGCCTTAGTAAAGACAAACTGACAGAAATGAAAACTAATGTGATATTCCCTAGAGGGTATCAAATAATGAAGAAGGAGAGAAAGAGAGGAGGTGGTAAGAGAGAAAAAAAAGGGCAGCACCAATGATTCATGATATGTGAGGCTTGAAACGATTAATAACCTTTGCATTAATCATTTCAGTGACTGTGCAGCACCATCATTGGGAAATATTAAGAAGAAAAGTAATAACTAGATGTATTTCGGTCACTGTACGATATGAGAAAGTTTTCCCCGCGTGTCATAGCCCTAGCAACCTCTACCTCAATGAATGTTGTAGGAACAGCGCAGAGTACAGCCTAAGTGTCTGACACAATTAGAAAGATTTGATGTGGATCAGAAGAAACATTCACAGGTTATCACAAACAAAATAGTATCATTTCTTTAATAAAAAATAACAAATTAGAAGGTACACAACCCAAGACCTTCCACTATGAAATATCACCTCTGAAAGCTTTAAGCCAAAATGAAAGATTGGATATCAGATTAGAGAACGTATGGAGGAAGTGAATGTGTTCAGATATTTGTGAGTGGATCTGTCAGCAGAAGGGTTTATGATAGACGAGGCGAACCATAGAAGTGACGAGGCGAGAAAGATGAGCGGAATACTGAGGAATCTGTGGAGATAAAAGACGTTATTCATGGAAGCAAAGAGGGGAGAGCATGGAAGAATAGTTGTACCAACGTTCTTATATGGGTGTGAAGCATGGGTAGTGAATGTTGCAACAAGGAGAAGGCTGGAGGCAGTAGAGATGTCATGTCTGAGGGCAATGTGTTGTGTGAATATTATGCAGAGGATCCGTAGCTTAGAGACTAGGAAGTGTGGGGTTATTAAAGTATTCCACAGAGGACTGACGAGAGGTTGTTGTGTCTCGGAAATTTAGAGAGGATGGAACAAAATAGACCGACTAAGAGGGTATATACTTTTGTAGTGGAAGGAAGGCGGGTTAGGAGCCGTCCTAGGAAAGGTTGGAGGGAGGGGGTACAGCAGGTTTTGTGTGCAAGCGTGTGTGAGCGTGTTAGATAGGAGCGAGTAGAGGTAAATGATTTTTATGACGTGCTGTTAGAGTGTGAGCAAAGTAACACGAAAGGATTCAGGGAAGCCGGTTAGCTGGACTTGAGTCCAGCTAACTGGACTGCACTCTGAAAGAGAGATGTCGATATGTTGCAGCTTTTGAACTGTTGTATCTGCACATCTCGAGAAAGATAGTGATGGAGTGAGTGATGATGAAAGTGTATCTTCTTTTTCGGGTTAGGGGCCGTCCGGTGGAAAATGGCCGATGTATTAAATAAATGTAAAGGCATTCTTTAGATATCTCACAGAAATTACTATATTACAGTACACCAGTGTTACGACTTTGATGTCGTAACTTAAATAAAATGTTCCTGGCTCCTAAAAGCATCTCACACTGCTGTCTAGGGGTTATAAAATTATTCTGAAATACAGAGCAAACCTTGGCCAGCATGTACTCATATAAATTAAGCATGAGTGCAAATAATTAACGTTGTATGAAGAAGGACACAAAAACTCACCTATACAAAAAGATATATAATAATGAGTAACTTACATACAACTTATAATCTATTCCAAAAAAAAAAAACACCACACTCCAGTTCACATTAGCTCACTAGCACACTGCTACTAATGATTTACACAAAACAAATGATGGTGTATACTTTATTACTCTGACTGCCTTATTGACTGTGTTGTAAGCTGGTATATACCATGGCCAAGTACTGCAGATCCTTTGAAATTACTTGTGCTAGTGAAACAGGGTGCCTGTTTCAACACCGTTTATTGGTAGTCGCTGCTTCCTTGTTGTCTGAGGTTTGTGTAGTGCCACCAGCGCGAGTCAGGTATTTGTGACATGATTTATACTGCATTCTCTGCCTAAATGATCGCTGCAGTGTTGTTACAATTAATAACTTTGCCATTTGCCATTTAACATCAGTGGAACTTCGTGAGCTGATATGTAACAAATTAATGGCTGATACATCGACTATGATTTCTGTATCTCCCTCTGATGGTTCTAATTTACTTTGAGCTCGTGATAGTTTCCTCCTCCCCTCTGTTTCCTTGTTGTGATGGTGATTACGCTCCAGATCGTTTGTCCGGTGATATGCCTGTTGAGGAGGCATGTGATAACAGGTCAGGGCATAGTCAAGATAAATCTGCTTCTCTTACTCTTGGATTTGCGAAGTTTATTCTGGAACAGAGAGGAACAGTATGATTTTTGCCAAGGAGGAACATGACAAAGGAGATGCGGCAGTATCATCGTACAAGCGGTTAGTGTTTTAATTCATAAAATCGACAACATTAGCTCCACGTTTTATTGAACCTGAGCGTGTGCAATTTCTACTTGCTTGATGAAGAACATGTATATCACAGTGCTGTTAAATCAGCTGCGTTAGATACCTAGATACAGAAGAGTTCAGACTGAATAAGTTTCAGCCTGGGCAGTCCAACGTGGATTTTGCTCGAGAGAAATCTAAGGTATTGACTAAATACAAATCAGCAGGAATCACTAACTTTAGTGATCTTGAGCAGTTTGTGTTACCGGAAATGATATTAAATACTGTTATTCCTTATGTTCACGTTTTTCTTGGGCATCGAGTACTTACGTCTGCGATTGAAACAACTAAACTGGGAGACACGTTTGAAGTGAATGGACAATTAAGATTTCTTTGTTTTCATTGCAGAACTCATGAGAAAACGCATCAGAGGAAAACGTTTTCAGGTGATTTGAAGGGTGATATTTTAGGTAATCAACATCCGCGGTCTACAAAAAACAATAATACGTAACTAATTTCAAGGGTAAGACTATGAAGTTACAAAGTGTAAGTACTGCTTTAAAGTACGGAAGCAGTTTTCAGGTAATGGTAAGTCTGGGAACACAAACAAACAAGCAATAATCTATGAGATAACATTTCACTTGTAGCGGATATTCCTGTGTCCCAGGTTGATGTGAAGGAATTTATGGCTCCTATTTAATAACCAGAGTATAGTAAGTGGTGCTGTAAGACTATGTGACTCTTGCTATTTCTAGGGAGTCTAATGCATATTGTTCTTTGTTGAGAGACTGTGTAAGAAGACGCTTACCTCAACCAAAACATATTACTGGAGGCACATGAGGTGCGATACTGTATGTCATTATGACTACGTAGGATACAAATTAATTCACAGTACTGTAGGGGTATTTAAATGTAGCAGTGTATGGGAATGCCTTGTGAAGGAAACGTTATTGTTAATCGGTTACGTCGTCCTCTTGGAAATTGTGTGCTGATCCCGTAGTGAACACGTAGCTCAATACCTGAACTAGTTCCAGTTCTGGTCGTAGCTCTGGCAATATCGAAGGTGTGTTCAGGTGAGAGTGTTGACCTTGCCTCGGGAGACTCACACGTCAGGTTGGACAATTTCTTTGCAATGACAGCTGGCCAGGGTCATGCAACTTGAGTGACACTCGCAAGGTCAGGTCTTCCTATACCTGGGTGGGAGCTACTATAAAAAGTCCCCGTACTTGAATTTGCACGAACATCCTGGGCGAAATATGGCTGAGACATAGATGCTGCTGCGCAGAACACTCCTTTGTAAAGTAACGTAACGGGTTTTATTCAGACAAATCAATTTTATAGGCTAAGAGCTGTTATCCGACCCTCAGTTGATTTCAAAATCAACCCCTATCTAAGGTATACTACCATCCCCAGGATGCAACCCACACCAGTCGATTAACGCCCAGATACCTACTCTTCTAGGTGAACAGGAACAACTGGTGTAAGGAAACACGCCCAATGTTTCTACACTTACATCTTTGATATACCTTTGATGAGTTTCGAGAGTCTCTCTACTCCCGGAGCCCGGTCATGGGCCAGGCTCGTCTGATGCTTGCCTGGTCAACCAGGCAGTTGCTGCTGGAGGCCTGCTGCTCCACATATCCCTTACCGGGGATCGAACCACAGACACTTAGTGTGTGAGCTAAGTGCGCTATCAACTGAGCCACGGAACACCTAGTGCGGTCAGGATGTTCTTGTTTGGTGGCAGGACTGTCGGATGTTCTTGTTTGGTGGCAGGACTGCCGGATGTTCTTGTTTGGTGGCAGGACTGCCGGATGTTCTTGTCTGGTGGCAGGACTGCCGGATGTTCTTGTCTGGTGGCAGGACTGCCGGATGTTCTTGTCTGGTGGCAGGACTGCCGGATGTTCTTGTCTGGTGGCAGGACTGCCGGATGTTCTTGTCTGGTGGCAGGACTGCCGGATGCTCTTGCTGGTGGCAGGACTGCCGGATGTTCTTGTCTGGTGGCAGGACTGCCGGATGTTCTTGTTTGGTGGCAGGACTGCCGGATGTTCTTGTCTGGTGGCAGGACTGCCGGATGTTCTTGTCTGGTGGCAGGACTGCCGGATGTTCTTGTCTGGTGGCAGGACTGCCGTATGTTCTTGTCTGGTGGCAGGACTGCCGGATGTTCTTGTCTGGTGGCAGGACTGCTGGATGCTCTTGCTGGTGGCAGGACTGCCGGATGTTCTTGTCTGGTGGCAGGACTGCCGGATGTTCTTGTTTGGTGGCAGGACTGCCGGATGTTCTTGTCTGGTGGCAGGACTGCCGGATGTTCTTGTCTGGTGGCAGGACTGCCGGATGTTCTTGTCTGGTGGCAGGACTGCCGTATGTTCTTGTCTGGTGGCAGGACTGCCGGATGTTCTTGTCTGGTGGCAGGACTGCCGGATGCTCTTGCTGGTGGCAGGACTGCCGGATGTTCTTGTCTGGTGGCAGGACTGCCGGATGTTCTTGTTTGGTGGCAGGACTGCCGGATGTTCTTGTCTGGTGGCAGGACTGCCGGATGTTCTTGTCTGGTGGCAGGACTGCCGGATGTTCTTGTCTGGTGGCAGGACTGCCGTATGTTCTTGTCTGGTGGCAGGACTGCCGGATGCTCTTGTCTGGTGGCAGGACTGCCGGATGTTCTTGTCTGGCGGCAGGACTGCCGGATGTTCTTGTCTGGTGGCAGGACTGCCGGATGCTCTTGTCTGGTGGCAGGACTGCCGGATGCTCTTGTCTGGTGGCAGGACTGCCGGATGCTTTTGTCTGGTGGCAGGACTGCCGGATGCTCTTGTCTGGTGGCAGGACTGCCGGATGCTCTTGTCTGGTGGCAGGACTGCCGGATGCTCTTGTCTGGTGGCAGGACTGCCGGATGTTCTTGTCTGGTGGCAGGACTGCCGGATGTTCTTGTATGGTGGCAGGACTGCCGGATGCTCTTGTCTGGTGGCAGGACTGCCGGATGCTCTTGACTGCCGGATGCTCTTGTCTGGTGGCAGGACTGCCGGATGTTCTTGTCTGGTGGCAGGACTGCCGGATGCTCTTGTCTGGTGACAGGACTGCCGGATGCTCGGGTTGCCATGCCAGAAGGCTCGACATGTAATACAAACATAAGAACGGTTCTCCACTTTACGCATTAAATTCGACAATGTCTGAAGACGAAGCAAAAACTCTCAGCTGTTGTGTTGTAATATAACGTTGAACAAGGCAACAAGTCACAGTATCTCACATCTTCTTGAGGATACCATTGGTTATGTCATCTTTATTTACCTGCACTGTGCTCTTGTAGGAGAGACAAGTTATAAACATTTATATAATCTTTCTTAAGATCCGACAGTGTGTGGAGGATCACTGAAGACACTTATGACAGAACAGAGGTGGTAATAATAATAATAATAATAATAATAATAATAATAATAATAATAATAATAATAATAATAATGATAATAATAATAATAATAATAATAATAATAATAATAATAATAATAATAATAATAATAATAACAACAATAATAATAACAATAATAATAATAATAATAATAATAACAATAATAATAATAATAATAATAATAATAATAATAATAATTAATAATAATAATAATAATAATCTTCATTTCTACAAGTACATGATACAACTTATATAGACCATATCTGATATCAGTGACATACTAAAAAGACAGTCCCGTTATTCAGAGAATTTCGGGTAACTTAGGTTAATTCAGTTCCCCATGATGCGACCCACAACAGTCGGCTAACACCCAGGTAACTTACACAAATAACCCGCATATTGGAGAGAGAAGCTTATGACGACGTTTCGGTCCTACTAGGACCATTTACAAAGTCAAACTAACAAAAAGTAGAGGGAGTATATATAGGTATTGTGCCTTTTTGTTATGTACCCAGGTACCTACTTGCTGTTAGGTGAACAGGAACAGCACGTGTCTTAAGGAAACACGTCCAGTGTAATACGGTTCTTAGTTACATAACCCTAATTTTTAAAGGGGTGTAATGGTAAGCCAGTGGAAGGCCTCGGTCAGATGACCAAAAGCTCCTGCGGCGGGACATCATATGACTAAGACCCGCGTCAGGAAAAACTTGTCCTGTTTTCTGACGACTCTTACCTAACCTAACCTGGTTAACTTTGTGGAGATGAACTTAAGTTGATATTTGTGGTGTGTGACAGTCAGACCAGAAACTATTATGGCACCAGTTAGTCTGTTAAAATGTCCAGCAAGATGCCTATTGAATGACGTGCTGGACGTGCTTTAATGACGTGCTGGACGAGCTCTAATGACGTGCTGGACGTACTGTAACGACGTGCTGGACGTACTCTAAAGACGTGCTGGACGAGCTTTAATGATGTGCTGGACCAGCTCTAATGGCAAGGAAGTGTTAAACAGCAGTGACTGTTCAATGATGGCTGATCGTTGACACGGTGAGTGGGGTGTCACTGATGGCTGATCGTTGACACGGTGAGTGGGGTGTCACTGATGGCTGATCGTTGACACGGTGAGTGGGGTGTCACTGATGGCTGATCGTTGACACGGTGAGTGGGGTGTCACTGATGGCTGGTCAGTGACACGGTGAGTGGGGTGTCACTGATGGCTGATCGTTGACACGGTGAGTGGGGTGTCACTGATGGCTGATCGTTGACACGGTGAGTGGGGTGTCACTGATGGCTGATCGTTGACACGGTGAGTGGGGTGTCACTGATGGCTGATCGTTGACACGGTGAGTGGGGTGTCACTGATGGCTGGTCAGTGACACGGTGAGTGGGGTGTCACTGATGGCTGATCGTTGACACGGTGAGTGGGGTGTCACTGATGGCTGATCGTTGACACGGTGAGTGGGGTGTCACTGATGGCTGATCGTTGACACGGTGAGTGGGGTGTCACTGATGGCTGATCGTTGACACGGTGAGTGGGGTGTCACTGATGGCTGGTCAGTGACACGGTGAGTGGGGTGTCACTGATGGCTGGTCAGTGACACGGTGAGTGGGGTGTCACTGATGGCTGATCGTTGACACGGTGAGTGGGGTGTCACTGATGGCTGATCGTTGACACGGTGAGTGGGGTGTCACTGATGGCTGGTCAGTGACACGGTGAGTGGGGTGTCACTGATGGCTGGTCAGTGACACGGTGAGTGGGATGTTACCACTTAAACTGAACATTTAATCAAACAGTAGTTACGTTATTTCAAAAGTATAGTGAAAATATATTTCTTGTTAATGGTATTGTGTGTGACCTACAGTGATCTGCTCACGTTACAACCCTCCCTTCCACTAGCTATATCAACACTCTTTACTTCCCTTCCTCAGGCGGGGTAGAGGTCGGCCTAGGAAAGGTTGGAGAGAGGGCGTAAAGGAAGTTTTGTGTGCGAGGGGCTTGAACTTCCGGCAAACATGCGTGAGCGTTTTAAATAGGAGTGAATGAAGACATGGTTTTTAGAACTTGACGTGCTGTTGGAGTGTGAGCAGGGTAATATTTGTGAAGGGATTCAGGGAAACCGGCAGGCTGGACTTGAGCCCTGGAGATGGAGTGCAGTCACTCACCCACCACCTCACTCACCAACTGACTCACTTACCACCTCACTCACCCACCACCTCACTCACCCACCACCTCACTCACCAAATGATTCATTTACCACCTCACTCACCAAATGACTCACCCACCACCTTACTCACCAACTGACTCACCCACCACCTGACCCATCCACAATTTCACTCATCCAACACCTCACTCACCCAGCAACTGACTCACCCACCACGTCACTCTCCCACCACCTCACTCACCCACCACCTCACTCACCCACAACCTCACCCACCCACCACCTGACTCACCTGTTACCTGACTTACCCACCACCTCACTTATCCACCACCTCACTCATCCGCCACCCCACCCATCCGCCACCTCGCTCACCCACCAATTCACTCACCCACGTCACTCACCCACCACCTGACTCACCCGTCACTTCACTCACCCGCCAAATTACTCATTCACCACCTCACTCACTCACCACCTCACTCATCCACAACCTCACTCATCCACCACCTCACTCATCCACCACTTTACTCATCCATCACATCACTCATCCACCACCTCACTCATCCACCTCATTCACCCACCACCTCATTCATCCACCACCTCACTCACCCACCACCTGACTCACCCACCACCTGACTCACCTGTTACCTGACTCACCCACCACCTCACTCATCCACCACCTCACTCATCCGCCACCTCACTCACCCACCAATTCACTCACAACCTCACTCACCCTCCATCCGACTCACCCACCACCTGACTCACCCACCACTTTACTTACTCATCACATCACTGACCCACCAACTGACTCACCAACAACCTTACTCACAACCTCACTCACCACCCCACTCAATCAACACCTAACTCACCACCACCACCTCACTCATCCAAAACCTCACCCATCACGTCATTCACCCATCACCTGACTCACCTATTACCTGATTCACCCGCCACTTCACTCACCTGCCACATTAGTCATTCACCACTTCACTCATCCACCACCTCACTCACTCACCACCTCACTCATCCACAACCTCACTCTTCCACCACCTCATTCATCCACCACCTCACTCATTCATCACCTCATTCATCCACACCTTACTCATCCACCACATCACTCATCCACACCTTACTCATCCACCACCTCACTCATACATCACCTCACTCATCCACCACCTCACTCATCCACTACTTCACTCATCCATCGCCTCACTCATTCACCACCTCACTCATTCACCACCTCAATCATCCACCACCTCACTCATCCACCACCTCACTCATCCAGCACTTCACTCATCTACCACTTCACTCATCCACAACTTCACTTATCAACCAATTCATTCATTCACCACCTCACTCATCCACCACCTCACTCGTCCACCACCTCATTCATCCATCAGGTAACTCATCGACCACTTCACTCATTCATCACCTTACTCATCTATCACCTCACTCATCCATCACCTCACTCATCCACCACCTCACTCATCCATCACCTCACTCATCCACCACCTCACTCATCCATCACCTCACTCATCCACCACCTAACTCATCCACCACCTCACTCATCCACCACCTAACTCATCCACCACCTCACTCATCCACCACCTCACTCATCCACCACCTAACTCATCCACCACCTCACTCATCCACCACCTAACTCATCCACCACCTCACTCATCCACCACCTCACTCATCCACCACCTCACTCATCCACCACCTAACTCATCCATCACCTCACTCATCCACCACCTCACTCATCCATCACCTCACTCATCCACCACCTAACTCATCCACCACCTCACTCATCCACCACCTAACTCATCCACCACCTCACTCATCCACCACCTAACTCATCCACCACCTCACTCATCCACCACCTCACTCATCCACCACCTCACTCATCCACCACCTAACTCATCCATCACCTCACTCATCCACCACCTAACTCATCCATCACCTCACTCATCCACCACCTAACTCATCCACCACCTCACTCATCCACCACCTAACTCATCCATCACCTCACTCATCCACCACCTAACTCATCCACCACCTCACTCATCCACCACCTAACTCATCCACCACCTCACTCATCCACCACCTAACTCATCCACCACCTCACTCATCCACCACCTCACTCATCCACCACCTCACTCATCCACCACCTAACTCATCCATCACCTCACTCATCCACCACCTAACTCATCCACCACCTCACTCATCCACCACCTAACTCATCCACCACCTAACTCATCCACCACCTCACTCATCCACCACCTCACTCATCCACCACCTCACTCATCCACCACCTAACTCATCCACCACCTAACTCATCCACCACCTCACTCATCCACCACCTCACTCATCCACCACCTCACTCATCCACCACCTCACTCATCCACCACCTCACTCATCCACCACCTCACTCATCCACCACCTCACTCATCCACCACCTCACTCATCCACCACCTAACTCATCCACCACCTAACTCATCCACCACCTCACTCATCCACCACCTCACTCATCCACCACCTCACTCATCCACCACCTCACTCATCCACCACCTCACTCATCCACCACCTCACTCATCCACCACCTCACTCATCCACCACCTCACTCATCCACCACCTCACTCATCCACCACCTCACTCATCCACCACCTCACTCATCCACCACCTAACTCATCCACCACCTAACTCATCCACCACCTCACTCATCCACCACCTCACTCATCCACCACCTCACTCATCCACCACCTCACTCATCCACCACCTCACTCATCCACCTTGTAAACAGTTTCATTGAAGCATCTTGGAACAGGTTTTGTAGGCTGGCCACAGTGCCTCCCAGTACACTACCACACCAGTACTACCCCTACCACACCAGTACTACCCCTACCACACCAGTACTACCCCTACCACACCAGTACTACCCCTACCACCCCAGTACTACCCCTACCACACCAGTACTACCCCTACCACACCAGTACTACCCCTACCACACCAGTACTACCCCTACCACACCAGTACTACCCCTACCACACCAGTACTACCCCTACCACACCAGTACTATCCCTACCACACCAGTACTACCCCTACCACACCAGTACTACCCCTACCACACCAGTACTACCCCTACCACACCAGTACTACCCCTACCACACCAGTACTACCCCTACCACACCAGTACTACCCCTACCACACCAGGACTACCCCTACCACACCAGTACTACCCCTACCACACCAGTACTACCCCTACCACACCAGTACTACCCCTACCACACCAGTACTACCACTACCACACCAGCGCTACCACTACCACACACCAGTGCTACCACTATCACACACCAGTACTACCACTACCACACCAGTTCTTCCACTACACACACCGGTACTACCACTACCACACACCAGTACTACCACACCAGTACTACCATTACCACACTAGTGCTACCACTACGACACACCAGTACTACCACTACCACACACCAGTACCACCACCACTACCACACACCAGTCCTACCACTACCACAGACCAGTACTACCACTACCACACACCAGTACTACCGCTACCACACCAGTACTACCAGTACCACACATCAGTACCACCACTACCACACCCCAATACTACCAGTACCACACACCTGTGCTACAACTACCACACACCAGTACTACCTCTACCACACACCATGACTACCACTACCACACTCCAGTACTAACATCCAGTTCCTGTCTTGTAATAACATCCAATCTGTGTAGTAATAAACTCCAGTTCCTGTATTGTAATTACATCCAGTTCCTGTTGTAATAACATCCAGTGCCTGTGTTGTATTATCATCCAGTTCCTGTTGTAATAACATCAAGTTCCTGTGTTTTAATAACAGCCAGTTCCTGTTGCAATAACTTCTAGTTCCTGTGTTGTATTATCATCCAGTTCCTGTTGTAATAACATCCAGTGCCTGTGTTGTGATAACATCCAGTTCCTGTTGTAGTAACATCCAGATCCTGTGTTGAAATAACTCACATTTTCTTTATATATAATTTTATAACATAATGACAGGTTGTATACTGAGTGTAGGTCATTTAGTTTAGGTCAGAGTTGTCAGTGTTGGTCAGTCAGTGTAAGTCAGTTAGCGTAGGTGCTTGGCAACACCTTTCATTAACTACTACCACAGTGAGTGATGGATCTGGCTACAATTTGGCAAATTGCTTAGTGGAGCCTTCCAATCCACACTTTCAAAGATTTCAGTTTACGATTTGCTACTGATGGGGAAGAATGTGAGCAGTAGCTCTGTCTACAGTAACATAACCTTACACAAACATTTTGGGGACTTTGAATTTCTGATAATTGCCTTGTGTCTGTAGCCTATGTCTAATATCTGGACTGTCATTTAAGCTTCGTTTTTGAACACAGCCTCCGAGAAGAAAAGTTGTCATACCTAATTCCATTTAGAATATTCATAAAACACTGATGCACTTTCATACACACACATCTTTCATTATGTCATAGTGGACTTAGTGTTTTCACCCTGTCATGTCTGAACACAGTCTGAGTCTTGGGGGAACTTACTGTCTTCTCCTTCTAGGACTCACCTGCTGTTTGGGATTTAGTTTCTCGATTTATCTGTCTTCTATGGACAGACTGTGCTCAAATGAAGTATAGGTTTTTAAGATTGAATTTTGACTTAGTTTGGGTGTCGTTACTCTTATATATAACGTGGTGGACTTTACAGTGCCTGGAGTGCAGTGTCTCAGGAAGAAGTTGACTTGTTCATTCACACCAGACAGCGAGTGGACTTAGTATTCACCTAGATTAGATTCAGATTTTGTCACCGAAGTGGCTAGTTTATTTTGCACCCCATATCCATCCTGTAGACGGTAGCACATAAATATACGCATACAAAAAAAGACTAAGGTCTAACAGGAGTACAGATACGTGGACTCGGCCTACTCTAGGACTGAAAGGAATTCATGTCTGATTCCTTTGTCAATGCCTACACTGTATGGTATGTGCAAGCATGCACTGTGTGTACCTGGGGTTGTGTACTAGTAAGTTGCACACCTTGACACGTCTTAAGATTTCTGTCTGATATATCTTTTAAATGATCAGTTATCATCCGAGGTTCATTATCTTACATGAGGTATACAGGTATACACTTAAACTATGTACCATATTTTGGTTATTTGTAAAGTAAATCGTAAATACATCTGTACATGAAGTTATTATTCAATAAAGAGACATAAGACTGCCAGTTTTGATTCTTAGTTTCTTGTCGACACCTGGCCTTGAGCTGTCTACACCTGGCCCTGAGTTGTCTATTTACAACTGCCCCTGAGTTGTTTGTCTACACCTGCCCCTGAGTTGTCTACACCTGGCCCTGAGTTGTTTGTCGACACCTGGCCCTGAGTTGTCTACACCTGGCTCTGAGTTGTTTGTCGACACCTGTGCCTGAGTTGTTTGTCGACACCTGCCCCTGAGTTGTTTGTCTACACCTGGCTCTGAGTTGTTTGTCGACACCTGCCCCTGAGTTGTTTGTCTACACCTGGCTCTGAGTTGTTTGTCTACACCTGCCCCTGAGTTGTTTGTCTACACCTGGCTCTGAGTTGTTTGTCTACACCTGCCCCTGAGTTGTTTGTCTACACCTGGCTCTGAGTTGTTTGTCTACACCTGCCCCTGAGTTGTTTGTCTACACCTGGCTCTGAGTTGTTTGTCTACACCTGCCCCTGAGTTGTTTGTCTACACCTGGCTCTGAGTTGTTTGTCTACACCTGCCCCTGAGTTGTTTGTCTACACCTGGCTCTGAGTTGTTTGTCGATATCTGGGTCTCAGGTTTTTGTATACATCTGGCTATGTTTTGGGAGCAGAAACAAATGTGCTTCGCACAAATTAATATTAACAAATATGTTTCGCACAGGTTAACATATTTTCAACAATATTAACATTTAATTACCCAAGAAGGAGGCTAAGAAGGGGTGAGTTACGTGTATGATCGCTGGATCCGATGTAAACACTGCGACCTTAATTTTCTCGTCACTGGTCGACGAAGATGAGGGATGACCTGGCTCAACAAACTACTCCAAGTTTCAAGAATAGGTATGACCGACAGTTGGTCGATAAGAGGCGAGGCCAGGAGCTATGACTCAATCCCTGCCACACACACACCAGCACTACCACCACCACACACCATAACTACCACCACCATACACCAGCACTACTACCACCACCACCACACACCAGCACTACCACCACCACCACACACCATAACTACCGCCACCTCACACCAGCACTACCACCACCACCACCACACACCAGCACTACCACCACCACCACACACCAGCACTACCACCACCACACACCAGTACTACCACCACCACCACACACCAGCACTACCATCAGCACCACACACCAGCACTACCATCAGCACTACCATCAGCACCACACACCAGCAGTACCACCACCACACACCAGTACTACCACCACCATACACCATAACTACCACCACCATACACCATAACTACCACCACCATACACCAGCACTACTACCACCACCACCACACACCAGCACTACCACCACCACACACCATAACTACCACCACCATACACCAGCACTACTACCACCACCACCACACACCAGCACTACCACCACCACACACCATAACTACCACCACCATACACCAGCACTACTACCACCACCACCACACACCAGCACTACCACCACCACACACCATAACTACCACCACCATACACCAGCACTACCACCACCACCACACACCAGCACTACCACCACACACCAGCACTACCACCACCACACACCATAACTACCACCACCATACACCAGCACTACCACCACCACCACCACACACCAGCACTACCACCACCACACACCATAACTACCGCCACCTCACACCAGCACTACCACCACCACCACCACACACCAGCACTACCACCACCACCACACACCAGCACTACCACCACCACCACACACCAGTACTACCACCACCACCACACACCAGCACTACCATCAGCACCACACACCAGCACTACCATCAGCACTACCATCAGCACCACACACCAGCAGTACCACCACCACACACCAGCACTACCACCACCACACACCATAACTACCACCACCACACACCAGCACTACCACCACCACACACCATAACTACCACCACCACACACCAGCACTACCACCACCACACACCAGCACTACCACCACCACACACCATAACTACCACCACCACACACCAGCACTACCACCACCACCACCACACACCAGCACTACCACCACCACCACACACCAGCACTACCACCACCACACACCATAACTACCACCACCATACACCAGCACTACTACCACCACCACCACACACCAGCACTACCACCACCACACACCATAACTACCACCACCATACACCAGCACTACCACCACCACCACACACCAGCACTACCACCACCATACACCAGCACTACCACCACCATACACCAGCACTACCACCACCATACACCAGCACTACCACCACCACCACACACCATAACTACCACCACCACACACCATAACTACCACCACCATACACCAGCACTACCACCACCACCACCACACACCAGTACTACCACCACCACCACACACCAGCACTACCATCAGCACCACACACCAGCACTACCATCAGCACTACCATCAGCACCACACACCAGCACTACCACCACCACACACCAGCACTACCACCACCACCACACACCAGCAGTACCACCACCACACACCAGTACTACCACCACCACCACACACCAGCACTACCATCAGCACCACACACCAGCACTACCATCAGCACTACCATCAGCACCACACACCAGCACTACCACCACCACACACCAGCACTACCACCAGACTACCATCAGCACCACACACCAGCACTACCTTTATCACCACACACCAGCACTACCACCACCACCACACACCAGCACTACCACCACCACCACACACCAGCACTACCACCACCACCACACACCAGCACTACCACCACCACCACACACCAGCACTACCACCAGACTACCATCAGCACCACACACCAGCACTACCTTTATCACCACACACCAGCACTACCACCACCACCACACACCAGCACTACCACCACCACACACCAGCACTACCACCAGACTACCATCAGCACCACACACCAGCACTACCTTTATCACCACACACCACCACCACCACACACCAGCATTACCACCACCACCACCACACACCAGCATTACCACCACCGTATGCCAGTACTACCACCACCACCACCACCACCACACACCAGTACTACCACCACCACCACCACACACCAGCATTACCACCACCGTATGCCAGTACTACCACCACCAAGACACACCAGTGCTACCACCACCACACACTAGCATTACCACTACCACACACCATAACTACCACCACCTCACACCATAACTACCACCACCACACACAACAAGTATCACCACCACACACCAGCACTACCACCACCACCCATCATAACTACCACCACTACACACCACTACCCACACACCATAACTACCACCACCACCACACACCAGCACTACACCACCACACACCAGCACTACCACCACCACACACCAGCACTACCACCAGACTACCATCAGCACCACACACCAGCACTACCTTTATCACCACACACTAGCACCACCTTCCAGCACTACCACCACCACAGCACACATCAGCACTACCATCAGCACCACACACCAGCACTACCATCAGCACCACACACCAGCCCTACCATCAGCACCACACACCAGCACTACCATCAGTACCACACACCAGCACTACCATCAGCACCACACACCAGCACTACCATCAGTACCACACACCAGCACTACCATCAGCACCACACACCAGCACTACCATCAGTACCACACACCATAACTACCATCAGTACCACACATCAGCACTACCATCAGCACCACACACCAGCACTACCATCAGTACCACACACCAGCACTACCATCAGTACCACACACCAGCACTACTATCAGTACCACACACCAGCACTACCATCAGCACCACACACCAGCACTACCATCAGTACCACACACCAGCACTACCATCAGTACCACACACCAGCACTACCATCAGTACCACACATCAGCACTACCATCAGTACCACACACAAGCACTACCATCAGCACCACACACCAGCACTACCATCAGCACCACACATCAGCACTACCATCAGCACCACACATCAGCACTACCATCAGCACCACACACCAGCACAACCATCAGTACCACACACCAGCACTACCATTAGCACTATACACCAGCGTTACCACCACCACCACCACACACCATCACCACCGCACACCATCAGCACCACACACCAGCACCATCACACACTATCAGCACCACACACCAGCACCACCACACACCAGCACCATCACACGCTATCAGCACCACACACCAGCATCACCACACACTAGCACCACCACACACCAGCACCATCACACACTATCAGCATCACACACTACCAGCACCACACACCAGCACCACCACACCAGCATCATCACACACTATCAGCACGACACACCAGCACCACCACACACCAGCACCACCACACACCAGCACCACACACCAGCACCATCACACACTATCAGCACCACACCCCAGCACCACCACACACCAGCACCACACACCAGCACCCTCATTCACTATCAGCACCACACACCTGCACCATCACACACTATCAGCACCACGCACCAGCACCACCACACGCCAGCACCACATAAAAGTACTACCACAGACCATGAGCACCATACACCAGCATCAGAAACACATCAGCACCACCACACACCATTAGTACCACACAAAAACACTATCACACACCATCAGCCCCATACACTAGCACCACCACACACCATCAGCATCACACACCAGCACCACCACACACCATCAGCACCGCACACCAGCACCACCACACACACATCCTCACCTAAGCACATGTCTGGCAACACTAAGAGTTAGAGGACCCAGAGAGGACAGAAGCGTAGCAGTGTTGGTGGTGGTGTGAGCAGGATACAGCAAGGAAGGTTGGTGGTGGTATGAGCATGATACAGCAAGGAAGGCTGGTGGTGGTGTGAGCAGGATACAGCAAGGAAGGTTGGTGGTGGTGTGAGCAGGATACAGCAAGGAAGGTTGGTGGTGGTGTGAGCAGGATACAGCAAGGAAGGTTGGTGGTGGTGTGAGCAGGATACAGCAACGAAGGTTGGTGATGGTGGTGTGAGCAGGATACAGCAAGGAAGGTTGATGGTGGTGTGAGCAGGATACAGCAAGGAAGGTTGGTGGTGGTGTGAGCAGGATACAGCAAGGAAGGTTGGTGGTGGTGGTGTGAGCAGGATACAGCAAGGAAGGTTGGTGGTGGTGTGAGCAGGATACAGCAAAGAAGGTTGGTGATGGTGTGAGCAGGATACAGCAAGGACGGTTGGTGGTAGTGGTGTGAGCAGGATACAGCAAGGAAGGTTGGTGGTGGTGGTGTGAGCAGGATACAGCAAGGAAGGTTGGTGGTGGTGTGAGCAGGATACAGCAAGGAAGGTTGGTGGTGGTGGTGTGAGCAGGATACAGCAAGGAAGGTTGGTGGTGGTGTGAGCAACATACAGCAAGGAAGGTTGGTGGTGGTGTGAGCAGCATACAGCAAGGAAGGTTGGTGGTGGTGTGAGCAGGATACGGCAAGGAAGGTTGGTGGTGGTGGTGTGAGCAGGATACAGCAAGGAAGGTTGGTGGTGGTGTGAGCAGGATACAGCAAGGAAGGTTGGTGGTGGTGGTGTGAGCAGGATACAGCAAGGAAGGTTGGTGGTGGTGTGAGCAGGATACAGCAATGAAGGTTGGTGGTGGTGGTGTGAGCAGGATACAGCAAGGAAGGTTGGTGGTGGTGTGAGCAACATACAGCAAGGAAGGTTGGTGGTGGTGTGAGCAGCATACAGCAAGGAAGGTTGGTGGTGGTGTGAGCAGGATACGGCAAGGAAGGTTGGTGGTGGTGGTGTGAGCAGGATACAGCAAGGAAGGTTGGTGGTGGTGGTGTGAGCAGGATACAGCAAGGAAGGTTGGTGGTGGTGTGAGCAGGATACGGCAAGGAAGGTTGGTGGTGGTGGTGTGAGCAGGATACAGCAAGGAAGGTTGGTGGTGGTGTGAGCAGGATACAACAAGGAAGGTTGAGTTTCCTAGACGCACCAACACTGGCAACCTCAGTCAAACTTACCTTCCAACATTCCTCAACACTGTTACCTAAGACATTCCAACACCATGAGTCTCTCATTCTTCACTACACTGTGCCTCTCATTCTTCACTACAATGTGCCTCTCATTCTTCACTACAATGTGCCTCTCATTCTTCACTACACTGTGCCTCTCATTCTTCACTACAATGTGCCTCTCATTCTTCACTACAATGTGTCTCTCATTCTTCACTACAATGTGTCTCTCATTCTTCACTACAATGTGTCTCTCATTCTTCACTACAATGTGTCTCTCATTCTTCACTACAATGTGTCTCTCATTCTTCACTACAATGTGTCTCTCATTCTTCACTACAATGTGCCTCTCATTCTTCACTACACTGTGTCTCTCATTCTTCACTACACTGTGCCTCTCATTCTTCACTACAATGTGCCTCTCATTCTTCACTACACTGTGTCTCTCATTCTTCACTACAATGTGCCTCTCATTCTTCACTACAATGTGTCTCTCATTCTTCACTACACTGTGCCTCTCATTCTTCACTACAATGTGCCTCTCATTCTTCACTACAATGTGCCTCTCATTCTTCACTACAATGTGTCTCTCATTCTTCACTACACTGTGTCTCTCATTCTTCACTACAATTTGTCTCTCATTCTTCACTACACTGTGCCTCTCATTCTTCACTACACTGTGTCTCTCATTCTTCACTACACTGTGCCTCTCATTCTTCACTACACTGTGTCTCTCATTCTTCACTACAATGTGCCTCTCATTCTTCACTACACTGTGCCTCTCATTCTTCACTACACTGTGTCTCTCATTCTTCACTACAATGTGTCTCTCATTCTTCACTACAATGTGCCTCTCATTCTTCACTACAATGTGCCTCTCATTCTTCACTACAATGTGCCTCTCATTCTTCACTACAATGTGCCTCTCATTCTTCACTACAATGTGCCTCTCATTCTTCACTACAATGTGCCTCTCATTCTTCACTACACTGTGCCTCTCATTCTTCACTACACGGTGTCTCTCATTCTTCACTACAATGTGCCTCTCATTCTTCACTACACTGTGCCTCTCATTCTTCACTACAATGTGCCTCTCATTCTTCACTACACTGTGTCTCTCATTCTTCACTACACTGTGTCTCTCATTCTTCACTACAATGTGCCTCTCATTCTTCACTACAATGTGCCTCTCATTCTTCACTACAATGTGCCTCTCATTCTTCACTACAATGTGTCTCTCATTCTTCACTACACTGTGTCTCTCATTCTTCACTACAATGTGCCTCTCATTCTTCACTACAATGTGCCTCTCATTCTTCACTACAATGTGCCTCTCATTCTTCACTACACTGTGTCTCTCATTCTTCACTACACTGTGTCTCTCATTCTTCACTACAATGTGCCTCTCATTCTTCACTACAATGTGCCTCTCATTCTTCACTACAATGTGTCTCTCATTCTTCACTACACTGTGTCTCTCATTCTTCACTACAATTTGTCTCTCATTCTTCACTACAATGTGCCTCTCATTCTTCACTACAATGTGCCTCTCATTCTTCACTACAATGTGCCTCTCATTCTTCACTACACTGTGCCTCTCATTCTTCACTACAATGTGCCTCTCATTCTTCACTACACTGTGTCTCTCATTCTTCACTACAATGTGCCTCTCATTCTTCACTACAATGTGTCTCTCATTCTTCACTACAATGTGCCTCTCATTCTTCACTACAATGTGTCTCTCATTCTTCACTACAATGTGCCTCTCATTCTTCGCTACAATGTGCCTCTCGTTCTTCACTACAATGTGCCTCTCATTCTTCACTACAATGTGCCTCTCATTCTTCACTACAATGTGTCTCTCATTCTTCACTACAATGTGTCTCTCATTCTTCACTACAATGTGCCTCTCATTCTTCACTACAATGTGTCTCTCATTCTTCACTACAATGTGTCTCTCATTCTTCACTACAATGTGCCTCTCATTCTTCACTACAATGTGCCTCTCATTCTTCACTACAATGTGTCTCTCATTCTTCACTACAATGTGCCTCTCATTCTTCACTACAATGTGCCTCTCATTCTTCACTACAATGTGTCTCTCATTCTTCACTACAATGTGTCTCTCATTCTTCACTACAATGTGCCTCTCATTCTTCACTACAATGTGTCTCTCATTCTTCACTACAATGTGTCTCTCATTCTTCACTACAATGTGCCTCTCATTCTTCAATACACTGTGTCTCTCATTCTTCACTACAATGTGCCTCTCATTCTTCACTACAATGTGCCTCTCATTCTTCACTACAATGTGTCTCTCATTCTTCACTACAATGTGCCTCTCATTCTTCACTACACTGTGCCTCTCATTCTTCACTACAATGTGCCTCTCATTCTTCACTACAATGTGTCTCTCATTCTTCACTACAATGTGCCTCTCATTCTTCACTACACTGTGCCTCTCATTCTTCACTACACTGTGCCTCTCATTCTTCACTACAATGTGCCTCTCATTCTTCACTACACTGTGTCTCTCATTCTTCACTACAATGTGCCTCTCATTCTTCACTACACTGTGCCTCTCATTCTTCACTACACTGTGCCTCTCATTCTTCACTACAATGTGTCTCTCATTCTTCACTACACTGTGTCTCTCATTCTTCACTACAATGTGTCTCTCATTCTTCACTACACTGTGTCTCTCATTCTTCACTACAATGTGCCTCTCATTCTTCACTACAATGTGTCTCTCATTCTTCACTACACTGTGCCTCTCATTCTTCACTACACTGTGTCTCTCATTCTTCACTACAATGTGTCTCTCATTCTTCACTACAATGTGTCTCTCATTCTTCACTACAATGTGTCTCTCATTCTTCACTACACTGTGCCTCTCATTCTTCACTACACTGTGTCTCCCATTCTTCACTACAATGTGCCTCTCATTCTTCACTACACTGTGTCTCTCATTCTTCACTACAATGTGTCTCTCATTCTTCACTACAATGTGTCTCTCATTCTTCACTACAATGTGTCTCTCATTCTTCACTACACTGTGCCTCTCATTCTTCACTACACTGTGTCTCTCATTCTTCACTACAATGTGTCTCTCATTCTTCACTACAATGTGTCTCTCATTCTTCACTACAATGTGTCTCTCATTCTTCACTACACTGTGCCTCTCATTCTTCACTACACTGTGTCTCTCATTCTTCACTACAATGTGCCTCTCATTCTTCACTACACTGTGTCTCTCATTCTTCACTACAATGTGTCTCTCATTCTTCACTACACTGTGTCTCTCATTCTTCACTACACTGTGCCTCTCATTCTTCACTACACTGTGCCTCTCATTCTTCACTACACTGTGTCTCTCATTCTTCACTACACTGTGTCTCTCATTCTTCACTACACTGTGTCTCTCATTCTTCACTACACTGTGTCTCTCATTCTTCACTACACTGTGTCTCTCATTCTTCACTACACTGTGTCTCTCATTCTTCACTACAATGTGTCTCTCATTCTTCACTACACTGTGTCTCTCATTCTTCACTACACTGTGCCTCTCATTCTTCACTACACTGTGTCTCTCATTCTTCAATACACTGTGTCTCTCATTCTTCAATACACTGTGTCTCTCATTCTTCACTACACTGTGCCTCTCATTCTTCACTACACTGTGTCTCTCATTCTTCACTACACTGTGCCTCTCATTCTTCACTACAATGTGTCTCTCATTCTTCACTACACTGTGTCTCTCATTCTTCAATACACTGTGTCTCTCATTCTTCACTACACTGTGTCTCTCATTCTTCACTACAATGTGCCTCTCATTCTTCACTACACTGTGTCTCTCATTCTTCACTGCACTGTGCCTCTCATTCTTCACTACACTGTGTCTCTCATTCTTCAATACACTGTGTCTCTCATTCTTCAATACACTGTGTCTCTCATTCTTCACTACACTGTGTCTCTCATTCTTCACTACACTGTGTCTCTCATTCTTCACTACAATGTGCCTCTCATTCTTCACTACACTGTGTCTCTCATTCTTCACTACAATGTGCCTCTCATTCTTCACTACACTGTGTCTCTCATTCTTCACTACACTGTGTCTCTCATTCTTCACTACAATGTGCCTCTCATTCTTCACTACAATGTGCCTCTCATTCTTCACTACAATGTGCCTCTCATTCTTCACTACAATGTGCCTCTCATTCTTCACTACACTGTGTCTCTCATTCTTCACTACACTGTGTCTCTCATTCTTCACTACACTGTGTCTCTCATTCTTCACTACACTGTGCCTCTCATTCTTCACTACACTGTGTCTCTCATTCTTCACTACACTGTGCCTCTCATTCTTCACTACACTGTGTCTCTCATTCTTCACTACACTGTGTCTCTCATTCTTCACTACACTGTGTCTCTCATTCTTCACTACAATGTGCCTCTCATTCTTCAATACACTGTGTTTCTCATTCTTCACTGCAATGTGCGTCTCATTCTTCACTACAATGTGCCTCTCATTCTTCACTACACTGTGTCTCTCATTCTTCACTACAATGTGCCTCTCATTCTTCACTACACTGTGTCTCTCATTCTTCACTACACTGTGTCTCTCATTCTTCACTACAATGTGCCTCTCATTCTTCACTACACTGTGTCTCTCATTCTTCACTACACTGTCTCTCATTCTTCACTACACTGTGTCTCTTTCTTCGCTACACTGTGTCTATTATTCACTATAACAATAAGAGATTTTACACTGATACATGTACACTGACAGGTTGTGTACAGACAGGCGCTGGAGTTCTATAATACCACACACAACGAGTGCAAATGAAAGAACTGGAAAAAATAGGAAAGAGTTGAAACTTTTTGAAAAATGGAACTGATGTCACAGTGAACACAACAAAGTGGCAGATTGTCACAGTGAACACCGGTGTTCAGTAAGGCCTCACTTCTCTCTTGTGTTCACGAACCGTCGTAGACACATAAGTAAATCGACGCGTCGCATCCTCCTCTGTGCACCAGGCCAGAATTTTTATGAGTGATTTTGAGAACACAAGAAACTTCAAGGTAACCTGACCTGACCTGACCTGGGCTGACCCAGGTCTTCCAGTGAGCTACAGAAGATGATATGATGTTCACTAAGGACACATCTCAGCCACACTTCTGAGGAAACACTGAGAAAAGGTAATCGGAACAATGTTGTTGCCACAGTGGCAAGGCTGGGTAAGTAGAACCTTCACAACAAGAGATGCCAAGCCAGTGATGGTATTCTTTAAGTCATTTGTTCTCTCTAATCTGCATGACTCGTGTGTCTTAACTGTATCTTATATGGCAGGCGAAGCCGCGGAACTGCAAAATGTACAGAGAACCTTCAGTAACATGCACTAACACCTGTACTAGTTCAGACAAGCACCTGTACTAGCTCAGACAAGCACCTGTACTAGTTCAGACAAGCATCTGTGTTACTGGGAATGCCTGAAGTATCTTGAGCTGTACTTCCATGAACGTAGCCGAGAAAGATACATCATAATTAACACCTGGAACATTCTGGAGGGATGGGTCCCGAGCCTTAACATCAAGATTACTTAATATCTTGACACTTGGCTAGACAGACGGTGCAAAATACCCCAATGAAATGCAGTGCCGGCATACCTGGAGAGGGTTTCGGGGGTCAACGCCCCCGCGGCTCGGTCTGAGACCAGGCCTCGTGGTGGATCAAGGTCTGATCAACCAGGCTGTTACTACTGGCCACACGCAAACTGACGTACGAGCCACAGCCCGGCTGGTCAGGTACTGACTTCAGGTGCCTGTCCAGTGCCTTCTTGAAGACAGCCAGGGATCTATTGGTAATCCCCCTTATGTATGCTGGGAGGCAGTTGAACAGTCTTGGGCCCCTGACACTTACTATGTTGTCTCTCAGTGTACTCATGGCACCCCTGCTTTTCATTGGGGCAATGTTGCATCGTCTGCCGAATCTTTTGCTTTCATTGGGAGTGATTTTCGTGTGCAAGTTTGGTACTAATCCCTCTAGGATTTTCCAAGTGTATGTTATCATGTATCTCTCTCGCCTGCGTTCCAGGGAATACAAATCAAGGGACTTAAACCATTCCCATAAGTACAATAAGAGAATACAATAAGTGTAAAGGGACCAAGACTTTTAAAATCCCCTCCTTTTAAACGCCCCTCCCGTCTGAAAGTTTTAATACTTCCGGGTAAACTGCTACTGACCCCTGTATGTCTTCAAGAGTGAACTAGATAAGTTTCTCAAGTTAATTCCTGAACAGCCGGGCTGTGGTGCCTACGATGGGCTGCGTGCGGCCAGCACCAACAGCCTGGTTGACTAGGCCGTCAACCAGGAGGCCTGGTCTGGGACCGGGTAATCTACCATACAAAAAGCATATCTAACCTTAATAGAAGCCATACCTAACTTAGAGTAACTTAACCTAGCAAGTATTATACACCTAGGTTAACTTAACTTAGCAAGTACATACACCTAGGTTAACTTAACCTAGCAAGTATTATGCACCTAGGTTAACTTAACTTAGCAAGTACATACACCTAGGTTAACTTAACCTAGCAAGTATATACACCTAGGTTAACTTAACCTAGCAAGTATATACACCTATGTTAACTTAACCTAGCAAGTATATACACCTAGGTTAACTTAACCTAGCAAGTATATACACCTAGGTTAACTTAACCTAGCAAGTATATACACCTAGGTTAACTTAACCTAGCAAGTATATACACCTAGGTTAACTTAACCTAGCAAGTATATACACCTAGGTTAACTTAACCTAGCAAGTATATACACCTAGGTTAACTTAACCTAGCAAGTATATACACCTAGGTTAACTTAACCTAGCAAGTATATACACCTAGGTTAACTTAACCTAGCAAGTATATACACCTAGGTTAACTTAACCTAGCAAGTATTATACATCTAGGTTGTTGCAACTTAACCTCGCAAGTATATACACCTAGGTTAACTTAACCTAGCAAGTATATACACCTAGGTTAACTTAACCTAGCAAGTATATACACCTAGGTTAACTTAACCTAGCAAGTATATACACCTAGGTTAACTTAACCTAGCAAGTATATACACCTAGGTTAACTTAACTTAGCAAGTATATACACCTAGGTTAACTTAACCTAGCAAGTATATACACCTAGGTTAACTTAACCTAGCAAGTATATACACCTAGGTTAACTTAACTTAGCAAGTATATACACCTAGGTTAACTTAACCTAGCAAGTATATACACCTAGGTTAACTTAACTTAGCAAGTATATACACCTAGGTTAACTTAACCTAGCAAGTATATACACCTAGGTTAACTTAACTTAGCAAGTATATACACCTAGGTTAACTTAACTTAGCAAGTATATACACCTAGGTTAACTTAACTTAGCAAGTATGTACACCTAGGTTAACTTAACCTATACAAGTATATACACCTAGGTTAACTTAACCTAGCAAGTATATACACCTAGGTTAACTTAACCTAGCAAGTATATACACCTAGGTTAACTTAACTTAGCAAGTATATACACCTAGGTTAACTTAACTTAGCAAGTATATACACCAAGGTTAACTTAACCTAGCAAGTATATACACCAAGGTTAACTTAACCTAGGAAATATATACACCTAGGTTAACTTAACTTAGCAAGTATATACACCAAGGTTAACTTAACCTAGGAAATATATACACCTAGGTAAACTTAACCTAGCAAGTATATACACCTAGGTTAACTTAACTTAGCAAGTATATACACCAAGGTTAACTTAACCTAGGAAATATATACACCTAGGTTAACTTAACCAACATACATAATAAGTTAAACCACAAGGAGAAACTGTTTCAATTTTTGCGTTTTACTGTTACCGTTGTATTTACAAGCCTATAAACAGGCTTACATATAGGCCTACAAACAGGCTTACATATAGGCCTACATACAAGCCTACATACAGCCTTACATATAGGCCTACATGCATCTTTGATATAGTTCTTTGGCTTATTGCGATACAAAGTGGCTTATGGCTACAAGCCAGCTGGGTTGTAGCCACAAGCCAGCTGGGTTATGGGAGAGAACTGGGTGCCGGGTCCTGGCTGTCTGCCAAGGAACTACTGCTAGGAACCAGAGGTGAGATGCTAGGAGCTACTGCTAGGAACTAGAGGTGAGATGCTAGGAGCTACTGCTAGGAATGAGAGGTGAGATGCTAGGAGCTACTGCTAGGAGCCAGAGGTGAGATGCTAGGAGCTACTGCTAGGAACCAGAGGTGAGATGCTAGGAGCTACTGCTAGGAATGAGAGGTGAGATGCTAGGAGCTACTGCTAGGAACCAGAGGTGAGATGCTAGGAGCTACTGCTAGGAACCAGAGGTTAGATGCTAGGAGCTACTGCTAGGAACCAGATGTGAGATGCTAGGAGCTACTGCTAGGAATGAAAGGTGAGATGCTAGGAGCTACTGCTAGGAACGAGAGGTGAAATGCTAGGAGCTACTGCTAGGAACCAGATGTGAGATGCTAGGAGCTGCTGCTAGGAACCAGAGGTGAGATGCTAGGAACTACTGCTAGGAACCAAAGGTGAGATGCTAGGAGCTACTGCTAGGAACCAGAGGTGAGATGCTAGGAGCTACTGCTAGGAACGTGAGGTGAGATGCTAGGAGCAACTGCTAGGAACCAGATGTGAGATGCTAGGAGCTACTGCTAGGAACCAGAGGTGAGATGCTAGGAGCTACTGCTAGGAACCAGATGTGAGATGCTAGGAGCTACTGCTAGGAACCAGATGTGAGATGCTAGGAGCTACTGCTAGGAACGAGAGGTGAGATGCTAGGAGCTACTGCTAGGATCAGAGGTGAGATGCTAGGACCTACTGCTAGGAACCAGAGGTAAGGTGCTAGGAACGACTGCTAGGACCAAGAGTATGTGAAGATGTCCCAGGCTCTCAGCTAAGAGCTGAGAGCCCACCTGTGTCATACCCGTGACGCATTTCTAGAGTTGATCCCTCAAAACCCAGCAGCTGAGACCAGTTCCTGAATGTTGAAACTGATCCAGCAGGCTGTTGCTGCATGCAGGACTGCAGGGAACAACCACCCACTCCAGTCTTTAAACCAAGTTGCTGGTCCGTGACTGGTCCGTGACTGGTCCGTGGCTGGTCCGTGGCTGGTCCGTGACTGGTCCGTGACTGGTCCGTGACTGGTCCGTGACTGGTCCATGGCTGGTCCGTGACTGGTCCGTGACTGGTTCGTGACTAGTCCGTGACTGACCCATGAGTATGATAACATATGCAATATGTCACGTCATCTTATTAATGAAAATAAGATGTCAGCCACAGTAAGCAAATTTCGTAAATTTGCTAAGACCAGCTAAGTCACCTGTTGATATAAATCCAGATATTCTCTTGTAAATTCTTCTGGGGCCTAGTTAATAGGCCTATTGTGTGTCCGTATGCTCTTGCTCTACCCTCCACAGGATGGATGTGTGCACAGCAAACTGGCCACATCGGTGGTAACATCTGAAAATGTTCTCTGTGGTCGTGGTGGTGATGGGTGGTGTGATGGTGATGGGTGGTGTGATGGTGATGGGTGGTGTGATGGTGATGGGTGGTGTGATGGTGATGGGTGGTGTGATGGTAATGGGTGGTGTGATGGTGATGGGTGGTGTGATGGTAATGGGTGGTGTGATGGTGATGGGTGGTGTGATGGTGATGGATGGTGTGATGGTGATGGGTGGTGTGATGGTGATGGGTGGTGTGATGGTGATGGGTGGTGTGATGGTAATGGGTGGTGTGATGGTGATGGGTGGTGTGATGGTGATGGGTGGTGTGATGGTGATGGGTGGTGTGATGGTGATGGGTGGTGTGATGGTAATGGGTGGTGTGATGGTGATGGGTGGTGTGATGGTGATGGGTGGTGTGATGGTGATGGGTGGTGTGATGGTGATGGGTGGTGTGATGGTGATGGGTGGTGTGATGGTAATGGGTGGTGTGATGGTGATGGGTGGTGTGATGGTAATGGGTGGTGTGATGGTGATGGGTGGTGTGATGGTGATGGATGGTGTGATGGTGATGGGTGGTGTGATGGTAATGGGTGGTGTGATGGTGATGGGTGGTGTGATGGTGATGGGTGGTGTGATGGTGATGGGTGGTGTGATGGTAATGGGTGGTGTGATGGTGATGGGTGGTGTGATGGTAATGGGTGGTGTGATGGTGATGGGTGGTGTGATGGTAATGGGTGGTGTGATGGTGATGGGTCGTGTGATGGTGATGGGTGGTGTGATGGTGATGGATGGTGTGATGGTAATGGGTGGTGTGATGGTGATGGGTGGTGTGATGGTGATGGGTGGTGTGATGGTGATGGGTGGTGTGATGGTGATGGGTGGTGTGATGGTAATGGGTGGTGTGATGGTGATGGGTGGTGTGATGGTGATGGGTGGTGTGATGGTAATGGGTGGTGTGATGGTGATGGGTGGTGTGATGGTGATGGGTGGTGTGATGGTAATGGGTGGTGTGATGGTGATGGGTGGTGGTGATGGGTGGTGTGATGGTAATGGGTGGTGGTGATGGGTGGTGTGATGGTAATGGGTGGTGGTGATGGGTGGTGTGATGGTAATGGGTAGTGGTGATGGGTGGTGGTGATGGGTGATGGTGTTTTCATCATCGGAACACACAACAAGTGTCTCCTGTCACGTGTCTTGGTCAGATGATTACCAATAATTGGCTTAGGACTGCACTGGCTTAACCCAGTTAACGGTGTGTACAATTCCAGCTGGGTTATACACAGAGTTGAAAACACAGAGCATCACTGCATAACGTATCCCACAACCGAAGGGACCCGCGTTCAATCCCGGATAAGGTAAAACGTTTGTGCAAGTCTCCTAACACCTGCTGCCCATGTTCACCCAGCAGTAAATAGGTACTGAGCTGTTAGTTTGCTTGACTCACGAAATCGTAATGACACGATTGCAAACAGACCATACCACGGATGGGGTTTGAACCCGTGGTCAGAGAGTCTCAGAACTCCAGACCGTCGCGTTAGCCACAGGCCCAGCTAGCTTCAATAAGACTCATCCAACCAGGTATATTTCTAAACCATAGAAAGATTAGCATAGGCACCACTGTGACCACAAATATAAGTTTTTACAAACGAATCTCCCGCTAGCATGACAGTGACGAACTCTAGCTCAAGTCCCCTCAAAACCGTCAACATGACTCACGAAATCGTAATGACACGATTGAAAACAAACCATACCAAGGGTGGGGTTTGAACCCGCGGTCAGAGAGTCTTAAAACTCCAGACCCTTGAAGCTAGCTGGTCCAGTGCCTAACGCGACGGTCTGGAGTTTTGAGACTCTCTTACCGCGGGTTCAAACCCCACCCGTGGTATGGTCTGTTAGTCTGCTGTTGTGGTTGACATCCTAAGTTAGGATGATCACGAGGGGAAATAAGCCACTACAAAACTTGGCTTCCCTGGCTTCGTCTTCATTTGGTAGACTGGTAAATGGGGTTTCAAGTCTGTCTACTAGAAGAGGATTATTAAGGCTGCTTGTAACCCGTATGTTCCTAGATAAGAATACTTAGATTACCACTGTAAAGATTAAACTCAGTGTACAGGATATATACTGGGAGACCTGCACCTCTCCGTGTACGAGTTGTACTGTTAGTGTACATACTAGCCAGTGCAGTGTTGGGTCACAACTGTATAGTGAGTCTGCACCTAGCTACTGTGTACCGTCTTAGATCATAACGGTACAGTGAGCCTCTTTACCTAGCTACAGTGTACCTGTTAGATCACAACAGCACAATGAGCCTCTGTATCTAGCTACCGTATACCGTGTTAATCACAACGGCACAGTGAGCCTCTGTACCCAACTCTCGTGTTCCTCGTTAGATCACAACAGTATATTGAGCGTCTGTACCTAACTACCGTGTAATATCACAACGTTGCAGTGATCCTCTACACCTAGCTACCATGTTAGATAATCGCTAGAGCTATGTAGCAGGTGAGTTAGGTGAAGGACTAGGAAGAGCCAGAGTACATTCCTTACAACCTCACCTTGACAATGATAATTTTGTGTGTGTTACCAAGTGATCACTGGATGGAGCACCGTAACAGTGAAGAGCACTCACCTAACAGTGTTACGTCAGTGAGGGAGGTGGGTGGAGAACACTGATGAGGGAACACAGGGTGCGTGTGTGGGGTGGAGGTGCAGCATGAGGGTGCTGGAGGCTGTCAGTACCTCCACTGCTTCGGCTGTCCTCTACTCCAGCAGCAGGTACACTGCTCACTGCCACAACATCACACCTGCTAGCACAGCTCTCTTACACACCCCGGGTACACTGTACATCCCAACACAAGTGAGTATACACACGCATCCACCTGTACGTCAGCAGTACGACTGCCAGCTGTCGCACAGCTCTGCACGGCCCTACCTTACCTCTCGCTCCTCCCTCCTTCCCCTCCTCCATGTCGAACCCTTCCCCCTCCCCCCACCACCGGCACCCACACCCGCTCACCACTGAAGGGCTTGACTGTAGGCGTCTCCTGATAGTCTCGGTGTTCACCTCTACGGTCATGGTACCGAAGGGTCAGAGTTGTGAGTGTTGGGGTGGCGGGTGGGCGGTAGCACTCTGTTGACCCCAGCATTGTTGTTTATTGTGGTGTAGGGCGTCCACACCCACTGTGAGAGTCGTCCCTCTCTGTCGCACTTCCGCCGCGCCCCTGGCGTCCCTTGGCACGTGCCCGCCGCCACAGGCGTCCCCTGGCATGTGCCAGGGGTGCCAGTATTGAGGAGTGCCAGTCTTGAGGAGTGTCAGCCTTGAGGAGTGTCCTCACAGCCTGGTGTGATGCCAGGCTTCCTTGCTAACTGCCTAATCAATCAAGCTGTTGACAGTAGGTCCGCACAGCCATCACAGCCTGGCTGATCAGGCACTTCTTGAAGGTATCGGGTCAAGTGTCCTGACAACTTCTATCATCGTTCCCTCAATAGATCTAATGTCTGCTGGTAGAAGGCTGAAGAGTCGAGGACCTCTGATGTTGGGAGTGTGACTTGTGCAACGTTTTTCAATGTTTATCGAGGAAATATTCAATAACAATATCTCAAACTAGGTCTCTACCCCCACGTCCACCACCACCAAGGACCAGTGAGAGACACCACCATCAAGGACCAGTAAGAGACACCACCATCAAGGACCAGTAAGAGACACCACCATCAAGGACCAGTAAGAGACACCACCATCAAGGACAGTAAGAGACACCACCACCAAGGACAGTAAGAGACACCACCATCAAGGACCAGTAAGAGACACCACCATCAAGGACCAGTAAGAGACACCACCATCAAGGACAGTAAGAGACACCACCACTAAGGACAGTAAGAGACACCACCACCAAGGACAGTAAGAGACACCACCACCAAGGACAGTAAGAGACACCACCATCAAGGGCAGTAAGAGACACCACCATCAAGGGCAGTAAGAGACACCACCATCAAGGGCAGTAAGAGACACCACCATCAAGGGCAGTAAGAGACACCACCATCAAGGGCAGTAAGAGACACCACCATCAAGGGCAGTAAGAGACACCACCATCAAGGGCAGTAAGAGACACCACCATCAAGGGCAGTAAGAGACACCACCATCAAGGGCAGTAAGAGACACCACCATCAAGGACAGTAAGAGACACCACCACCAAGGACAGTAAGAGACACCACCACCATGGACAGTAAGAGACACCACCATTAAGGACCAGTAAGAGACACCACCATCAAGGACAGTAAGAGACACCACCACCATGGACAGTAAGAGACACCACCATCAAGGACAGTAAGAGACACCACCACCATGGACAGTAAGAGACACCACCATTAAGGACCAGTAAGAGACACCACCACCAAGGACAGTAAGAGACACCACCACCAAGGACAGTAAGAGACACCACCATCAAGGACAGTAAGAGACACCACCACCATGGACAGTAAGAGACACCACCATCAAGGACAGTAAGAGACACCACCACCAAGGACAGTAAGAGACACCACCACCAAGGACAGTAAGAGACACCACCACCATGGACAGTAAGAGACACCACCATCAAGGGCAGTAAGAGACACCACCACCATGGACAGTAAGAGACACCACCATCAAGGGCAGTAAGAGACACCACCACCATGGACAGTAAGAGACACCACCATCAAGGGCAGTAAGAGACACCACCACCATGGACAGTAAGAGACACCACCATCAAGGGCAGTAAGAGACACCACCACCATGGACAGTAAGAGACACCACCATCAAGGACAGTAAGAGACACCACCACCAAGGACAGTAAGAGACACCACCATCAAGGGCAGTAAGAGACACCACCACCATGGACAGTAAGAGACACCACCATCAAGGACAGTAAGAGACACCACCACCAAGGACAGTAAGAGACACCACCATCAAGGGCAGTAAGAGACACCACCACCAAGGACAGTAAGAGACACCACCACCAAGGACAGTAAGAGACACCACCATTAAGGACCAGTAAGAGACACCACCATCAAGGACCAGTAAGAGACACCACCATCAAGCACCAGTAAGAGACACCACCATCAAGGACTAGTAAGAGACACCACCATCATGGACAGTAAGAGACACCACCACCAAGGACAGTAAGAGACACCACCACCAAGGACAGTAAGAGACACCACCACCAAGGACAGTAAGAGACACCACCACCAAGGACCAGTAAGAGACACCACCACCAAGGACAGTAAGAGACACCACCATCAAGGACCAGTGAGAGACACCACCATTAAGGACCAGTAAGAGACACCACCACCAAGGACAGTAAGAGACACCACCATCAAGGACCAGTGAGAGACACCACCATTAAGGACCAGTAAGAGACACCACCATTAAGGACCAGTAAGAGACACCACCATCAAGGACCAGTAAGATACAACACCATCAAGAACAGTAAGAGACACCACAATCAAGAACAGTAAGAGACACTATCATCAAGGACAGTAAGATACACCAACATCAAGGACAGTAAGAGACACCACCACCAAGGACAGTAAGAGACACCACCATCAAGGACCAGTGAGAGACACCACCATTAAGGACCAGTAAGAGACACCACCATTAAGGACCAGTAAGAGACACCACCATCAAGGACCAGTAAGATACAACACCATCAAGAACAGTAAGAGACACCACCATCAAGGACAGTAAGAGACGCTATCATCAAGGACAGTAAGATACACCAACATCAAGGACAGTAAGAGACACCACCATCAAGGAGAGTAAGAGACACCATCATCAAGAACCAGTAAGAGACACCACCATCAAGGACCATTAAGATAGAAAACCATCAAGGACCAGTAAGAGACAACACTATCAAGTACCAGTTAGAGACACCACCACCAAGGACAGTAAGAGACACCACCATCAAGGACCACTAAGAGACACCACTATCAAGGACCAGTAAGAGACACCACCATCAAGGACCAGTAAGAGACACCACCATCAAGGACCAGTAAGATACAACACCATCAAGAACAGTAAGAGACACCACCATCAAGGAGAGTAAGAGACACCATCATCAAGAACCAGTATGATACACCACCATCAAGGACCATTAAGAGACACCACCATCAAGGACCAGTAAGAGACACCACCATCAAAGACCAGTAAGAGACACCACCATCAAGGACCAGTAAGAGACACCACCATCAAGGACCAGTAAGAGACACCACCGTCAAGGACCAGTAAGAGACACCACCATCAAGGACCAGTAAGAGACACCACCATCAAGGACCAGTAAGAGACACCACCATCAAGGACCAGTAAGATACAACACCATCAAGAACAGTAAGAGACACCACCATCAAGGACCAGTAAGAGACACCACCATCAAGGACCAGTAAGATACAACACCATCAAGAACAGTAAGAGACACCACCATCAAGACCAGTAAGAGACACCACCATCAAGGACCAGTAAGAGACACCACCATCAAGGACCAGTAAGAGACACCACCATCAAGGACCAGTAAGAGACACCACCATCAAGACCAGTAAGAGACACCACCATCAAGGACCAGTAAGAGACACCACCATCAAGGACCATTAAGAGACACCACCGTCAAGGACCAGTAAGAGACACCACCATCAAGGACCAGTAAGAGACACCACCATCAAGGACCAGTAAGAGACACCACCGTCAAGGACCAGTAAGAGACACCACCATCAAGGACCAGTAAGAGACACCACCATCAAGGACCAGTAAGAGACATCACCATCAAGGACCAGTAAGATACAACACCATCAAGGACCAGTAAGAGACACCACCATCAAGGACCAGTAAGATACAACACCATCAAGAACAGTAAGAGACACCACCATCAAGACCAGTAAGAGACACCACCATCAAGGACCAGTAAGAGACACCACCATCAAGGACCAGTAAGAGACACCACCATCAAGGACCAGTAAGAGACACCACCATCAAGGACCAGTAAGATACAACACCATCAAGAACAGTAAGAGACACCACCATCAAGACCAGTAAGAGACACCACCATCAAGGACCAGTAAGAGACACCACCATCAAGGACCAGTAAGAGACACCACCATCAAGGACCAGTAAGAGACACCACCATCAAGGACCAGTAAGATACAACACCATCAAGAACAGTAAGAGACACCACCATCAAGACCAGTAAGAGACACCACCATCAAGGACCAGTAAGAGACACCACAATCAAGGACCAGTAAGATACAACACCATCAAGAACAGTAAGAGACACCACCATCAAGACCAGTAAGAGACACCACCATCAAGGACCAGTAAGAGACACCACCATCAAGGACCAGTAAGATACAACACCATCAAGAACAGTAAGAGACACCACCATCAAGAACAGTAAGAGACACCACCGTCAAGGACCAGTAAGAGACACCACCATCAAGACCAGTAAGAGACACCACCATCAAGGACCAGTAAGAGACACCACCATCAAGGACCAGTAAGAGACACCACCATCAAGGACCATTAAGAGACACCACCGTCAAGGACCAGTAAGAGACACCACCATCAAGGACCAGTAAGAGACACCACCATCAAGGACCAGTAAGAGACACCACCATCAAGGACCAGTAAGAGACACCACCATCAAGGACCAGTAAGAGACACCACCATCAAGGACCAGTAAGAGACAACACCATCAAGACCGGTAAGAGACACCACCACCAAGGACAGTAAGAGACACCACCATCAAGGACCACTAAGAGACACCACTATCAAGGAGCAGTAAGAGACACCACCATCAAGGACCAGTAAGAGACACCACCATCAAGGACCAGTAAGAGACAACACCATCAAGAACAGTAAGAGACACCACCATCAAGACCAGTAAGAGACACCACCATCAAGGACAGTACGAGACACCTCAAGGTTCAGTCCTCCCCTAGGTATACATAATCCCTTGCAACGATTTGCAAGCAATGATACATGCGGCAGACATGCAGAGACCTCCAAACAGAACACCAACACGGTGGAAATATAATAATAATATATAATAATATAGCAATAAACACCAACACTCAGGCAGGAAGGACCACGTAAGGAACGCTTACCTTCTATACCGAAATTTCCACAACCATTTAATCAATTCCAGAGACTCGAGGCTCATCGCCAGGGAAGAAGATATTCATCACCGCATGGTCTTGTAATCATCACTCATCCGTATATCCAACAATATCAACCAGAACAACGGCTGTTGCATCATACCAGAATCCCTTGCCAGGACATTTCTTCATCCTGGGCTAAAACATCGCTTTGTAATGCACTTTTTGTCTCTTTTTGCTGATAGTTCTGATAATAAAGTCGATCATTTCTCTCGACCTTGGATAAGTTTGCTTTATTTTGTTCTGTAAACGATAGGCCATGGTACGTCATGCGTCAGTATTATATACTCTCAACGTTACGTCATCCTACGTTATACTAATTATTAAGTTCTTAAAACGTTACGTCATCTTATCTGTAGATGTATTAAGTGTTTGTTTGGTTGTAGGAGGTGTAGCACCTGCGGTCTACAACCTGCGGTCTACAACCTGCGGTCTACAACCTGCAGTCTACAAGCTGCGGTCTACAACCTGCGGTCTACAACCTGCGGTATACAACCTGCGGTCTACAACCTGCGGTCTACAACCTGCGGTCTACAACCTGCGGTATACAACCTGCGGTCTACAACCTGCAGTCTACAACCTGCGGTCTACAACCTGCGGTCTACAACCTGCGGTCTACAACCTGCGGTCAACAACCTGCGGTCTACAACCTGCGGTCTACAACCTGCGGTCTACAACCTGCGGTCTACAACCTGCGGTCTACAACCTGCGGTCTACAACCTGCGGTCTACAACCTGCGGTCTACAACCTGCGGGCTACAACCTGCGGTCAACAACCTGCGGTATACAACCTGCGGTATACAACCTGCGGTCTACAACCTGCGGTATACAAGCTGCGGTCTACAAGCTGCGGTCTACAACCTGCGGTCTACAACCTGCGGTCTACAACCTGCGGTCTACAACCTGCGGTCTACAACCTGCGGTCTACAACCTGCGGTCTACAACCTGCGGTCTACAATCTGCGGTCTACAACCTGCGGTCTACAACCTGCGGTATACAACCTGCGGTATATAACCTGCGGTCTACAACCTGCGGTCTACAACCTGCGGTCAACAACCTGCGGTATACAACCTGCGGTCTACAACCTGCGGTATACAACCTGCGGTCTACAACCTGCGGTCTACAACCTGCGGTCTACAACCTGCAGTCTACAACCTGCGGTATACAACCTGCGGTCTACAACCTGCGGTCTACAACCTGCGGTCTACAACCTGCGGTCTACAACCTGCGGTATACAACCTGCGGTCTACAACCTGCGGTCTACAACCTGCAGTCTACAACCTGCGGTATACAACCTGCGGTCTACAACCTGCGGTCTACAACCTGCGGTCTACAACCTGCGGTATACAACCTGCGGTCTACAACCTGCGGTCTACAACCTGCGGTCTACAACCTGCGGTATACAACCTGCGGTCTACAACCTGCGGTCAACAACCTGCGGTCTACAACCTGCGGTCTACAACCTGCGGTGTACAACCTGCGGTCTACAACCTGCGGTCTACAACCTGCGGTCTACAACCTGCGGTATACAACCTGCGGTCAACAACCTGCGGTCTACAACCTGCGGTCAACAACCTGCGGTCAACAACCTGCGGTCTACAACCTGCGGTCTACAACCTGCGGTATACAACCTGCGGTATACAACCTGCGGTATACAACCTGCGGTATACAACCTGCGGTATACAACCTGCGGTCAACAACCTGCGGTATACAACCTGCGGTATACAACCTGCGGTCTACAACCTGCGGTCAACAACCTGCGGTATACAACCTGCGGTCTACAACCTGCGGTATACAACCTGCGGTATACAACCTGCGGTATACAACCTGCGGTATACAACCTGCGGTATACAACCTGCGGTCTACAACCTGCGGTCTACAACCTGCGGTATACAACCTGCGGTCAACAACCTGCGGTCAACAACCTGCGGTATACAACCTGCGGTCTACAACCTGCGGTCTACAACCTGCGGTATACAACCTGCGGTCTACAACCTGCGGTCTACAACCTGCGGTATACAACCTGCGGTCAACAACCTGCGGTATACAACCTGCGGTCTACAACCTGCGGTATACAACCTGCGGTCAACAACCTGCGGTATACAACCTGCGGTCAACAACCTGCGGTATACAACCTGCGGTCTACAACCTGCGGTCTACAACCTGCGGTATACAACCTGCGGTATACAACCTGCGGTCTACAACCTGCGGTCTACAACCTGCGGTCTACAACCTGCGGTATACAACCTGCGGTATACAACCTGCGGTATACAACCTGCGGTCTACAACCTGCGGTATACAACCTGCGGTATACAACCTGCGGTCAACAACCTGCGGTATACAACCTGCGGTATACAACCTGCGGTATACAACCTGCGTTATACAACCTGCGGTATACAACCTGCGGTCTACAACCTGCGGTATACAACCTGCGGTCTACAACCTGCGGTCTACAACCTGCGGTCTACAACCTGCGGTCTACAACCTGCGGTATACAACCTGCGGTATACAACCTGCGGTATACAACCTGCGGTATACAACCTGCGGTCAACAACCTGCGGTATACAACCTGCGGTATACAACCTGCGGTATACAACCTGCGGTCTACAACCTGCGGTCTACAACCTGCGGTCTACAACCTGCGGTCAACAACCTGCGGTCTACAACCTGCGGTATACAACCTGCGGTCTACAACCTGCGGTATACAACCTGCGGTATACAACCTGCGGTCAACCACCTGCGGTATACAACCTGCGGTATACA
Source organism: Cherax quadricarinatus (assembly GCF_038502225.1). Lineage (NCBI taxonomy): Eukaryota > Metazoa > Arthropoda > Malacostraca > Decapoda > Parastacidae > Cherax > Cherax quadricarinatus. Next base: position 35,963,149 of record NC_091305.1, read on the forward strand.
ACCTGCGGTCTACAACCTGCGGTATACAACCTGCGGTATACAACCTGCGGTCAACAACCTGCGGTCTACAACCTGCGGTATACAACCTGCGGTATACAACCTGCGGTATACAACCTGCGGTATACAACCTGCGGTATACAACCTGCGGTCAACAACCTGCGGTCTACAACCTGCGGTATACAACCTGCGGTATACAACCTGCGGTCAACAACCTGCGGTCAACAACCTGCGGTATACAACCTGCGGTCAACAACCTGCGGTCAACAACCTGCGGTCAACAACCTGCGGTCAACAACCTGCGGTCAACAACCTGCGGTCAACAACCTGCGGTCAACAACCTGCGGTCAACAACCATTCCATCTCTCAACTTACATAAATACACAACTAAAATTTATCATTAACGAACTTCACGTGTGAAACATAGCAAGGCGACACAAAGTAAAATTAAGAACGTTTCACTCAGTGATAAAACTTACAGGGAGCGAAATGTCTCTTGAATAAAGGTTTATGAGAAACAGTAAAGGTTAAAGGCTGCTCAGCACTGCGGTGTACTTAACTTTATTACCGCTGAGTAATATATATATATATATATATATATATATATATATATAAGTGTGTGTGTGTGTGTGTGTACTCACCTATTTGTGGTTGCAGGGGTCGAGACTCAGCTCCTGGCCCCGCCTCTTCACTAATCGCTACTAGGTCCTCTCTTTTGCTGCTCCATGAGCTTTATCATACCTCGTCTTAAAACTATGTATGGTTCCTGCCTCCACTACATCACTTGCCAGACTGCTCCTCTTCCTGACAACTCCATGACTGAAGAAATACTTCCTAACATCCGTTTGACTCATCTGAGTCTTCAGCTTCCAATTGTGACCCCTTGTTGCTGTATCCCATGTCTGGAACATCCTGTCTCTGTCCTCCTTATCTATTCCACGCAGTATTTTGTATGTCGTTATCATGTCTCCCCGACCCTCCTGCCCCCCAGTGTCATCAGTCCGATTTCCCTCAACGTTTCTTCGTAGGACATTCCCCTGAGCTCTGGAACTAGCTTTGTTGCAAACTTTTGCACTCTCTAATTTCTTGGTGTGCTTGACCAGGTGTGGGTTTCAAACTGGTGCTGCATACTCCAGTATGGGCCTGAAGTACACGGTGTACAGTGTCTTGAACGATTCCATACTTAGGTATTGGAACGCTATTTTAAGGTTTTTCCAGGCGCCCATATGCTGCAGCAGTTATCTGATTGATGTGTGCCTCCGGAGACGTGCTCGGTGTTATACTCACCCCAAGAGCTTTCTCCTTGAGTGAGGTTTCCAGTCTTTGTCCACTCTGCTGTCTTTTTTCCCCTTCCCCGATCCTCATGACTTTGCATTTGGCGGGCTTAAATTCGTGTGTGTGTGCGTACGTGCGTGTGTATGTGTGTGTGTGTGTGTGCATGTGTATGTGTGTGTGTGTGTGTGTGTGTGTGTGTGTGTGTGTGTGTGTGTGTGTGTGTGTGTGTGTGTGTATGTATGTGTGTGTGTACTCACCTAGTTGTACTCATCTAGTCGAGGTTGCAGGGGTCGAGTCCAAGCTCCTGGCCCCGCCTCTTCACTGGTCGCTACTAGGTCACTCTCCCTGAACCATGAGCTTTATCGTACCTCTGCTTAAAGCTATGTATGGATCCTGCCTCCACTACATCGCTTCCCAAACTATTCCACTTCCTGACTACTCTGTGGCTGAAGAAATACTTCCTAACATCCCTTTGATTCATCTGTGTCTTCAGCTTCCAACTGTGTCCCCGTGTTGCTGTGTCCAGTCTCTGAAACATCCTGTCTTTGTCCACCTTGTCAATTACTCTCAGTATTTTGTAAGTCGTTATCATGTCCCCCCTATCTCTCCTGTCCTCCAGTGTCGTCAGGTTGATTTCCCTTAACCTCTCCTCACAGGACATACCTCTTAACTCTGGGACTAGTCTTGTTGCAAACCTTTGCACTTTCTCTAGTGTCTTTACATGCTTGGCTAGGTGGGTTCCAAACTGGTGCCGCATACTCCAGTATGGGCCTAACGTTCACGGTGTACAGGGTCCTGAACGATTCCTTATTGAGGTGTCGGAATGCTGTTCTGAGGTTTGCCAGGCGCCCATATGCTGCAGCAGTTATTTGGTTGATTTGCGCTTCAGGAGATGTGCCTGGTGTTATACTCACCCCAAGATCTTTTTCCTTGAGTGAGGTTTGTAGTCTCTGGCCCCCTAGACTGTACTCCGTCTGCGGTCTTCTTTGCCCTTCCCCAATCTTCATGACTTTGCACTTGGTGGGATTGAACTCCAGGAGCCAATTGCTGGACCAGGTCTGCAGCCTGTCCAGATCCCTTTGTAGTTCTGCCTGGTCTTCGATCGAGTGAATTCTTCTCATCAACTTCACGTCATCTGCAAACAGGGACACCTCAGAGTCTATTCCTTCCGTCATGTCGTTCACAAATACCAGAAACAGCACTGGTCCTAAGACTGACCCCTGTGGGACCCCGCTGGTCACAGGTGCCCACTCTGACACCTCGCTACGTACCATGACTCGCTGCTGTCTTCCTGACAAGTATTCCCTGATCCATTGTAGTGCCTTCCCTGTTATCCCTGCTTGGTCCTCCAGTTTTTACACCAATCTCTTGTGTGGAACTGTGTCAAACGCCTTCTTGCAGTCCAAGAAAATGCAATCCACCCACCCCTCTCTCTCTTGTCTTACTGCTGTCACCATGTCATAGTGCTCCAGTAGGTTTGTGACACAGGATTTCCCATCCCTGAAACCATGTTGGCTGCTGTTGATGAGATCATTCCTTTCTAGGTGTTCCACCACTCTTCTCCTGATAATCTTCTCCATGATTTTGCATACTATACATGTCAGTGACACTGGTCTGTAGTTTAATGCTTCATGTCTGTCTCGTTTTTTAAAGATTGTGTGTGTGTGTGTGTGTGTGTGTGTGTGTGTGTGTGTGTGTGTGGAGAAATTTTCTCCAGGAGGGGGGTATCAGCCCCCTTCAGCCCCTTGAGCCCCTTTCAGCCCTGAGGGGCCCAGCCCTCTCAGAAGGGGCAAGCGTCTTGTTTACTGCTACAGTGAGTAATTGATCACAGATGCCGTACCAGTATCTGACGTGGTCAAGTGACCGATGCTCCTTGCAGTCCAGTGTTGCAAAGTGTATTTTAATAAGAGACAGTACATCTCTTACTTTAGCAGGACAATTAAGGAAAATCCTGCTCCCACTTTATTACCATAGTAAAGATAGTGGACATTGTTGTCTATGCTTAAGACAGCAAGAAACAAACATTTTGCTTTGCTTCATTGAGGAAGTGGCAAGGAAGCAAAAGTACTAGGTCAGCATTTTCTTTGTGCTAGGGGAGTGACGGCATGGGGCGCTGTGGCGTCTTGAGATTACTTTTGACTCTACTGAGAGTGACACTGACGCCAGGATAACCAACAAAGAACAACGATCTGTGCATTAGTGTGAACAAAGTGTCTCACAAAACACAATAAACACTTAAGAGAAGTGTGATCAGCTTCTCTTGTGATAAGATTGTGAACAATAAAGACAAATCTTGTGGAACATAGTGTACCAGTGTGCGTTTCCTAGACAATGGAAGACGTGGACATCCAAGGACACTTCAGCTTCTATCAAGTCACTGATACCTGTCGAAGGTGTGAAGAACACCATAGCTCACGTTACAAGAGCAAGGTATGTTACGAATTTCTTGTGGTACGGGGGACTGCGCAGTTCTTGAGTCGCAAGGAGATTGTAATCAACCTATAGTCGGCAGTAAGGTGTGGACTTTTGAGTCCAAACAAGTATGTATTTTGTCAGCCATCAGTGAATGAAATATGCTGACATAACACCCCCTAGGGGTAATTTATAATCTTACAAATTATATTTCTTGACAGCCCGTTGTGAAATGGTTTCGACAGCTTCTAGACCTCGTCTGCAGGGGCGGCTGTGCAGGAGATGAGTTGTCCTTAAGTTAAGTTTTCACTGTTTAAACTTAGCTGGTAATGCCATTTCTCAACATAATTGGTCGTGCTCGAACCGGATAAAGACACACTGTGGTCCAAATATGTTGTACTACAGTGTACAAATAACCTATGAGCCAAGGTCCTTCGAAAAAAGCTGTAAAACTAGTGTTTTACAATATAAATCAGTATAAATGAGTCCCTCCAGACTCAATCACAGAGAATGGGCAGCCAAAAGAAAACGGGCGCTCACCCAGCTTTCAACCAAAGAAAACGGGAGCTGGGTGACTCACCCAACAAGAAAACGCGGGATGGTACCCGGCACCCACTGCTCCAATCTCGAAAATTGCTGACCAAGACAACAACAACCCAAGTTGTGCAAGAAAGGTATAAAATACCGACAATATGAAAGTTAAGACACATGTGCAACATCTGGATATCTTTATTGTAGACGTATCGCCATCCAGTGGCTTAATCAATACAGATTCTAGGACATAATAGGAAGACAGTAGAACTATATACAAAAGATGAGGTAATCAGCCCCTCGGCCTTGGAGTTAGTGTTCACAGCATCGTGGTGGAGGAGAATCTGGAGCAAAGGCAAGAAGACTGGCGGTTATATAGGCGTCAGTGGATAGGGACGGGCAGTAGACGAGAGCATAGTCACTGGTAGGCGGGATTCCCCAGTGGAAGTAGGTCCTTCCCAAAGAGATGGGTTAGTTGCAGCAGCCGTGAAGAAGGTCTTGTAGATGTCCTCTGAACCAAGATTCCATGATGTTGCAGTGTCTGACAGTGTCTGCAGTGTCTGACACTGGCCCCCACCACCATCACTGGTCCACCACCGCCACTGGTCCACCACCACCACTGGTCCCCACCACCACCACTGGTCCACCACCACCACTGGTCCCCACCACCACCACTGGTCCACCACCGCCACTGGTCTACCACCACCACCATTGGTCCCCCACCCCCACCACTGGTCCACCACCACCACCACTGGTCCACCACCACCACCACTGGTCCACCACCGCCACTGGTCTACCACCACCACCACTGGTCCCCCACCCCCACCACTGGTCCATCACCACCACCACTGGTCCACCACCACCACTGGCCCCCACCACCACCACTGGTCCACCACCGCCACTGGTCCACCACCACCACTAGCCCACCCACCACCACTGGTCCACTACCGCCACTGGTCTACCACCACCACCACCACTGGCCCCCACCACCACCACTGGTCCACCACCGCCACTGGTCCACCACCACCACCACTGGTCCCCCACCACCACCACCACCACTGGCCCCCACCACCCCCACTGGTCCACCACCACCACCACCACCACTGGCCCCCACCACCCCCACTGGTCCACCACCGCCACTGGTCCACCACCCCCACTGGTCCACCACCACCACCACTGGTCCCCATCACCACCACTGGTCCACCACCACCACCACTGGTCCACCACCACCACTGGTCCACCACCACCACTGGTCCACTACCAACCACTTGTCCACCACCACTACTGGTCCATCACTACTGGTCCCCCACAACCACTGGTCCACCACCAACACTGGTCCACTACCAACCACAGGTCCACCACCTCTACTGGTCCACTACCAACCACTGATCTACTACAACCACTGGTCCACTACCAACCACTGATCCACCACAACTACTGGTCCACCACCACCACTGGTCACCCACCACCACTGGTCCACTACTGGTCCACTACCAACCACTGGTCCATCACCACTACTGGTCCACTACCAACCAATGGTCCACAACCACCACTGGTCCACTTCCAACCACTGGTCCACCACAACTACTGGTCCACCATCACCACTGGTCCACCACCACCAATGGTCCACTATCAACCATTGGTCCACCATTACTGGTCCACTACCAATCACTGGTCCACCACCGACACTGGTCCACCACCACCACTGGTCCATCACCACCACCACCACTGGCCCCCACCACCACCACTGGTCCACCACCGCCACTGGTCTACCACCACCACCACCACTGGCCCCACCACCACCACTGGTCCACCACCGCCACTGGTCCACCACCACCACCACTGGTCCCCCACCCCCACCACCACCACTGGCCCCCACCACCACCACTGGTCCACCACCGCCACTGGGCCACCACCCCCTCTGGTCCACCACCACCACCACTGGTCCCCACCACCACCACTGGTCCACCACCACCACCACTGGTCCACCACCACCACTGGTCCACCACCACCACTGGTCCACTACCAACCACTTGTCCACCACCACTACTGGTCCATCACTGCTGGTCCCCCATAACCACTGGTCCACCACCACCACTGGTCCACTACCAACCACAGGTCCACCATCTCTACTGGTCCACTACCAATCACTGATCTACTACAACCACTGGTCCACTACCAACCACTGCTCCACCACAACTACTGGTCCACCACCACCACTGGTCCATTACTGGTCCACTACTGGTCCACCAACCACTGGTCCACCAACCACTGGTCCACCAACCACTGGTCCACCAACCACTGGTCCACCAACCACTGGTCCACCAACCACTGGTCCACCAACCACTGGTCCACCAACCACTGGTCCACCAACCACTGGTCCACCATCACTGGTCCACTACTAATCACTGGTCCACCACAGCCGCTGGTCCACCACCACTACTGGTCCCCTCCACCACTGGTCCACCACCACTACTGGTCCATCACCACTACTGGTCCATCACCACCACTGGTCCACCACAACCACTGGTCCACCACCACCGCTTGTCCACCACCACCACTGGTCCACTACCAACAACTGGTCCACCACCACTACTGGTCCACTACCACCACTGGTTCACCACCACCACTGGTCCACTACGAATCACTGGTCCACCAACACTGATCCACCACCACCACCACTGGTCCACCACGACCACCACTGGTCCACCACCATTACTGGTCCACTAGCAACCATTGGTCCACTACCACCACTGGTTCACCACCACCACTGGTCCGCCACTACCACTGGTCCACTACGACCCACTGGTCCACCACCACTTATCCACCACCACCATTGGTCCACCACCACCACTGGTCCACCACCATCACCAATGGTCCACTACCAACCACTGGACCACCACCACCACTGGTCCATCACCACGACTGATCCACCACCGCCACTGGTCCACCACTAGCACTGGACCACTACAAACCACTGGTCCACCACCAGCACTGGACCACCACAATCACTGGTCCACCACCAGCACTGGACCACCACCACCAATGGTCCACCACCAGCACTGGACCACTACACTGGTCCACCACCAGCCCTGGACCACCACAATCACTGGTCCACCACCAGCACTGGACCACCACCACCACCACTGGTCCACCACCAGCACTGGACCACTACAAACCACTGGTCCACCACCAGCACTGGACCACCACAATCACTGGTCCACCACCAGCACTGGACCACCACCACCACTGGTCCACCACCAGCACTGGACCACTACAAACCACTGGTCCACCACCAGCACTGGACCACTACAAACCACTGGTCCACCACCAGCTCTGGACCACCACAATCACTGGTCCACCACCAGTACTGCACCACTACAAGAACTGCAGTAGAGTCAGCACGGGACACATGTCCAGGAGCTCCGACACAAGACTGGAGCGTCATTAGTAAGCTAGTGGAGCGGCCTCCAGGTACCTCCGTGTCATACTGAGACCTCACCCTCCACCTCAGCTGCTGCACCAATGATCACCTTCACAACACCAACCGCTGAGTAGAACACACCTGCAGGAGTGACAAGTACAACACTGCCAGATCACACCTGCAGGAGTGACCAGTACGACACTACCATAACACCTGCAGGAGTGACCAGTACAACACTACCAGAACACCTGCAGGAGTGACCATTACAACACTACCAGAACACCTGCAAGAGTGACCAGTACAACACTACCAGAACACCTGCAGGAGTGACCAGTACAACACTACCAGAACACCTGCAGGAGTGACCAGTACAACATTACCAGAACACCGGCAGGAGTGACGAGTACAACACTACCAGAACACATCTAGAGAACACATCTGGAGAACACATCTGGAGAACACATCTGGAGAACACACCTAGAGAACACATCTGGAGAACACATCTGGAGAACACACCTAGAGAACACATCTGGAGAACACATCTAGAGAACACACCTGGAGAACACATCTGGGGAACACATCTGGAGAACACACCTAGAGAACACATCTGGAGAACACATCTGGAGAACACACCTTGAATCACAAAAATAACCAAGTTACATTAACTTTACGATAAGTGAGAGTTTCTCGTTCAGTGTTTGATGAAGATGACGTTCCACGAGTCTAGGCCTTAGGCAGAGAGCATAGGCATGCTTTATTTTAAAATTTTTGCGTTATGTCAGTAATTCTGGAGATAGTGTCAGAGTTTGGGTCCCATTCATGGAAAATTAACTTGAATGGTCAGTATTTCGTCTGATTTGCGGCTTACTAAATGCAGAGTTGCATTATGACTTGAGTGTTTCGCTCATTTCTTTGCTGTCATCAGTGTAAATTCCATCTCCTTTAAGCTAGGGTTCAATACTAAATGTGGTTTTTGCCTCTGATTTCTTTTTCCCGAGTACTTTTAATTTCTCTGATGGCTTGCTGCCGCTCTCTCCTCCTACCCCTCCCTCTATCTCCAGGGAACAATATAACACATTCGGTTCTAACTTAATGTTTACCATTTTAGAAGTCTTGTGATTCTTCATCTTTGCTGGTAGAGGGGGCGTCTCTCTCTTCTTAACCTGTATCTTATCTTTTTTCCTAATTGTTATAAATTCTGGAGTCTCCCTCTAGTGCCACTGAACTAATCTTCTTGAGGCATTGATTTAAATCCACCTTAACCATTTGTTATTCCAAGTGTACTTTTGTAAAGTCAAGATTTATTTGTTTCCACTATTAAGTTGACATATTAATGTCAATTGTTGAAACTGAGTTTACTTATTACACCTTCATGATGGTTCGTGTCGGCCCGCTGATAACTTGGTTGTTCACAGGCCTGAATTTCAATTAGGTTGTGGCTAGAGATTGACATTTTTGGACATTCTTCTGAAAATATAGACGAGTTTAAGGAAATACCCTCCCCTCATCACTTGTAAATCGACTCAAGATAAATCAGAGTGAGTAATTGTCAATGAAGATAAGAATGGACAGAACCACGGTTCGAGTCCCTCCCTCACGTCCAGTCTTCAGTGTGTTTAATGTAAATAGCTTTTAACCACCGTAACTTTATCAAGGACCAGATCCCTTTTGCTCAGTACCTCGCAACGTTCTTCTGAATGAATTCACTAATGTGCAACCAACTCAGAAATACTGTTGTTGTATCCGTTATTCTTGTAAAGAGACCATTACCAGTGTAATGGTCTCTTTATAAGAGCTTACAAAAAGTTGGGACTACTCACTGAACCCATTATATGCCTATAATATTCAACTACCGTCCAGAGGATCTGTATGACATGACTACCACACACAGGAGGATGGGTATAAGATGTCTACAGTTCAGAGGATGGGTACGGGGTGACTACCCTCCAGAGGACGGGTGATGGGTGACTACCACCCACAGGAGGTGGGTATGGGATGACTACCGTTCAGAGGATGGGGGCGGGGTGACTACCGTCCAGAGGATGGGTATGGGATGACTACCATTCAGAGGATGGGTATGGTGTGACTACCATCCAAAGGATGGGTATGGGGTGACTACCATCCAGAGGATGGGTATGGGGGTGACTCCCGTCTAGGGGATGGGTATGGGGTGACTACCATCCAAAGGATGGGTATGGGGTGACTCCAGTCTAGGGGATGGGTATGGGGTGACTACTGTCCACAGGATGGGTATGGGGTGACTACCGTCTAGAGGACGGGCATGGGGTGACTACGATGAAGAGGATGGGTATGGGGAGACTACAGTCCAGAGGATGGGTATGGGGTGACTACCATCCAGAGGATGGGTATGAGGTGACTACCGTCCAGAGGATGGGTATAGGGTGACTATCGTCTAGAGGATGGGCATAGGGTGACTACGATGAAGAGGATGGGTATGGGGTGACTACCTTCCAGAGGATGGGTATAGGGTGACTATCGTCTAGAGGATGGTCATAAAGTGACTATGATGAAGAGGATGGGTATGGGGAGACTACAGTTCAGAGGATGAGTATGGGGTGGTTACCGTCCAGAGGATGGGTATGGGCTGATTACCGTCCGGAGGAATGATATGGGGTGACTACCATCCAGAGGATGGGTATGGAGTGGCTACCGTCCAGAGGATGGATAAGGGGTGACTACCATCTAGAGGATGGGTATGGAGTGATTACCGTCCAGACGGTGGGTATGGGATGACTACCGTCCAGAGGATGGGTATGGGGTGACTACCGTCCAGAGGGTAGGTATGGGGTGACTACCGTCCAGAGGATAGGTATGGGGTGACTATCGTCCAGAGGATGGGTATGGGGTGACTATCGTCCAGAGGATGAGTATGGGGTGACTATCGTCCAGAGGATGAGTATGGGGTGACTATCGTCCAGAGGATGAGTATGGGGTGACTATCGTCCAGAGGATGAGTATGGGGTGACTATCGTCCAGAGGATGAGTATGGGGTGACTATCGTCCAGAGGGTGGATATGTGGTGACTAACGGTCACAGTATGGTGGTATTCTGTTCGTCAGGAAACAGGGAAACAGTCTTACGGCACTGATGTGTGTCAGGTGATGACCTGGTCACTGGTGTGTGTCAGGTGATGACCTGGTCACTGGTGTGTGTCAGGTGATGACCTGGTCACTGGTGTGTGTCAGGTGATGACCTGGTCACTGGTGTGCGTCAGGTGATGACCTGGTCACTGGTGTGTGTCAGGTGATGACCTGGTCACTGGTGTGCGTCAGGTGATGACCTGGTCACTGGTGTGTGTCAGGTGATGATCTGGTCACTGGTGTGTGTCAGGTGATGACCTGGTCACTGGTGTGTGTCAGGTGATGACCTGGTCACTGGTGTGTGTCAGGTGATGACCTGGTCACTGGTGTGTGTCAGGTGATGACCTGGTCACTGGTGTGTGTCAGGTGATTACCTGGTCACTGGTGAGTGTCAGGTGATGACCTGGTCACTGGTGTGTGTCAGGTGATGACCTGGTCACTGGTGTGTGTCAGGTGATGACCTGGTCACTGGTGTGTGTCAGGTGATGACCTGGTCACTGGTGTGTGTCAGGTGATGACCTGGTCACTGGTGTGTGTCAGGTGATGACCTGGTCACTGGTGTGCGTCAGGTGATGACCTGGTCACTGGTGTGTGTCAGGTGATGACCTGGTCACTGGTGTGTGTCAGGTGATGACCTGGTCACTGGTGTGTGTCAGGTGATGACCTGGTCACTGGTGAGTGTCAGGTGATGACCTGGTCACTGGTGTGTGTCAGGTGATGACCTGGTCACTGGTGTGTGTCAGGTGATGACCTGGTCACTGGTGTGTGTCAGGTGATGACCTGGTCACTGGTGTGTGTCAGGTGATGACCTGGTCACTGGTGTGTGTCAGGTGATGACCTGGTCACTGGTGTGTGTCAGGTGATGACCTGGTCACTGGTGTGCGTCAGGTGATGACCTGGTCACTGGTGTGTGTCAGGTGATGACCTGGTCACTGGTGTGTGTCAGGTGATGACCTGGTCACTGGTGAGTGTCAGGTGATGACCTGGTCACTGGTGTGTGTCAGGTGATGACCTGGTCACTGGTGTGTGTCAGGTGATGACCTGGTCACTGGTGCGTGTTAACTGATGACCTGGTCACTGGTGTGTGTCAGGTGATGACCTGGTCACTGGTGTGTGTCAGGTGATGACCTGGTCACTGGTGAGTGTCAGGTGATGACCTGGTCACTGGTGTGTGTCAGGTGATGACCTGGTCACTGGTGTGTGTCAGGTGATGACCTGGTCACTGGTGTGTGTCAGGTGATGACCTGGTCACTGGTGTGTGTCAGGTGATGACCTGGTCACTGGTGTGTGTCAGGTGATGACCTGGTCACTGGTGAGTGTCAGGTGATGACCTGGTCACTGGTGTGTGTCAGGTGATGACCTGGTCACTGGTGTGTGTCAGGTGATGACCTGGTCACTGGTGTGTGTCAGGTGATGACCTGGTCACTGGTGAGTGTCAGGTGATGACCTGGTCACTGGTGTGTGTCAGGTGATGACCTGGTCACTGGTGTGTGTCAGGTGATGACCTGGTCACTGGTGTGTGTCAGGTGATGACCTGGTCACTGGTGTGTGTCAGGTGATGACCTGGTCACTGGTGTGTGTCAGGTGATGACCTGGTCACTGGTGTGTGTCAGGTGATGACCTGGTCACTGGTGTGTGTCAGGTGATGACCTGGTCACTGGTGTGTGTCAGGTGATGACCTGGTCACTGGTGTGTGTCAGGTGATGACCTGGTCACTGGTGTGTGTCAGGTGATGACCTGGTCACTGGTGTGTGTCAGGTGATGACCTGGTCACTGGTGTGTGTCAGGTGATGATCTAGTCATTATAGTAATCTGTGTTGCTTGGAGATCACTATAGTCTTCATTTTCTGGTTAATGAGTCAATTTCAGTCTATAGTTTGTGCTGGAAGTCGTGTCAGTGACGCTCACTCACTCTTTATTGAAGAAATTTTTATCCTTTGGCTTGTCATATTGTTTATGTTGGTGTGCAGCAGTGTGTATTGCTGTGTTGGTGTGCAGCAGTGTGTATTGCTGTGTTGGTGTGCAGCAGTGTGTATTATTGTTGTTGGTGTGCAGCAGTGTGTATTGCTGTGTTGATGTGCAGCAGTGTGTATTGCTGTGTTGGTGTGCAGCAGTGTGTATTATTGTTGTTGGTGCGCAGCAGTGTGTATTGCTGTGTTGATGTGCAGCAGTGTGTATTGCTGTGTTGGTGTGCAGCAGTGTGTATTGCTGTTGTTGGTGTGCAGCAGTGTGTATTGCTGTGTTGATGTGCAGCAGTGTGTATTGCTGTTGTTGGTGTGCAGCAGTGTGTATTGCTGTGTTGATGTGCAGCAGTGTGTATTGCTGTTGTTGGTGTGCAGCAGTGTGTATTGCTGTGTTGATGTGCAGCAGTGTGTATTGCTGTTGTTGGTGTGCAGCAGTGTGTATTGCTGTGTTGATGTGCAGCAGTGTGTATTGCTGTTGTTGGTGTGCAGCAGTGTGTATTATTGTTGTTGGTGCGCAGCAGTGTGTATTATTGTTGTTGGTGCGCAGCAGTGTGTATTGCTGTGTTGATGTGCAGCAGTGTGTATTGCTGTTGTTGGTGTGCAGCAGTGTGTATTATTGTTGTTGGTGTGCAGCAGTGTGTATTATTGTTGTTGGTGCGCAGCAGTGTGTATTGCTGTGTTGATGTGCAGCAGTGTGTATTGCTGTTGTTGGTGTGCAGCAGTGTGTATTGCTGTGTTGATGTGCAGCAGTGTGTATTGCTGTGTTGATGTGCAGCAGTGTGTATTGCTGTTGTTGGTGTGCAGCAGTGTGTATTGCTGTTGTTGGTGTGCAGCAGTGTGTATTGCTGTGTTGGTGCACAGCAGTGTGTATTGCTGTGTTGGTGTGCAGCAGTGTGTATTGCTGTGTTGGTGCGCAGCAGTGTGTATTGCTGTGTTGGTGTGCAGGAGTGTATATTGCTGTGTTGGTGTGCAGCAGTGTGTATTGCTGTGTTGGTGCGCAGCAGTGTGTATTGCTGTGTTGGTGCGCAGCAGTGTGTATTGCTGTGTTGGTGTGCAGCAGTGTGTATTGCTGTGTTGGTGTGTGTATTGCTGTGTTGGCGTGCAGGAGTGTGTATTACTCTGTTGGTGTGCAGTATTTTGTATTGCTGTGGTGGTGTGCAGCAGTATATGTATTGCTGTGCTTTTGTGTAGCTGTGATGAAAGTTGGCTGCTGCTGCTACTGCTGCTGTGAAGGCTTCTGTCCTTCTGGCTTATGTCAGAACACAAGACTAAGTATGTTACCACATACTTAGTCTTGCTCAATACCACAACGCATGTTGTTCAGTGCCGTAACAGTGCCACAACACATGTTGACCAGTGCTAGCCTTGAGAGCAAATACACTGCTTGGGGAGGGCGATCGATGGCACTTCCTCCAGTATGTTATCATAATGGCACTGTCGAGGCAGTGCGTGGTCATACTGGCACTCTCCAAGGAGTATGTGGTTATTCATGATGGCACTATCTCCCTGAAGTATTATGGGCATGTAATGAAACTAACTCAGTGTCTCTCATGATTGTGTCCTCGTGCAGTTCTTCATTATATTTACTCATAATTCTTTAGGATTCTTCTCGAGACGATTTACAAACTCTTATTCTGAGAGATCATAGCTTATGAGTGCCGCAGGTTACCTTCTCTTAAACTTTCCTTTTGTACTATTTTTTATCCAGAATTCGTGGAACGACTCGCCATTGTCAGTGCCTGTATTCATGCAATAAGTTACCCGACTTTATGTCCTAAGTTCCTTTCTATATCTTGTTTTGTGCTAAATTTGCGTAGCAATCCACTTTCCTTGTGTATGGACGCTTAGCACTTTTACTGCCGTGTGAGGTCACACTGTCAGTAGTGTCAATCATGTTTTGGTACATGTGTTGTCTGTTAACAGTATCCGTCTAGAGTTTACTGTGAGGAAAAAGTGGGTTGTAAGTGGGGTTAGGGTTGTTCAGGCAACCAGGAACCATTCGAGTTACGTCGCGCACCCTCCCCCCTCTAGCGGGCTGGGGCGAAACTCTAGTTCCTGGTGTCTGATTTGTTTCAATTTCTACTCCTGGTAGTATTGACCTTACCTGGTGTGGGTTGAAGTTTGGAGTCACTTCACCTCCACTCTTCGCCTGATTAGGTAAGGTAATTTACCAGGAGTATTACTGTTCATTGCTTTCTTTTGTTTGCTGGTTACCAGTAATGATTTTGGCATTTACCACTCTTTTTCGTTCTTAAATGTTATATTATCATAGCCATTGGTAACCAGTTTATTTTTTCTTATTGCCAGCTCTGTTCCTGGCGTGGTCATCCAGGGTAGACGTCAGATAAAGGAGCAAGATACTTGTTAATGGACTTATTAACATTGTTCGACTACTATTGGCCCTTATTTATCCTACTTGTGGTGCTCCAACCAAGTGGTAGAGGAGATTCCAAAGCATCGGACTGTTACCATCCGCCCAGGATAACCTACATTATCTTGAACATCAGAGATCTGTCCAGGGCCTTACCTGCTCCTGCCCAACTACAGTACCAGAACCAAAGGCCATTTTTATTATACTTAAATTTTAAGTAAAATCCTTAAAAGTCATTATTCTTATTTTTCCTAGAATCGTTTTTTTATTTATTTTTCCGTTAGTTTTTTGTTCAGATGGAAGGCGTTCCACTGACATTTACTCACTACAGAAAAATCGCATATTAGCCCGTTTTAAGCATTTTACATTAATTTCCTTCGAAAATGTTGGATGAATGATACCTTTACTGTGGAACACAGTTTACTTGAATAATTTCCGCAAATGTAATATGTAGTAACACTGAGGGAGTCGGTGATGGAGAGGTTTACAAGTAGTGTTGCTGAGACCAAATCACTGTTTTCCTGGAAGTGAGAGTGGAAGGTCGTATGCAGCATTTTAGTCGTCGAAGTGAACATTAAACACCTTAAAACTGTATATTTATATATTGTTTACATTTGTATAAATGTGTTTGGCAAGTAATGTTGCTACTTTTAATTTGTTTATTCTTTTTCTTACAGAATCTGTATTAAAAAATCATATTTTCATAAAAGTGGGAAAATAAAAGATATATCACCGAGAGAGAATGGAAAAATTCTAGCGTTAGGAAGTCGCCACCTGGGCAAGACCCGGGGCGAATCCAAGAAGGCAGAAATAGGTTACTCGCATAGAAAAATAGCTGAAAAGGTTAAATTTTAAAAGAGTACTGTTTACAAGTTGACATTAATCATTAACGATGGAGGAAATAATCCCAGCTTCACCCCAAACTGAGCTGGTGAATGTGATAAGTAACGGATAACAACTTCAAGATCAGACTGACTTATTGAAAGGAACCTACTTGCCAATAGAAGAGTGTCAATGGAGTAACTTAATTACCAATTGGATCAATAATCATCAAGAATGCACCCAGGGTTGAACCCTGAACGAGGCAGAAAGTGTGGACATGTCTCCTAACATCTGCTGACCTTACTATTTGTTGTGGGTCGCAGAGGAAACAAGCTACATCGCTTAGGTTGAAATTAAGACACATGTGCAACATGTGGGTATCTTTATTGAAGACGTTTCGCCATCCAGTGGCTTTATCAATACAAATTCCAGGACATAACTTGAAGACAGTAGGACTATATACAGAAGACGAGGTAATCAGTCCCTCAACCTTGGAGTAGGTGCGAAGAGCACCGTAGTCGTGGAGATTCTGAAGCAGAAGCACGGAGCCTGGCGCTTATATAGTAACGTCAGGTGTAGCAGACGAGGGCATAGCCACTGGTAGGCGGGATTCCCCAGTGGAAGTAGGTCGTTCCCAAATGATGAGTTAGTTGTAGTAGTAGTTGTCGCAGTCGTGAAGGTTATGTACATGTCCTCAGAATCAAGATTCCATGATGTTGCAGTGTCTGAAAAGTTGTGCAAGAATGGTATATAATACATAACCTTCATGACTACGACAACTACTACTACAACTAACCCATCTCTTTGGGAAGGACCTATTTACACTGGGGAATCCCGCCTACCAGTGACTATGCCCTCATCTGCTACACCTGACGTTACTATATAAGCGTCAGGCTCCTTACTTCTGCTTCAGAATCTCCACGACTATGGTGCTCTTCGCACCTACTCCAAGGTTGAGGGACTGATTACCTCGTCTTCTGTATATAGTCCTACTGTCTTCAAGTTATGTCCTGGAATTTGTATTGATAAAGCCACTGGATGGCGAAACGTCCACAATAAAGATACCCAGATCTTGCACATGTGTCTTAATTTCATCTTGTCGGTATTATATACCATTCTTGCACATCGCTTAGGTTATATTGAGTTATTAACCCATCACGTTTATCCTGATTTATTAACCCGCCGGGTTTACTGGTCAAAATACTCTTTTTTTCACCACCTGTCACATAAATTTTGTCATATTTCTTTTGAACAACTGTATGAATATTGCCTTAATGCATTCCATGCCCTCACTGCTTCTCTCTGGATATACTCCCTCAGTGTCCTTAGACTACTTACTCTAATCCCTATATTAGGTATCTAAATATTCTTGATTAGTAGTGCACAGGAAAAGTGCAGTCAATGACCCCCTTCAGTCGCTAGGCTTTAAACCTACCAGATTAATTGAATAACTTTTCAGTATTTTGTAAGTAGTGACCATAGCTCTTCTTAGACTTACTTCTCTCAGTGTTGTGAGAATTAATTTTCTGAGTGTCCTCATCGCTCATGTTTTCTTCCCCAGGAACAAGACTGGACACATCACTGGACGCTAGACATATCACAGCTTCCAGTATAGTAAGGTAATTATATTCTGTGTTGTCTGAACTTCGACTAGTCTCCTAGCGAATATCCGGACTTTCTCCCGTTTCTAATTGTGTCCGCTAGAGTGGGCGCTTCCTACTGGAGTTGTGTACTCTGTGATGGGTCTGACATACGTCACAGAGGCCTGAAGGACTCTTTGTTGACGTACCTCAATGCCATTCATAAGTATGTCAGACAAGCACATGCTGCTGTTGTAATTATCCTGCTGGTATGTTACTGGTGTTGTTCTTACCTCTGGTTCGTAGCCTCTGTATTTCCAGTCTGTATTTTGTGCCCGGGCTTCTCTCTCTATGCATGATTTTCATAATGCAATTACAACCGAGAAACTCGAATTCAATCCCCGTTCAAAGCGACAGTCAAGAGGCATCTAGGAGTTAGAATGTTGTAGATAATATTCTCGGGAAATAATAAGATTTCAACGGAAATAAGCAGCACTGCTCGACTTGCTTGATGTTATCACGAGTTAATATTCCGCGAAAATTTCTTCTTCAGTCTGAGTACTTTTACACTCCATCCAGGTCCTCGGGCAGTGTTCTCCTGTCTTCTGTTTTGTTCACTAACTTGACATCATAAGCAAACAGGGATACATAGATTTCTCTCTCGACAAGAATGACCTTTACGTAAGTCCGGAACAGGTCCAAGTAGGGATCCTTGGGAGACACTGCTCGTCACGCTGGTCCACCACTCGCTATGTCCCTCACGTTGGTCCATAACTCTGTCTCCCTCAAGTTGGTCCACCACTCACTGTCTCCCTCATGCTGGTCCATCACTCACTGTCTCTCTCATGCTGGTCCATCACTCACTGCCTTCCTCACGCTGGTCCACCACTCACTGCCTCCCTCACGCTGGTTCATCACTCATTGCCTCCCTCATGCTGGTCCATCACTCATTGTCTCCCTCATGCTGGTCCATCACTCACTGCCTCTCTCATGCTGGTCCATCACTCACTGTCTCCCTCATGCTGGTCCATCACTCATTGTCTCCCTCATGCTGGTCCATCACTCACTGCCTCTCTCATGCTGGTCCATCACTCACTGTCTCCCTCATGCTGGTCCATCACTCACTGCCTCCCTCATGCTGGTCCATCACTTACTGTCTCCCTCATGCTGGTCCATCACTCACTGCCTCTCTCACGCTGGTCCATCACTCACTGCCTCCCTCATGCTGGTCCATCACTCACTGTCTCCCTCATGCTGGTCCACCACTCACTGCCTCCCTCATGCTGGTCCATCACTCACTGCCTCCCTCATGCTGGTCCATCACTCACTGCCTCCCTCATGCTGGTCCATCACTCACTGTCTCCCTCATGCTGGTCCATCACTCACTGCCTCCCTCATGCTGGTCCATCACTCACTGCCTCCCTCATGCTGGTCCATCACTCACTGTCTCCCTCACGCTGGTCCACCACTCACTGCCTCCCTCATGCTGGTCCATCACTCACTGTCTCCCTCACGCTGGTCCATCACTCACTGCCTCCCTCATGCTGGTCCATCACTCACTGCCTCCCTCATGCTGGTCCACCACTCACTGCCTCTCTCATGCTGGTCCATCACTCACTGCCTCCCTCACGCTGGTCCATCACTCACTGCCTCCCTCATGCTGGTCCATCACTCACTGCCTCCCTCACGCTGGTCCATCACTCACTGTCTCCCTCATGCTGGTCCATCACTCACTGCCTCCCTCATGCTGGTCCATCACTCACTGTCTCCCTCATGCTGGTCCATCACTCACTGCCTCCCTCATGCTGGTCCATCACTCACTGCCTCCCTCATGCTGGTCCATCACTCACTGTCTCCCTCACGCTGGTCCACCACTCACTGCCTCCCTCATGCTGGTCCATCACTCACTGTCTCCCTCACGCTGGTCCATCACTCACTGCCTCCCTCATGCTGGTCCATCACTCACTGCCTCCCTCATGCTGGTCCACCACTCACTGCCTCTCTCATGCTGGTCCATCACTCACTGCCTCCCTCACGCTGGTCCATCACTCACTGCCTCCCTCATGCTGGTCCATCACTCACTGCCTCCCTCACGCTGGTCCACCACTCACTGCCTCCCTCATGCTGGTCCATCACTCACTGCCTCCCTCACGCTGGTCCATCACTCACTGCCTCCCTCATGCTGGTCCACCACTCACTGCCTCCCTCATGCTGGTCCATCACTCACTGTCTCCCTCACGCTGGTCCACTCACTGCCTCCCTCATGCTGGTCCATCACTCACTGCCTCCCTCATGCTGGTCCACCACTCACTGCCTCCCTCATGCTGGTCCATCACTCACTGCCTCCCTCACGCTGGTCCATCACTCACTGCCTCCCTCATGCTGGTCCATCACTCACTGCCTCCCTCATGCTGGTCCATCACTCACTGTCTCCCTCACGCTGGTCCATCACTCACTGCCTCCCTCATGCTGGTCCATCACTCACTGCCTCCCTCATGCTGGTCCATCACTCACTGTCTCCCTCACGCTGGTCCATCACTCACTGCCTCCCTCATGCTGGTCCATCACTCACTGCCTCCCTCATGCTGGTCCATCACTCACTGTCTCCCTCACGCTGGTCCATCACTCACTGCCTCCCTCATGCTGGTCCATCACTCACTGTCTCCCTCACGCTGGTCCATCACTCACTGCCTCCCTCATGCTGGTCCATCACTCACTGCCTCCCTCATGCTGGTCCATCACTCACTGCCTCCCTCATGCTGGTCCATCACTCACTGTCTCCCTCACGCTGGTCCATCACTCACTGCCTCCCTCATGCTGGTCCATCACTCACTGTCTCCCTCACGCTGGTCCATCACTCACTGCCTCCCTCATGCTGGTCCATCACTCACTGCCTCCCTCATGCTGGTCCATCACTCACTGCCTCCCTCATGCTGGTCCATCACTCACTGTCTCCCTCACGCTGGTCCATCACTCACTGCCTCCCTCATGCTGGTCCATCACTCACTGTCTCCCTCACGCTGGTCCATCACTCACTGCCTCCCTCATGCTGGTCCATCACTCACTGCCTCCCTCATGCTGGTCCATCACTCACTGCCTCCCTCATGCTGGTCCATCACTCACTGTCTCCCTCACGCTGGTCCATCACTCACTGCCTCCCTCATGCTAGTCCATCACTCACTGCCTCCCTCATGCTGGTCCATCACTCACTGCCTCCCTCATGCTGGTCCATCACTCACTGTCTCCCTCACGCTGGTCCATCACTCACTGCCTCCCTCATGCTGGTCCATCACTCACTGTCTCCCTCACGCTGGTCCATCACTCACTGCCTCCCTCACGCTGGTCCATCACTCACTGCCTCCCTCATGCTGGTCCATCACTCACTGTCTCCCTCACGCTGGTCCATCACTCACTGTCTCCCTCATGCTGGTCCATCACTCACTGCCTCCCTCATGCTGGTCCATCACTCACTGTCTCCCTCACGCTGGTCCATCACTCACTGTCTCCCTCATGCTGGTCCATCACTCACTGCCTCCCTCATGCTGGTCCATCACTCACTGTCTCCCTCACGCTGGTCCATCACTCACTGCCTCCCTCATGCTGGTCCATCACTCACTGTCTCCCTCATGCTGGTCCATCACTCACTGTCTCCCTCACGCTGGTCCATCACTCACTGTCTCCCTCATGCTGGTCCATCACTCACTGTCTCCCTCACGCTGGTCCATCACTCACTGCCTCCCTCATGCTGGTCCATCACTCACTGTCTCCCTCATGCTGGTCCATCACTCACTGTCTCCCTCATGCTGGTCCATCACTCACTGTCTCCCTCACGCTGGTCCATCACTCACTGTCTCCCTCATGCTGGTCCATCACTCACTGCCTCCCTCATGCTGGTCCATCACTCACTGTCTCCCTCACGCTGGTCCATCACTCACTGTCTCCCTCATGCTGGTCCATCACTCACTGTCTCCCTCACGCTGGTCCATCACTCACTGCCTCCCTCATGCTGGTCCATCACTCACTGTCTCCCTCATGCTGGTCCACCACTCACTGTCTCCCTCACGCTGGTCCATCACTCACTGTCTCCCTCACGCTGGTCCATCACTCACTGTCTCCCTCATGCTGGTCCATCACTCACTGTCTCCCTCATGCTGGTCCTTCACTCACTGCCTCTCTCATGCTGGTCCATCACTCACTGTCTCCCTCATGCTGGTCCATCACTCA